>NC_064925.1:524510110-525110110 GCF_023897955.1 Schistocerca gregaria | reverse complement strand
AATGAAAGAGGAAGCCGCCTAGTAGAATTTTGTACAGAGCACAACTTAGTCATAGGTAACACTTGGTTTAAGAATCATGAAAGAAGGTTGTATACGTGGAAGAACCCTGGAGATACTAAAAGGTATCAGATAGATTATATAATGGTAAGACAGAGATTTAGAAACCAGGTTTTAAATTGTAAGGCATTTCCAGGGGCAGATGTGGACTCTGACCACAATCTATTGGTTATGACCTGTAGATTAAAACTGAAGAAACTGCAAAAATGTGGGAAATTAAGGAGATGGGACCTGGATAAACTGAAAGAACCAGAGGTTGTACAGAGTTTCAGGGAGAGCATAAGGGAACAATTGACAGGAATAGGGGAAAGAAATACAGTAGAAGAAGAATGGGTAGCTCTGAGGGATGAAGTAGTGAAGGCAGCAGAGGATAAAGTAGGTAAAAAGACGAGGGCTGCTAGAAATCCTTGGGTAACAGAAGAAATATTGAATTTAATTGATGAAAGGAGAAAATATAAAAATGCAGTAAATGAAGCAGGCAAAAAGGAATACAATCGTCTCAAAAATGAGATCGAGAGGAAGTGCAAAATGGCTAAACAGGGATGGCTAGAGGATAAATGTAAGGATGTAGAGGCTTATCTCACTAGGGGTAAGATAGATACTGCCTACAGGAAAATTAAAGAGACCTTTGGAGAGAAGAGAACCACGTGTATGAATATCAAGAGCTCAGATGGCAACCCAGTTCTAAGCAAAGAAGGGAAGGTAGAAAGGTGGAAGGAGTATATAGAAGGTTTATACAAGGGTGATGTACTTGAGGATAATATTATGGAAATGGAAGAGGATGTAGATGAAGACGAAATGGGTGATACGATATTGCGTGAAGAGTTTGACAGAGCACTGAAAGACCTGAGTCGAAACAAGGCCCCCGGAGTAGACAACATTCCATTAGAACTACTGACGGCCTTGGGAGAGCCAGTCATGACAAAACTCTACCAGCTGGTGAGCAAGATGTATGAGACAGGCCAAATACCCTCAGACTTCAAGAAGAATATAATAATTCCAATCCCAAAGAAAGCAGGTGCTGACAGATGTGAAAATTACCGAACTATCAGTTTAATAAGTCACAGCTGCAAAATACTAACGCGAATTCTTTACAGACGAATGGAAAAACTGATAGATGCGGACCTCGGGGAGGATCAGTTTGGATTCCGTCGAAATGTTGGAACACGTGAGGTAATACTGACCTTACGACTTATCTTAGAAGAAAGATTAAGAAAAGGCAAACCTACGTTTCTAGCATTTGTAGACTTAGAGAAAGCTTTTGACAATGTTGACTGGAATACTCTTTTTCAAATTCTAAAGGTGGCAGGGGTAAAATACAGGGAGCGAAAGGCTATTTACAATTTGTACAGAAACCAGATGGCAGTCATAAGAGTCGAGGGGCATGAAAGGGAAGCAGTGGTTGGGAAAGGAGTGAGACAGGGTTGTAGCCTCTCCCCGATGTTATTCAATCTGTATATTGAGCAAGCAGTAAAGGAAACAAAAGAAAAATTTGAAGTAGGTATTAAAATTCATGGAGACGAAGTAAAAACTTTGAGGTTCGCCGATGACATTGTAATTCTGTCAGAGACGGCAAAGGACTTGGAAGAGCAGTTGAACGGAATGGACAGTGTCTTGAAAGGAGGATATAAGATGAACATTAACAAAAGCAAAACGAGGATAATGGAATGTAGTCCAATTAAATCGGGTGATGCTGAGGGAATTAGATTAGGAAATGAGACACTTAAAGTAGTAAAGGAGTTTTGCTATTTGGGGAGCAAAATAACTGATGATGGTCGAAGTAGAGAGGATATAAAATGTAGACTGGCAATGGCAAGGAAAGCGTTTCTGAAGAAGAGAAATTTGTTAACATCGAATATAGATTTAAGTGCCAGGAAGTCATTTCTGAAAATATTTGTTTGGAGTGTAGCCATGTATGGAAGTGAAACATGGACGATAACTAGTTTGGACAAGAAGAGAATAGAAGCTTTCGAAATGTGGTGCTACAGAAGAATACTGAAGATAAGGTGGATAGATCACGTAACTAATGAGGAGGTATTGAATAGGATTGGGGAGAAGAGAAGTTTGTGGCACAACTTGACTAGAAGAAGGGATCGGTTGGTAGGACATGTTTTGAGGCATCAAGGGATCACAAATTTAGCATTGGAGGGCAGTGTGGAGGGTAAAAATCGTAGAGGGAGACCGAGAGATGAGTACACTAAGCAGATTCAGAAGGATGTAGGTTGCAGTAGGTACTGGGAGATGAAGAAGCTTGCACAGGATAGAGTAGCATGGAGAGCTGCATCAAACCAGTCTCAGGACTGAAGACCACAACAACAACAGACAGACAGATTGTATAAAAAAGGATCACGTAATCAGATACGCAGTTGGCACACCAATTTATAGAGCTGTTCTTTGTTAGACATAAATATCGACCATACTTTAGACGTAAACGTTATAACGTTGATAGCGACGTTTCACTCGCTGTTGTAAACAGTCTCAGACATTTTCAGTACTGTTACGATCAGCTGATTTAACAAGTCAATGTGTGTAGGATAAAGGCCTAACATTTCGTTAAACCGTGTGCAGACCTGAGAACCCGGCCGTGGTAACCTTGGAAGTGTGTTGTGTCCACAGCGGACTCATCATGACGATGTGCGGAGGCTGCACAAAAATGTCGAAATACCACCAGAAACGCAGGCTTGGACGAAAATACAGATGCCTGCACGTTGCCCTGCTGCATTTGACCGTGAGGGGCAACGGTACAATAGCCTCAATACACTGCAAGAGCTTGGGTAGCTCAATCGGTAGACCACTTGTCCGCGAAAGGCAAAGGTCTTGAGTTCGAGTCTCGGTACGGCACACAGTTTTAATTTGCCAGGAAGTTTCACACTGCAAGTGGCCGGAATAATGCTCTGTGTAGTTGTGCGTGTATGTGTTGGAGCTAAGGGAATTCTAAGGCGGCCATGTTGGCGGTGCTCATATGCTGGGTGCTTCCGTAAGCAAGGTAGCCGTAGTGTGTGGTGTTTCACAACGCTCCTTATCGCAGATTTAAACCGCATGCGCGGAAAGCGGAACAATAACATCCGCTACGACACAACCCGAACAAAATTGTGTGTCAACTGGTCATTGAAGAGGACTGTGGCGGAACAATGAGGAGGGCGACATCTGCAGAACCGAATACCACACGCGCGAAGCGGGTCAGCACGAAAGCAAGAGGCAATGAGCTCCACAAGCAGAGAATCGCAGGCCGAGGCGGAATTCCAAGACAACACATTACTGACGCCACAAAACGTTGTGCCGAGGTCTACATCTACATCTACATCCATACTCCGCAAACCACCTGCGGTGTGTGGCGGAGGGTACTTTGAGTGCCTCTATCGGTTCTCCCTTCTATTCCAGTCTCGTATTGTTCGTGGAAAGAAAGATTGTGGGTATGACTCTGTGTGGGCTCTAATCTCTCTGATTTTATCCTCATGGTCTCTTCGCGAGATATACGTAGGATGGAGCAACATACTGCTTGAGTTCTCGGTGAAGGTATGTTCTCGAAACTTCAACAAAAGCCCGTACCGAACTACTAAGCTTGTCTTTTGCAGACTCTTCCACTGGAGTCTATCTATCATCTCCGTAACGCTTTCGCGATTACTAAATGATCCTGTAACGAAGCGCAATGCTCTCCCTTGGATCTTCTCTCTCTCTTCTATCAACCCTATCTGCTACGGATCCCACACTGGTGAGCAGTATTCAAGCAGTGGGCGAACAAGCGTACTGTAATCTACTTCCTCTGTTTTTGGACTGCATTTCCTTAGGATTCTTCTAATGAATCTCTGTCTGGCATCTGCTTTACGACGATTATTTTTATACGATCATTCCATTTTAAATCACTCCTAATACATACTCCCAGATAATGATGGAATTAACTGCTTCCAGTTGCTGACCTGCTATATTGCAGCTAAATGATAAAGGATCTGTCTTTATATGTATTCGGAGCACATTACACTTGTCTACATAGAGATTCAATTTCCATTCCCTGCACCATGCGTCAGTTCGCTGCAGATCTTCCTGGATTTCAGTACACTTTTCCATTGTTACAACCTCTCTATATACTACAGCATCATCCGCAAAAAGCCTCAGTGAACTTCCGTGTCTATGGCCCTCGGTCTCGTGCCCTTCACGGCAAGCCACCCTGGTCTTACATTTAAGGAAGATAATGCCCGGCTACACACATCGAGACTTTCTACTGCCCGCCTCCGTGTTTGCCAACCCTACTTTGGCCAGCAGCGGGCGCCGGATCTCTCTCCAACAGAGAACTTTTGGAGCATTACCGGCACGGCCCTGCAACTATCTCGGAATTTCGACGTTGTAACGGGCCAGTTGGCAGAATTTGGCACGATATCCCTCGGAGGACACCCAACAAATCTATCAAACTGCTTGCATAAGAGCCAGAGGTGGACTTGCTCAGTTTTTAAAGTTCTTCCTCTTGAATAAATCGTCCAGCTTCATGAAACTGTAATCATTGAATTGTCTATACATATAAACCACATCTACAGGTTTCCATCAGATTCGGATAATTCTTTCGTGTTGCCTCGTTTTTTTATTTTGTCGCTTTCCGTGTACGAGTGTCTAATGTTCAGGTGGAGTGAGTGCGTGTTAGTAAGTCAGGAAACTTCATTGAGATAAAGGGATAGACCTTCGTGTGACAATCAGAGTGTCGTCGCTTGATTCACAGATCCGACAGGTGGGGGTGAAATTCCGCCGGCGCACTACGGGAATAGTAAGCGCGTGTGAGTCAATACGCTGAGCGCCTGTCCCAGGCAACTTCATGTTCGTTCCTCGAGGTATTCAGCAGTAAAGCCCACTTACGAGCGCTCCGCTTTTTACGGCAGGTACACGGCTCTTGTTATCTGCGTGCTTATCGCCCCAAAGTCATCCGCGTACTTTTCCGCCGCTCCGCGGAACTCCAATTTTGTTCCTCCGTTCCCCAGGGCCACCCCCTCACCTCGGAAACAGAACGTGTACGCAGAGTACATACCGCAGTGTGTACCAGAAAAAGTGTCTCACCTTACTGTTCAACTTATTTAACTGTAATACAGTGTATACAAGGCCACACATTCCACGATTTTGTCTGTTCTTGGAACCTACGTGCAACAATGTTATAACTACACTGTTGTGCATATCCTACGGACGAAAGTAACTTTCTCAAGATGCGTCACTGCCAGGTCACATGGCCCGATGAAAGTTGGACCATACATAGAAAGAGCTGTTACAGTATGGCACAGAGGGTAACCGAAACAAATACGCAATGAGACGGACGGGAAAGAAACTTTTATTCAAAGACAGTAATTATAATGAAGACACCTCGACTCATGATGGCTCCTGGCCGTTACAAAAAGCGAGACAAAAGAATTAAATCAGAGCCGATTGTACCCATGAAAAGACACACAGTGTCAAAATAGCGTTATCCGGTGAGTCTACGTGTACAAAGATTTGGAAGTCCGTATGTTGATTGGTTGATTTTGGGTTAGGGGACCAAACAGAGACGTCATCGGTCCCGTCGGCTCAGGGCCGGATGCGGAAGGACGTCGGCGGAGCGCTTTCAAAGGAACTATGTCGGAATTTGCCTGAATCGATTTAGAGAAACTACAGAACACCTAAATCAGGATGGCCGGACGCGGGTTTCAACCGTCGTCCTCCCGATTGGGAGTACAGTGTGCTAACTACTGTTGCATACATTTATGAGCCGGCCGCGGTGGTCTCGCGGTTCTAGGCGCGCAGTCTGGAACCGTGCGACTGCTACGGTCGCAGGTTCGAATACTGCCCCGGGCATGGATGTGTGTGATGTCCTTAGGTTAGTTAGGTTTAAGTAGTTCTAAGTTCTAGGGGACTGATAACCACAGCAGTTGAGTCCCATAGTGCTTAGAGCCATTTTGAACCATACATTTATGAAACATTATGCTTCCCCACAGTGTAACATCTGGACCACCAAAACTAGTTAGACAATATTCCTGGATGTTACGTGTTCCCACCTCTGACCATATGAGAGTACTGCCAGCATTGTCGATCATTATCGTTTTGGTGGTCCAAGTGTAAGTAGGCTGTTTAGGTTTTTATGTTGCTAACGCCACGTAGCGCTCTGTATGAAAATCACTGACTGTGCTGTGTGCAGTCTGTGGCTGGTTGGCATTGTTGGGTTGGGTTGTTTGTGGGAAGAGACCAAACTGCAAGGTCATCGGTCTCGTCGGATCAGGGAAGGATGGGGAAGGATGTCAGCCGTGCCCTTTCAGAGGAACCATCCCGGCATTTGCCTGGAGCGATTTAGGGAAATCACGGAAAACCTGAATCAGGATGGCCGGACGCGGGATTGAACCGTCGTCCTCCCGAATGCGAGTCCAGTGTGTTAACCACTGCGCCACCTCGCTCGGTGGTTGGCATTGTTGAAATATTTGCTATTGTAGTGTTGGGCAGTTGGATGGGAATAGCGCATAGCGTTGCGCAGTTGGAGGTGAGCCGCCAGCAGTGGTGGATGTGGGGAGAGAGATGGCAGAATTTTGAGAGCGGACGATCTGGACGTGCATCCGCGAGAAAAAACGAAATTTGTAACACCGGATGTCATGAATTGATAAATCACTATTAAGGTAAATACATTGTTCTCCATCAAAATCTTTCATTAGCTAACTATGCCTATCAGTACTTAGTGACTTCAGTAGTTAGAATCTTTTATTTAGCTGGCAATACTGAAGCACGATGTACTGCAAAAAAAAGTTTGTGTGAAATCTTATGGGACTTAACTGCTAAGGTCATCAGTCACTAAGCTTACACACTACTTAACCTAAAGTATCCTAAGGACAAACACACACACCCATGCCCGAGGGAGGACTCCAGCCTCCACCGGGACCAGCCGCACGGCCCATGACTGCAGCGCCATAGACCGCTAGGTTAATCCCTCGCGGCTGTCACTTTACTGTTGATCAGAATAAGTAAAGAGACAAATATCTGAGTACGTTCGATTTTGCTCTGCTGTTTGAAAATTAAATAACGCAGAGGTTTTCCAGCACTGTCATTTATAATTTTTTCTAAGGAGATGTTACACAAATGTTGTCGCGTGGATCGGCATACGCATGAGTCCTTCAAACCTTTGAATACCGTATTCACAGGTCAACGTTATTGTACTCCTTCCATGTTGTTGTTGTGGTCTTCAGTCCAGAGACTGGTTTGATGCAGCTCTCCATGCTACTCTATCCTGTGCAAGCTTCTTCATCTCCCTGTACCTACTGCAACCTACATCCTTCTGAATCTGCTTAGTGTAAGCATCTCTTGGTCTCCCTCTACGATTTTTACCCTCCACACTGACCTCCAATACTAAATTGGTAATCCCTTGATGCCTCAGAACATGTCCTACCAACCGATTCCGTCTTCTGGTCAAGTTGTGCCACCACCTGACCAGAAGCCTTGTTCCTCCTGCCACCGAACTTCACTAATTCCCACTACATCTAACTTTAACCTATCCATTTCCCTTCTTAAATTTTCTAACCTACCTGCCCGATTAAGGGATCTGACATTCCACGCTCCGATCCGTAGAACGCCACTTTTCTTTCTCCTGATAACGACATCCTCTTGAGTAGTACCCGCTCGGAGATCCGAATGGGGGACTATTTTACCTCCGGAATATTTTAGCCATGAGGACGCCATCATCATTTAATCATACAGTAAAGCTGCATGCCCTCGGGAAAAATTACGGCCGTAGTTTCCCCTTGCTTTCAGCCGTTCGCAGTACCAGCACAGCAAGGCCGTTTTGGTTAGTGTTACAAGGCCAGATCAATCATCCAGACTGTTGCCCCTGCAACTACTGAAAAGGCTGCTGCCCCTCTTCAGGAACCACACGTTTGTCTGGCCTCTCAACAGATACCCCTCCGTTGTGGTTGCACCTACGGTACGGCCATCTGTATCGCTGAGGCACGCAAGCCTCCCCACCAACGGCAAGGTCAATCTTTTCTGGAGTGCATTCGCCGGCCGCGGTGGTCTCGCGGTTAAGGCGCTCAGTCCGGAGCCGCGCGACTGCTACGGTCGCAGGTTCGAATCCTGCCTTGGGCATGGATGTGTGTGATGTCCTTAGGTTAGTTAGGTTTAAGTAGCTGTAAGTTCCAGGGGACTGATGACCACAGATGTTAAGTCCCATAGTGCTCAGAGCCATTTGAACCCTTTTTTTTTAAGTGCATTCGGCCCAGACTACATTTTTTATGGATCATTATGCTTGACCGCAACGAACAGAGCAGGTGGAGAGTATTCGGCGAATGAATTGGCGTGCCCCCCCCTCCCCCCGGCTTAGATGCCGTCGAGCACGTGTGGGCTGCTTTTGGAGACTTATTATGCACGTCCCACCAGTCACTGGGTACCACCTGGGTAACAGATCCATGAGGGACATTTCAACCCTTGTAAAGCTGCCCAAGTTAGCTGTTGGTGATGGGATGGTGAAATGGAAACGCGAAGGACCAACCACAGCTAAAACGAGACCCAGCAGGTCTCATGTACTGCCAAGCACTGCGGAGGGTGACTGTAAAAAACCAGGTGAACGCAGCGGAAGAAATTACTCGTTGTACCAGCAGTCCAGCCAGCGCCATGACTGTGCGTAGGGAATTAAAAATAATGCAGCACAACGGGCGGGCAGCTCCTTATGAGTCACACATCGCCGTAGTGAACGTCGAGCGGTGCTCGAGGTGGGGCAAGAGTCAGTGTGTGACTGGACGTGAATGATTTGGAGTAATGAATCACACTACATCCGATGGAAGGATTTGCAGTTGCCCAGTTCCTGGTGCCATGTTGTGTTGTGCCAACAGACAAGTACGGAGGTTGTCGTATTACGGAACAGAGTGTTTTCCTGGTTAGGTTGCGGTCCGCTCATTGAGCTAAAAAAGTACTGCGTCCTCAGGCCACGAGTGGCCTACCGGGACCATCCGACCGCCGTGTCATCCTCAGTAGAGGACGGGGATAGGATGGGCGTGGGGTCAGCACACCGCTCTCCCGGTCGTTATGATGGTATTCTTGACCGAAGCCGCTACTATTCGGTAGAGTACCTCCTCAATTGGCATCACGAGGCTGAGTGCACCCCGAAAAATGGCAACAGCGCATGGCGGCCCTCATGGTCACCCATCCAAGTGCCGACCACGCCCAACAGCGCTTAACTTCGGTGATCTCACCGGAACCGGTATATCCACTGCCGCAAGGCTGTTTGATTGAGCTCAAGAGGAAAAAAATATAATCGCATTTGACAGCACTATGTGCTGTTAGCAGCAGAGCATCAGTTCGGAGGCGATGGCCGTGACGGCACGACGGTACACAGAGTCACAGAGCGCAGCACCTGTGTGGCAGTGGCCCAGAACTACGATATTCCTGAACTCAGCGAAACAGCTTTCGAATCAGTCAGAACGTCGACGTCGGTCCAGTGCGCAACGTCCAAGATCGATACCTTCTCCGGTTCGAGTCTTGAGCAAGAATGGACCAGTCCTCTACAGACACACACACTGTCCTATCAGAGTACAAGCCGTCATAAAGGCGGTGTGTGGAGACACCCCACATCGATGTCCACCTACGTTTACATATATACTCCGCTAGCCACCAAGCAGTGTGTGGCGGAGGGCACAATTCGCGCCAAACTCATTTTTCCCTCCCTCTGTTCCACTCGTGGATCGCGCGAGGGAAAAAGGACTGTCTGAATGCCCCAGTACGAGCTCTTATTTCCCTTATCTTTGAATTGTGATCATTGCTTCGATTTGAAAGTTGGTGATAATAATACATGCTCTACATCCTTGGTGAAGACCGGATTACGGAATTTAGAGAGAGGCCCCATCTGTTTAGCGCGTCGTCTGTCTGCAAGTGTGTCTCACTTCAAACTTTCTATGATATTTGTAACGCTCTCGCGATGGCTAAATGTACCAGTCACGAATCTTGCCGCTCTTCCTTGGACCTTCTCCATTTCTTGAATCGGACCGAACTGGTAAGGGTCTCATACTCCAAGACTGGACGCACTAACGTATTGTAAGCTATTTCCTTTGTTGAAGGACTCCATCGCTTCAGGATTCTACCAATAAACCGCAACCTAGAGTTCGCCCTACCCGTCACTCGTGTAATCTTATCATTCCGTTTGAGATCATTTCGAATAGTCACACCCAGATACTGACGCACGTTACCGCTTGCAAAGACTGGGCATTTATTTTGTACTCGTACATTAATGGGGATTTTCGCCTTGTTATACGTAGTAGATCACACTTACTAATATTGAGAGATAACTGCCAGTCATTACACCAAACATTTATTTTCTGCAAATCCTCATTGATTTATTCACAACTTTCGTGTGATACTACTTTCCTGTAGACTGCAGCATCATCGGCAAACAGTCTAAGGCCGCTGTCAATACCATCAAACAGATCGTTTATGTAAATCGTAAAAAGCAGAGGACCTATTACGCTACCCTGGGGCACACCTGAAGTTCGCTTGTTTCTGTTGAAGTCACCCCGTTCAGGACGACATACCGCTCCCTATCTGCTAGAAAACATTCTGTCCAACCGAATATGTCATCGGATAGGCTGTAAGCGCGCACTTTTTGTAGCAAGCCACAGTGCGGACCTGAGTCGAACGCCTTTCGAAAGTCGAGAAATATGGCATGAACTTGGGAGCCGGTATCTAGAGCCTGCTGTATATCACGCGTAAAGAGGGCCAGCTGTGTCTCACATAACCGCTGTTTCCTAAAACCGTGCTGGTTTCTGCTGATGAGCTTCTCAGAGCCTAGAAAGGTCATTATGTCTGAAAACAAAATATGTTCCATGATTCTACAACAAACTACAGGTGTCCGGACTGTTTTGATCGGATAATGTGCCTTGACTGATGGTCGAAATGTTTTATGAGAGAATTTTAATAAGTATGATCGTTGCTATACCTCAGTGCTGACGGAAATACAGTAGCAAAAAGAATCATTCGATGAAAAAAAACAAGACATAACTATCATGTTATCTGAGATATGTGCGTGAACAACGTACTGCTGGAAAGAGCATACTCTCGAGTTTTACATGGCTCCCGCTAGGTAGCAGCAGTGTTCGCCCACTTCAGATCCAGTAAAAATGGTGTCGGGACAACAGAAACCGGTTTTGTGTTCTACGTTTTGTCCAGTGCGGGTCAGTAACAAACGATCAGCGTGACTTTCGTACTAGGTATGGTGTGAATCCTCCTACAGCACACTTGCGTTGCTGCGTACATCTACATCCATACTCCGCAATCCACTATACGGTGCGTGGCGGAGGGTACCTCGTACCACAACTAGCATCTTCTCTCCCTGTTCCACTCCCAAACAGAACGAGGGAAAAATGACTGCCTATATGCCTCTGTACGAGCCCTAATTTCTCTTATCTTATCCTTGTGGTCTTTCCGCGAAATGTACGTTGGCGACAGTAAAAACACAGGGTCCCTGGTTCGATTCCCGGCCGAGTTGGGGATTTTTTTCTGCCCGGGAACTGGGTGTTTGTGTTGCCCTCATGATTTCATGATCATCATCATTTGTGAGAGGGACTAGATTGGATTGTGAAAAGAAAATGGACTGTGTAAAAATTGGGCGCTGATGACCGCGCAGTTGAGCGCGCCACAAATCAAACATCATCATCCTTCAGCACAGAGCATTAGACGACGGCATGAACAATTTCGAGGAACAGATTTTTGCAAAGGTAAATCACCGGGCCGTCCCCAAGTGTCTGACACAATCGTCGAAAGTATCTGCCATAGTTTCACAATGAATCCTCAGAAAGTTCGCCGTGCAGCTCGACAGCTCACCATGACCCCGACGTCAGTCTGGCGTCTGTTGCGTCGACGTTTATCCATGAAACCATACAAAATTCGGCAACTGCAAGCTTCTCGAGAAGGTGACAAACAAGAACGCCTGGAGTCCATCTTGGCAAGATGGAGGATGGCAGTTTTCTTTCACGCTTAGCGTTTAGTGACGACCTAACATTTCATTTAAATGGGAAGATGACTGGTCATAATGCGAGAACATGGGGTACAGAACAACCACAAGAAGTTGTACAACATGACAGAGACTCTCCAATATTTAGTGTGTTTGTGCAGTTTCACTGGAAAAGGTGAATGGTCCATTTTTTCTTTGCCTACAACACTGTTACAGGAAGCACATCTCTCGATATGCTTCAGAACTTTCTTTTCCCACAGTTGGAGACTGATTCGAACGACTTCATTTACCAACAGGATGGGGGACCGCCACACTGTCATCTAGAAGTGGGGAATTATTAAATCAATGGTTACCAAATGATTCAGGCTCACATTACTGACCACCAACATCATCGGACCTAACTGTATGTGGTTATTTCTTCTGGGGGTTCATAAAAGACTTTTTATGTGCTTCGGTTACCAACAACAATGAATGAACTGAGCAGCTGTGGAAGCTGTAAGTCAAGTCATGCCTGCTGCAGTGTGGGAACAGTCTGAATATCGCACTGACATATGCCGTGCATCTCAATGGTATCAACTGAACATCTGTGAAAATGTATGAAAAAAACTTTTGACTTTCCTGTTTATCAAAAAACAAAATTCATTGCATTTGTTTACTAATTTCGGAAATATAGACGTGCCAAATCGGATGATTCTTTTTTATACACCCTGTACATTTCAGAATTAGCAGAACAGAAATATCGAACAGCTGCCCATCACAGAGTACAATTCACTTATTAGATAAATGAAGTCAGCTGAGTCTGCAACAACCAGAAAGATAATGGTAAAATAAAACCTTCGAGCCCAGTGCATCGCAAGGAGTCGTCGAAAGCAGGTAATTCTTTTACATTTGTTACTGAGGAGAACTATTCCGTGCACATACATGGTGGTCAGAAACAGCCTGAAACACTCGTAAATGTGTTGCAGGGTAGGTTGTACTGAGAAATAACTATTGTGAAAAAATTTGATACTTCCTCTGTTTCCGAATTAATTAGCATTGAAATTAATGAATCAGGCAGTTGCACGTGCAAATTCGAACTGCCCGACAGATACAACTAGTATCAATTGTTCTCATAGCACAGATGACAGCCCTCTTGCTCAGTTTTAGAAAATCAAACGGAGAAGATATCTGACGGCACCGTCTCGGGGCGCAGCTTGAATTTGTCCGGGCAACGGCTTGATTGGCTAAATTCAATTCTAATATACTCAGAAACGAAGCAAGTTATCGAATTTTTTTTCCGCAACAAATTAACTCCGGACAAGCTACCCTGCAACACCCTTTCAAGCTTTTGAAACTGTCTCTGACCACCCAGAACAATAATATTATAATGTTGGTGGGTGAAACTGATCATAGTTTCAAAATCAGCCACCGCCATTCACTGGCTTTTATGTGTGGGGCCACCCTTGATTCTCCCGTTAGCTCTGAAGTGGTTTTTTGGTGTTGTGGTTGGGAAGGTTCGAGTGTTCGAAGTGGTCGCCATTACATCGTGGTAGTAGCCAGGACGTCTTTGTCTTTTTCGCACCAATGTACTTTCCATGCAACCTCGAATGTTCTACAATACTGTCGAATGTTCTGTAGTACAACTTCGACATGACGCATATCGCATTCATCTGCACTCCGGCAAAATTGTCGTAACCCATGATTTGTGCAACGTTGTAAGCACAGAAGAACAACTTGTTGATATCAGCTTACAGAGAGAAACTACATAAAGAAAGAATGGTCGTGTGAACGAACGATCTTAGTAACAAAAAGCGACGTAAAATCAGTATACATACCACGAAATCCACACGTACCATCTAACTTACCACTCAGATTTAAAAGGCTCCAGATTCCGATAAGATTAGCGTAAAACATGAGGATCAATAAAACAGAAGCGCTAACATTCCATGCTGTGGAGTGAGTTTAAAAGAAACGTGTTTCTCGAACGAACAAATTATACATAGCGTGCCCGTGTGTTAGACAAGTGAAGAACTTATTCGTCTTTGCACCCAAAAGCAAAACACCAAATGTAGTGTATATCAAGCGTAGCGGGTCCTTTTCAGTCAAATCCAATGAAGAGCTGTGTGTTTCGTCACGGTCTCATTTACTCGGTGCTTAACAAAGCACTAGCGGCAGACACTACAAGAGGGGCACTGTGCATCATGAAAAGGTTTATTGTTTAAATTTAGAGAGCGTAAGTTCCGAGAACATATTAATTCCTGCCACATACTTGGCACGAAATGAGCACAACGAAAAATTAAAGGTCGTACGGAGCTTCGCCGACATTAATTCTTCCCACGCGTCATCCGTTAATAGAACGCATCGCAAGGTGGGGTGTGCAGTACAAATGTAGATGGAACAGATATACCGGGTGATCAAAAGGTCAGCATGAATTTGAAAACTGAATAAATCACGGAATAATGTAGATAGAGAGGTACAAAATGACACACATGCTTGGAATGACGTGGGGTTTTATTAGAACCAAAAAAAATACAAAAGTTCAAAAAATGTCCGACAGATGTCGCTTCATCCGATCAGAATAGTAATAATTAGCACAACAAAGTAAGACAAAGCATAGATTATGTTCTTTACAGGAAATGCTCAATATGTCCACCATCATTCCTCGACAATAGCTGTAGTCGAGGAATAATGTTGTGAACAGCACTGTAAAGCATGTCCGGAGTTATGGTGAGGCATTGGCGTCGGATGTTGTCTTTCGGCATCCCTAGAGATGTCGGTCGATCACGATACACTTGTGACTTCAGGTAACCCCAAAGCCAATAATCGCAGGGACTGAGGTCTGGACCTGGAAGGCCAAGCATGACGAAAGTGGCGGCTGAGCACACGATCATCACCAAACGACGCGCGCAAGAGGTCTTCCACGCGTCTAGCAATATGGGGTGGAGCGCCATCCTGCATAAACATCGTACGTTCCAGCAGGTGTTTATCAGCCAGGCTGGGGATGATGCGATTCTGTAACATATCGGCGCACCTCTCACCCGTCACGGTAGCAGTTACAAAACCAGAATCACGCATTTCCTTGAAGAAAGAAGGCCTGATAACGGTAGATATGGTAAATCCATCCCATACCGTGGCTTTCTCGTCGTGCAACTGAGTTTCCACGACAGTTCTAGGATTTTCTGTAGCCCAAATTCTGCAGTTGTGCTCGTTGACAGGCCCTCGGAGCGTGAATTGAGCTTCGTCGGTCCAAAACACGTTACTCAACCAGTCGTCACCTTCCGCCATATTTTGAAACGCCCACACCGCAAATGCCCTCCGCTTCACCAAATCGCCAGGTAACAGTTCATGATGCCGATGGATTTTGTACGGATATCATCGAAGGTACGCCTAAGTGCCAACAAAACAGTAGTGTATGGAATGCCGGTGCAACGTGCGACGGCACGAGCGCTGACTTCCCCGTACATAGACGAACCCGCTACAGTCTACATTTCTTCCTGAACTGTCTCTGCAGCGTTACGCCTTGTGCTCGGTCGGCCACTACGAGGTCTATCGTCTAAAATCATTCTAGCCACAGCTGCATTTGTCAACGGACCTTTACCCGTTCGAATCCCCTTCCTATGGCGATAGGTTCGTAACGCTGAACTACCACATTCCCCATTCTGATAATACAGCTTACTAAAAGCGCCTTTTCAGGTAACGTCAACATGCTGCGACTGTTGGCGCATCTGATTGTCGCTCTCATTATAGCTCCTTTTATATACGATTGTCATGCGCAGTCACTGACGTTTTTATGTCCGGCGCCATCTGTCGGACATTTTATGAACTTTGTTTTTTTTTTTTTGTTCTAATAAAACCCCATGTCATTCCAAGCATGTGTGTCAATTTTTACCTCTCTATCTACATTATTCCGTGGTTTATAACGTTTTCAAATTTATAGCGACTTTTTAATCACCCGGTAAATGTGGTGGATAATATCGCAAGTTGTTGAATCAGATTTGCAGAAATGAAATGAATTAGTTATGAGGATGATACCACTGAAAGTACGATGACATGAAATGGTGTCAGCGAACACCAGTCAAAAATCATGAACCTACATTGCAATGAATATGTCGTGACTAACGTATGTCTGTGCCAGACCATGAGGCGATTCCACATTTCCTGTTTTTCGTGAGCAGTAACTTTGAACATGAAGTAATATGAGCTTGCCTATAACGGTAACACAATTTTTATACCTGCCACTTCATTTCCATCCATTTCGTATACATCGATCCATTGAATCATTGGATCGTAAGCCACGGTCTTCCAACGAATCTCTTCCCCCAGAGGTCCTGTCCGTGCGGAGTCCATTCTGTGGGAGAACTTTTGATAGTTGTGATTGGAAACCATGGGTGGAAATTTCAGTAACAATAAGCGTCACCGTAGCCAATCCCTATGACGCACGCCTACGCGTCGGTGTTGAAAAAAAAAAATGTCTACCGCCAGTATTTGGCCGGCAAGGAGAGGACAGACGGTAGCACCGCACTCTACAGCAATCTCCCGTGTTAAATTCCAAACTTCTCGCAGGTGCGCGCGTCGTGTAGTGAGGGCGCATGGTACAGTTGATGGGGGGGGGGGGGGGGGGGCCGTCATGCATGGGATGAGGGTCTCTTTTTTGGTATTAGAGAGGAGAGGGCTATGTGCCGACATTAGGTTAGCCCCCCCCCCCCCCTTCTCTCTTTAGCAACAACAAGACAAACACCACACTACAGCACATACACCCAGGCAGGTGTACAACATCGCTATTGGAAGAGACCACTGCGTGCGCAGGAAGAGAAACCTTCCCACGTTGGCGGCTGAAATTACCCGTCGGCGTCTCACAATACAACAACGCCATACGATTCTTCTTCTTACGAATTTGAGTCAGAACTCGATCCGGGCTCAGTTTGCCCGAAAGTTATTTGCAGATGTCTTAGTGCGAATCCCGATCTGGCAGAAACGTTTTATTAGTCTTGACATAACTCGTTACTGTTTCTCATTTCGAGGCACAAGTTTGAAATCTGGTCAAAGGTGCCTACAACCTCCCCCTATAATTGTGAAAAACCGTGGCACCCTGAGAAGTCAAGCTTGAGCTCGGCTTTAACAAGCTCGGTGTCGGCACAAAATTAATAAAAAAAAGTTCAAAAAGTCATGTGAGCTTATGGGGACCACACCCTGCCTATCTAACCCATGTTAATTTAGGCAAGTATTTGAATTTAGAAGACTTACGAAAAAAAAGGAAAAGACGGTGGATGGAAATTACGAGGGTAATACCAAAAGTATGGTGTCCTATTTTTTATAAGTACAAAGACCTGTTTATTTCTACAATGGTTTACATCAGTTTCCAGCTTGAACATTTAGCTATTTTGCGACATAATCACCATTTCTGTCGATGCATCTTTGTAGACGCTGTGGCAGTTTTTGTATGCCCATGTCATACCAGCTCGCCGCCATGCTGTTCAAAAAGTTACGAACCTCTTCTTTCACCTCGTCGTCGGAGCTGAATCGCTGGGACCAATTAACGCTGACAGGTTCTGTGAGACTCTGAAAAAAACTCAAACGGGCAATTCAGAACCGGAGAAGAAGACTGTTGATCAAGGGCGTACACATTCTCCATGACAACACTCGTCCACACATCGTTCGGCAAACCGTTGCTCTCCTGCAACAGTTTCAGTGGAACATAATCACCCATCCACCCTATAGTCCTGACTTGGCGTCCAGTGACTATCACCTGTTCCCTAGGTTAAAAAAAAACATTTGGCTGGAAAGCGATTCAGCTCCGACGACGAGGTGAAAGAAGAGGTGCATAACTTTCTGAACAGCATGGCGGCGACATGGTATGGCATAAAAAGCACTCCGTCTTCAGGCCACGAGTGGCCTACCGGGACCATCCGACCGCCGTGTCATCCTCAGTGGAGGGTGCGAATAGGAGGGGCGTGGGGTCAGCACTCCGCTCTCCCGGTCGTTATAATGGTATTCTTGACCGAAGCCGCTACTGTTCGGTCGAGTAGCTCCTCAATTGGCATCACGAGGCTGAGTACACCGCGAAAAATGGCAACAGCGCATGGCGGCCCGGATGGTCACCCATCCAAGTGCCGACCACGCCCGACAGTGCTCAACTTCGGTGAACCGGCCTGGTATGACATGGGCATTCAAAAACTGCCTTCAGCGTCTACAAAAATGCATCGACAAAAAAAATGGCTCTGAGCACTATGGGACTTAACTTCATAGTTCATCAGTCCCCTAGAACTTGGAACTACTTAAACCTAACTAACCTAAAGACATCACACACATACATTCTCGAGGCAGGATCCGAACCTACGACCGTAGCGGTCGCGCGGTTCCAGACTGTAACGCCTAGAACCGCTCGGCCAGCTAATGCATCGACAGTAATGGTGATTATGTAGAAAAATTGCTAAATGTTCAAGTTGTAAACTGATGTAAACTATTGTAGAAATAAATAGGTCTATGTACTAATAAAAAAAATAGGAGACCTTACTTTTGGGATTACCCTCGTACCACGCACATCCATTCATGAACTACACTTTCTGACAAAAGAAGTGAAGGCCCCAAAGACGTCAGTGTAACATCGTACATGCACACACCATCGGAGGGTATGTTAGTGATTATGACAGTAGTTCTCTGTAACAGATAGAGCTGCCACCAGTGTGCATTAATGTCGCTCGTGTTACAGTGTTGTTCCGACCACTGGTAGGATGTATAAAGGACGTGAGCAGCGTTGGATGTTGAGTGATCACTGTGAGGAAGAAGCCGTATACTTGTGTGAGCCAGTGTTATCAGCACCTGATACAACGTGTATCGGTATGAAATGAGCGTTAAGATACAAATGTGTCGATAGGGAACATTTGTTGCGAACGAGCCTTAATTTTTTTTGTTTGGTTGGTATGACATCTGTCAAAGATATTTAGTATACATCAAGTCATGGAACAGACAACATCATATATTTTCATCGTGTTAACAATGTCGAATTTTGTACCAGATAGTGATGATTTGCAGAAAACATTAATTTTATGTTTTCATTTGAAAAAAAAGTGCTGCAGAGTCGCATCGAATGCTTGTCGAGGCATATGGTGATCATGCTCTATCAGAAGCAACATGCAAAAGATGGTTTCAACGGTTCAGAAATAATGATTTTGATGTAAGAAATGAAGAACGTGGAAGACCACCAAAAAAGTTCGAAGACGTCGAATTGCAAGCAATATTGGAAGAAGATGATACTTTGAGTCAGAAGCAAATGGCAGAAATGCTAAATGTTGCAAAACAAACAATTTCTGACCGTTTGAAAGCTATGGGAAAGATCCAAAAGTGTGAAAAATGGGTGCCACATGAATTGAATGAAAGACAGATGGAAAACTGAAAAACCATTTGTCAAATTTTGCTTAAATACATGAAAGAAAATCAATTTTTCATCGAATTGTTACTGGCGATGAAAAATAGATTTATTTTAAGAATCCTAAACGGGAAAAATCATGGGTTAATCCGCGAGAACCACAAACATCGACTGCAAAACCAGATCGATTCGGCAAGAAGACAATGCTCTGTGTTTGGTGGGATCAGAAAGGTGTGGTGTATCATGAGCTTCTAAAACCCGGTGAAACTGTGAATACTAATCGCTACAGACAACAAATGATCAATTTGAACTATGCATTGGTCGAAAAAAGACCGGAATGGGCCACAAGACATGGCAAAGTAAGTTTTTTACACGACAATGCACCTGAACACAAAGCAAAACTGGTTCGGGATACAATCAAAACACTTGGCTGTGAGCTTATACCCCACCCGCCATATTCACCAGACTTGGCCCCTTCCGACTACCATTTGTTTTCATCAATGGGACACTCATTGGTTGAGGAACACTTCGATTCCTGCGAAGAAGTCGAAAATTGGGTGTCCGATTGGTTTGCTCCAAAAGACGAACATTTCTATTGGCGTGGTGTCCACAAATTGCCAGAAAGGTGGTCAAAATGTATATGAAGCAATGGTAAGTACTTTGAATAAAATGTTTTTACTTTTGAATTCAAAATTAGTGATTCATTTTCACAAAAAACGCTCATTTTCATAAAATGTAAGCTTTCACGGCCGGCGTCTTCATTAATTAAAACTTCCGGGCTGAATTGCCGTGGTCCATATATAAAATTTCTTCTCCTTCCTGACGTTTCGTTGCCTACTGCGGGCAACATCTTCTGAGGTGAGTCGGCGACTGGCTACTAGGTGCTGGTGGTCCTGCTTATATAGAGCGCTTAGATGGCGCCACCACGCCATTTGAAAACAAATGGTAGTCGGAAGGGGCCAAGTCTGGTGAATATGGCGGCTGGGGTAGCAGCTCCCAGCCAAGTGTTTTGATTGTATCCTGAACCAGTTTTGCTTTGTGTGAAGGTGCACTGTCGTGTAAAAAACGCTAATTTCGTACCGGTACACCTGGTAGCTACCCAAATTGACCTCGTCGTGGATTTCCATTTAGCTGGCTGGTCGCATCGCGCAGTATCCAGACTTGTGGAGCATTCGGATGTGACAGTGGCCCGATGTTGGACAGCACGGAACGTGAGGGCAGCCATACGCGCCGGCACGGTTCCGGTCAACCATATGTGACCACCACAAGGAACGATCTTAGTACTGTGCACCAGGCACTTCGTAACCGCTTCATATTTGTGCCTTGCATCAGAAATAAAATAATGGGCTCGTTCCAATATTCTGCGTCATTCCGCACCGTTTGTCGAAGACTGGCGGCAGCCGGCCATGGGAATTATCGTACGACGCGTCAGCTGCTGTCAACACCACAACACAAACGACTGCAGCTGGAAAACATGAGTCACTGATGAATAGCATTGCACTGTGTTCGGCGATTAATCGGTGTGAGCATGACTGCGACCTAGAGAGATGTCCAAATCTTCCATTGTTATGGAGAGGAACAGCGGTATTGCTCGTGCCGTCATGGTGTGAGGAGCCGTCGAGTATGAGTTCCAGGCACGTCTGACGGTGACTGAGGGAATTCTGAGGGCACAGCGGTACGTCACGGTCATCAGGCCGCCTCATATGCTGCCTCTTGTGCGAGAAAACCGTAGTGCCACCTTTCAACAGAACAATGCTCCACCATACATGGCACGTGTCATTGTGTACTGTCTTGCTGATGTGGCCAGCAAGACAGCGAGATCTGTCTCCGAAACAACACGCGTGATACCAGCTCGGACGTCAAATTCGTCCCAGTGGCAGTATCAAGGACATTAAGGACCAAGTACAACAGTTGTGGGACAGCTAACCTCAGAAGAGGAATCAGTACTTGTATACAGGCCAGAGAAGGTGCAATGTCACCCTGATAAGTGGCCTCATACCACCACGTTCGTGTAAATTTGACTCAATTTTCTAACCACTCAATCAACATCGCGTACCCTCTTCACCCGCGAAGTTTCTTTTCGTTTCCTCCTTCCCTTCTGGCTGATTCAGTTAATTTTTCAGGCACTGTACTTTAGGCAATTGGGCACACCAGTGCGCCCATTGCATTGCCTTGGATTAGGTGTTGCTTATACACTACTGGCCATTAAAATTGATACACCAAGAAGAAACAGGTATTTATTGGACAAATGTAATATACTAGAACTGACATGTGATTACATTTTCACGCAATTTGGGTGCATAGATCCTGAGATATCAGTACCCAGAACAACCACCTCTGGCCGTAATAACCGCCTTGATACGCCTGGGCATTGAGTCAAACAGAGCTTGGATGGTGCGTACAGGTACAGCTGCCCATGCAGCTTCAACACGATACCACAGTTCATCAAGAGTAATGACTGGCATATTGTGACGAGCCATTTGTTCGGCCACCATTTACCAGACGTTTTCAACTGATGAGAGATCTGGAGAATGTGCTGGCCAGGGCAGCAGTCGAACATTTTCTGTATCCAGAAAGGCACATACAGGACCTGCAACATGCGGTCGTGTATTATCCTGCGGAAATGTAGGGTTTCGCAGGGATCGAATGAAGCGTAGAGCCACGGGTCGTAACACATCTGAAATGTAACGTCCACTGTTCAAAGTGCCGTCAATGCGAACAAGAGGCGACCCAGACGTGTAACCAGTGGCACCCCATACCATCACGCCGGGTGATACGCCAGTGGCGATGACGAATACATGCTTCCAATGTGCGTTTACCGCGATGTCGCCAAACATGGATGCTACTATCATGATGCTGTAAACAGAACCTGGATCCAACCAAAAAAATGATGTTTTGGCATTCGTGCACCCAGGTTCGTCGTTGAGTACACCATCGCAGGCGATCCGAGCTGAAAGTCCATGCTACTGCAAACGTCGTCGAACTGTTCGTGCAGATGACTGTTGTCTTGCAAACGTCCGTATCTGTTGACTCGGGGATCGAGACGTGGCTGCACGATCCGTTACAGCCATGCGGATAAGATGCCTGTCATCTCGACTGTTAGTGATACGAGGCCGTTGGGATCCAGCACGGCGTTCCGTATAACCCTCCTGAAGCCACCGATTCCATATTCTGCTAACAGTCATTGGATCTCGACCAACGCGAGAAGGAATGTCGCGATACGATAAACCGCAATCGCGATAGGCTACAGCCCGACCTTTATCAAAGTCGGAAACGTGATGGTACGCATTTCTCCTCTTTACACGTGGCATCACAACAACGTTTCACCACGCAACGCCGGTCAACTGCTGTTTGTGTGTGAGAAATCGGTTGGAAACTCTCCTCATGTCAGCATGTTGTATGTGTCACCACTAGCGCCAACCTTGTGTGATTGTTCTGAAAAGACAATCATCTGCATATCACAGCATCATCTTCCTATTGTTTAAATTTCGCGTCTGTAGTACGTCATCTTCGTGGTGTAGCAATTTTAATGGCCAGTAGTGTAAATTCAATGAAATTGCCAGAATAAATATAAAAAGGTTCGCTGACTTGAAGTACGCACATTTTACGTAACTGTTTTGATGCCAAGACGTTTACACCCATCTTCGACTAGTATAATATAGGATTACTAAGTTAATGTCGACAGTAGGGTTCAAATGTTTTCCCTGTCTTATTTCCTTTACGTACTGCGCGAGGGAAAAATGATTCTCGGTATGCCTCCGTACGCGCTCTGTTCTGTGTTACTGTACTTTCGTGATCCCTAAGCCTAATGTACGAAAGTGACGTCATAATGGTTACACAGTCTGCTTCGAATGCAGGTTTTCTTAAATTTATCGAACAGTATCACGAGAACTCCGTCGTCTTTCTTCCCCCTTCTGTTGCTGATTTGGCTCAAGTAGTTTAATCCACAGCAACGGAGCGTAACCACGAATATCACGGATGTGCAAAAGGCTTACGCCTCCATACTCTGAAGAGTCTCGGACTTTTTTGTTACTGAAAGTGTCTTACATCGGTGGAAATGATTCGATAAAGCGAAAAACGACAAGTTGCTCTGTCGTTCAGATTAAAACTTGGATTTCCCTATGCTTGGCTGGGTAAATCAACACAACGGGCGTAGTAGGACAAGGGCGCACAGCAGCCAGCGCCTCGGTTCGAGTCAGTCTCGAGGCTGACGACAGCTTTGCTTAACAGCAGCGAAGATGACAGTTCTGGCTGAGGCCGAAGGGCAGGGGGTACACACTGTGCAATAGAGACGAAATTAACGTCGAGTCTGTTCCGCGGAAATAACAGGCATCTAGTGTTTTCATGTACATTAACTGTTCATGAGACAGGATCAGCAGCACTGCAAGATTGTTCACTGAAGATGCTGTCGTGTGCAGGATAGTATCGTCACAGAACCATAGTAAGGAAATGCAGAAATTGTTGGTCACAATTTCCATTTAGCGTAATGACAGCTCACTTGAACTGTGGCTAAGCCTAAGATGGTACCTGTATAAAAAAGAAAATATCCAGTAGCTTGCGAGACCGTGCAGAAAAATAACGCCTCCGAATTTTTATGCGAAAACTCTTTCACTTTTTTAAGTAAAAGTAACTTTATTAACATTCTACATGTTTATTCTTCATGTCCACGTACACTATGAGATCAAAAGCACCTGGCTGAAAATGACTTACAAGTTCGTGGCGCCTTCCGTAGGTAATGCTGAAATTCAGTACTGTGTTGGCCCACCCTTAGGCTTGATGACAGCTTCCACTCTGGAAGGCATACGTACAATCAGGCGCTGGAAGGTTTCTTGGGGAATGGCAGCCCATTCTTCACGGAGTGCTGCACTGACGAGAGGTGTCGCTGTCGGTCGATGCGCCCTGGCACGAAGTCGGCGTTAGAAAACATCCCAAAGGTGGACTATAGGATTCAGGTTAGGACTCTGTGCAGGTCAGTCCATTACAGGGATGTTATTGTTGTGTAACCACTCCACCACAGGCCGTGCATTATGAACAGGTGCTCGATCATGTCGAAAGATGCAATCGCCATCCCTGAATTGCTCTTCAACAGTGGGAAGCAAGAAGCTTATAACATCAATTTAGGCCTGTGGTGAGATAGTACCACGGGAAACAACAAGGGGTGCAAGCCCCTTCCATGGAAAACACGACCACGCCATAACAGCACCGCCTCCGAATTTTACTGTTGGCACTACACACGCTGGCGGATGACCTTCACCAGGCATTCGCCATACCCACACCTTGCCATTGGATCGCCACATTGAGTACCGTGATTCTTCACTCCATAAAACGTTTTTCCACTGTTCAATCGTCCAATGTTTACACTTCTTACACCAAGCGAGGTGTCATTTGGCACTTATCGGCATGATGTGTGGCTCAAGAGCAGCCGATCGACCATGAAATCCAAGTTTTCTCACCTCCCACCTAACTGTTATAGTACGTGCAGTGGATCCTGATGCAGTTTGGAATTCGTGTGTGGTGGTCTGGATAGATGCGTGTCTATTAAACACTACGACTCTCTTCAATTGTCGGCGGTCTCTGTCAGCCAATAGACGAGGTCAGCCTGTACGCTTTTGTGCTGTACGTGTCCCTTCACGTTTCCACTTCAGTATCACATCGGAAACAATGGACCTAGGGACGTTTGGGAGTACAGAAATCTCGCATACAGACGTATGACACAAGTGACATTCAATCACCTGAGCATGCTCGAAGACCGTGAGTTCCGTAGAGCGCCCCACTCTGCTCTCTGACGACGTCTAATGAGTACCGAGGTCGCTGAAATGGAGTACGTGGCAGTAGGTGACAGCAGAAAGCGCCTATTATGAAAAACGTATGTTTTTAGCGGTTCCCGGATACTTTTGATCACATAGTGTATTTATTTCTGATCACGCTTGGCGACGAACACATTTCTCTTTGTTGATACCGTCACTGCAGAATGTTTTACTTTGTTGATGGAGCCACAACCTCACCACCGTTTTTCATTGCTTCATCACTATCAAACTGAAGGCCTCTAAGATGTTCTCTAAGTTTCCGAAACAGAAGAAAATCGGATGAGGCCATGTCGGGATTGCATTGAGGATGGTCTAGGACAGTGAACCCAAGTCGTCGCATTGTTTCCAACGTCGCAGCGTTCCGTGTGGTCTTGCATTACCATGTTGAAGCACAGGGGGCTCCATGTGTGGACGAACTCTTTGAATTCGAAACTTGACTACAGTACGCTGTTCCTCAGGCACCAACATACTTACGTTACACCCTCTAGCGGCACAGGGATGCAAATATGTAGACATGAATAATAAAGATGGAGAATTTTATTAACTTTGAGCTTGAAGAGTTTCACAAAAAAATCGTAAACATTACGTTTCAGCACGCCCTCGTACATGTCATGCAAGTTACTCGACCGACTTTCCCGATTGACTGACACAAGTTGCAACCCTCTGCTGCAAGTGAGCTCCGAATTGTAGCGTGTAACGTAACTATGTCGGTGCGTGAGAAACAGCGTGCTGCGATCGAGTTTCAAATTGGAAGAGTTCGTCCACTTAGGGAGCAGCTTCTCCTTCAGCTTGACAACAGCGGAACACACACGAGCGCTGCGATATGTGAACAAAGCAACGCTTTTGGGTTCGCGGCTATCTATCATCCTCCATACCTCCAAATAGTTCCGACCTACCCCCGTCCCCCACCTCCCGATTTTCCTCTATATTCAAAACTTAAAAAACACATTTTATGAGTTCACCTTGATACTAACAAAGCAGTGGAAGCGGAGGTGCCGGCCACAGTGGCCGAGCGGTTCTAGGTCTGGAAGCGCACGACCGCTGCGGTCGCAGGTTTGAATCCTGCCTCGGGCATGGATGTGTGTGATGTCCTTAGGTTAGTTAGGTTTAAGTAGTTCTAAGTTCTAGGGGACTGATGGCGTCAGATGTTAAGGCCCATAGTGCTCAGAGCCATTTGAACCATTTTTTGAAGCGGAGGTGAGGTAGTGGCTCCGTCAACAAACTCAAACATTCTGTAGTGAAGGTATCAACAAACCGGTTTCCCTTTGGGAGAAATGTGACTGTGTTGAGAAGAATACAGATGCAGAATGTTAATAAAGTTTGTTTTGCTTACAAAGTGTTATGACTTTTCACATAAAAATCAGGAAACATTACTTTTCAGCTTGCCCTCGTGTTTATGCATAATGCAGAGAAGCCATATGGAACTGGACGATCACTTGAAACCATTGCTAAGGAAGGGGGAGCGGTAGATAAGGTTACTGCTGCATCTGCGCAGCTAATCAGGAAACATTACTTTTCAGCTTGCCCTCGTGTTTATGCATAATGCAGAGAAGCCATATGGAACTGGACGATCACTTGAAACCATTGCTAAGGAAGGGGGAGCGGTAGATAAGGTTACTGCTGCATCTGCGCAGCTAATCGCACACAACAGGCTGCAGTGACCAGTTCTGGAGTACTGGTGTCCTTCTGAATCAGGCTTGGAACGAGACGTCGGCAAGTTCAGAGCCATGCTATTACTATCGTAACAGGTCGACACAGCCCATAAAGTAGTTTAACAGTAATGGTCGGGAGACTCAAATACGAATCCCTGAAAGAAAGACGACATAGTGTTCACGAAGTCCTGTTGAGTAAACACACGGTGATTCCCTCGTGATGTCGTAATTTTTCAGGGATGTTGGAGAAGAGTAAATGTATGAATTTGAGGCGAAGAACGACCGAGTAGAAGGTTATAACCAAAAACGTTCTGCTACCTGTGGCAGTGAACCTCTGCTACTGCCAGCTCTTTGCTTTCCATGTTTTGGGAGGATGTAGCACGAACTAAAAAAAGAAAAAGTATCCGAAAACACGGGCTCTAAACTGTGTACCTCAGGAGCTATGCGCAATTGTTCATCTTTAGTACCGTGAAACACATTTCTTCTACTAAACAAGTGCTTATAGCTCTCAAGATCCATCACTGAAGTCGATATGAGTATGTGGCTGGTCATAAATTTGTAGGAATAAAAAATACCAATTGCCTTACTTCTTATAAAATGTATTAATTACGCCACCAGTTCGACACCACAGGAGTGTCATCTTCAAGTCCCTATGCAAGCTTAAGGGTGATATCCACCCCTCGACTCGTTATCACAGATCGCTTTTATATTGACAGGTCTCATGTATTTCTATTTGACACGGTGTGTGCACTCCAGGCATCTAGGAATGACTGTGGCAGTTGTCAGATGGCTGGAGTGAAGACACCGTGTCAGTAGGAATCCATGAGGCCAGTAAATCTACTGAGACAGTTAATGAATGTTATTTTAAATCGCAGAAAACCGCACATTTTGATTATTAAAAGCCTCAACCGGTTTCACGGCCCTAGAAGTTACATCCTCAGGTGATAAAGATTCTTTTTAACAGGTCACTACCAAAAGGCCTTACAGCCCCCAATTTAAAATGTAAGTGGGCTGTTTAGGTTTTTATGTTGGCAACGCGACGTAGCGCTTTGTATGAAAATCACTGACGTTCTGACGGTCGGAATGGCCGTGCGGTTCTAGGCGCTACAGTCTGGAACCGCGCTGCCTCGGGCATGGATGTGTGTGATGTCCTTAGGTTAGTTAGGTTTAATTAGTTCTAAGTTCTAGGCGACTGATGACCTCAGAAGTTGAGTCGCGTAGTGCTCAGAGGCATTTCACTGACGTGCTGTGTGCAGTCTGTGGCCGATTTGCATTGTTGGAATATTTGCTATTGTAGTCTTTGGCAGTTGGATGTGAACAGCGCGTAGCGTTGCGCAGTTGGAGGTGAGCCGCCAGCAGTGGTGGATGTGGAGGGAGAGATGGCAGAGTTTTGAGAGCGGACGATCTGGACGTGTGGCGGTCAGAAAAAGGAAATTTGTAAGACTGGATGTCATGAACTTATATTATGACTTTTGAACACTATTAAGGTAAATACATTGTTTTCCACCAATATCTTTCATTTGCTAACTATGCCTATCAGTAGTTAGTGCCTTCAGTAGTTTGAATCTTTTATTTAGCTGGCAGTATTGGCGCTCGCTGTATTGCAGTATTTTCAGTAACGAAGATTTTTGTGAGGTAAGTGATGCATAAAGGTGTAGATTATTGTTAGTCAGGGCTATTCTTTTGTAGGGATTATTGAAAGTCAGATTGCGTTGCGCTAAAAATATTGTGTGTCAGTTTAGTGTTGATGAGAATAAGTAAAAAGCAAACTAATTACTTTTGAATACATTATGAGAGTGGTAGTCATCAATATCTTATAAATATTTACTATCAAAAACAGTCTTGATCACAATTTATTTATTACGGTGACCAGTTTCGACCACTACTGTGGTCATCTTCAGACCATTAAGAACCTCTTTCTGCTGGAGAATCATAGTGATTCTCCAACTCAATGGTCTGAAGATGACCACAGTAGTGGTCGAAACCGGTCACCTTGAAAATAAATCGTGATCAAGACTGTTTTTAATAGTAAATAAAAAAATAAAGAGAAAACTGTTTGAGTACGTTGAGTTTTGCTCAGCTGTTTGAAAATGAAATAACGTAAGAGCACAGTAATTTATATAATTTTTCTAAGGGGATGTTTCAAAAATAACATTTACTAACTTTCACAGTATTGTTATGGTCACAGTTGTGAAATGGCTGGATTGTGCACATCGTGCAGTCCATGAGATCATTCAATATACAAGACACCTGTGCTGTCGCACCGTTCAGGTTGCATAGGAGCCTGAAGAAGACGCTAAGTGTCGAAACCGGTCACGTATTTTGTAAAAAGTACCGCTGTCGGTAGTCCTTATCTCTACAGGATATTTCTCCACTGCTCAACAAGCGAATGGAATACGAAAATACAATGGTACGATGTACCGGGTGATCAAAAAGTCAGTATAAATTAGAAAACTTTTTTTGAACTTTTGTGTTTTTTTTTGGTTCTAATAAAACCCCATGTCATTCCAATATGTGTGCCAATTTGTACCTTTCTATCTACATTATTCCGTGATTTATTCAGTTTTCAAATTTATACTAACTTTTTGATCACCCGGTACCTTCCGCCATGCACTGCACAGGTGCAGTAGGCCGGAGTAGGCTAGCGGACTAATGACAGCGCAGCGCGGCTGCGACTCACCTCCGCCGTTCTGCTGGCACAGGTAGGGGAACCTCCAGATGTTGCCCAGGCCGACGCTGTAGCCGATGATGCTGAGGAAGAACTGCAGCTTGTTGTTCCAGGCGGCGCGGTCGACGGCCACGATGCTGCCGACGCTCCCGCGGGAGCCCGGCGCTCCCGGAGGCACCACGATGGTGACGCCGACGCCGTCGCGGGCCAGGGGGGCCAGCTCGTGCCCGTTGCGCGCCTCGGCCTTCACCGCCATCGTCATCTTTGCCCGCGAGCTCGGCTGCCTGTGACACGTCCGAAACTACCTCTACTTCTCCCTCGTCCGCGGCAGGTGGGCAACGAGTACTAGGGGTGGGGTGCTAACAGGTACACGGGACCGCGCTTTATTCCCAATGTTTATTTACAAATCTCCTATTAGGAAGAGCTGTGCGCGTGTGACCACGTGGTCGCAGCCGCGGCTATTTCGCTATACGTGCGGCACGGATGGCGCAGGTACTGGTAGCGGAGCTGATTGCGTGACGCCTGCTCGTCAGTGTGACGCGCATTGGTAGCACCCTGTCGGGCTGGGGTGTCGGGTCGTCGCGTAGCTAGGCGGGCCTCGCACGTACGACGGGCGATACGGCTATAGCACTCGACGCGTGGCGCTGGCTCACTGAGTCGCGCGCCGCTGCGGGGCGTGTTGTGACTGCCCCGCGTGGACGGGCAGAGGGTGGGGGGCCGCCGCCAGGGGAGGGGCAGGGGGCTTCCGCCAATGGGGGCGCTCCATTTCTCCCGCGCGACCCACGCCTTCGCTCTTTCTCTGTACGTCGCTCTGGCCGCTGACGGATTTCTTTTCACGTTTCTGGCCGCGGATGGGCGTTAAGGGCGGGAGGAGAAGGGAACGGGACGGAGAGATCGAGGCAAGTGGTTTTTCGTCTGAAAAGCGCGCCGCGCCTGGGCCTCGGGAGCGAAATTCCCTGCGTGCTTGACCCGCGCTAGGCACCGTCTGTGCGGCCGCCGAGCGGTGCCGGTTGACGTGGTGGGGAGGCGAGGGGCGGTTTGGCGAGCGGAACAGGGTGAGGGGGAAGGGGAGAACGGAGAGCTGGGAGAAACGCCGTCCCTACGAAACGCGAAGCGAAGAGGAGGCCCTATATACGGATCAGCTCGCCTCGGCCCTCGGAAGAGCGGCTGCAGTGTTTATCAACAAAACCACGTGTGTTACACGTACACGTGCGCAACTAGTTGCACTTCAGGCAAAGCGACACCAGTGAAGACAGAAAGCGAACTAGAATTCCACAAACAAAACTTTCGTTCCAGAAAGAGATTTTCACTCTGCAGCGGAGTGTGCGCTGATATGAAACTTCCTGGCAGATTAAAACTGTGTGGCCGGCCGGAGTAGCCGAGCGGTTCTAGGCACTTGAGTCTGAAACCGCGCAACCGCTACGGTCGCAGGTTCGAATCCTGCCTCGGGCATGGCTGTGTGTGATGTCCTTAAGTTAGTTAGGTTTAACTAGTTCTAAGTTCTACGGTACTGATGACCTTAGAAGTTGTCCCATAGTGCTCAGAGACATTTGAACCAAAACTGTGTGCCGGACCGAGACTCGAACTCGGGACCTTTGCCTTTCGTGGGCAAGTGCTCTACCATCTGAGCTACCCACGCCCCCCTCCTCACAACTTTACTTCTGCCAGTACCTCGTCTTCTACTTTCCAAACTTCACAGAAGCTCACCTGCGAAACTCCTGGAAGAAAAGATGGTAGAGCACTTGTCCGCGAAAGGCAAAGGTCCCGAGTTCGAGTCTCGGTGCGGCACATAGTTTTAATCTGCCAGAAAGTTTCAAAATTTTCTTTGTACGTCTACTTTCATAGACTTCTAGTTACCATAACAAAGGCAGCATTTATTTTATCCATTTTGGTTAGCGAAGTCCACAGCTGTTTTCGTGAATTACACTGCAGGAAATACTGAAACGCATGAGAAATTTTTTGAAATGTTTTTTTATTGTAGAGTTACTAGTTTCGTGCGTTAGCCCATCGTCATAGCGTTGACTTCTTTGCATATTTTGCATTTGTGTCTTAAAATATAACAAAGTTTTTGTGACTGCATTGTTTACAAAAGGTTTTTCATTTGCATCCTAAAACAAATACAAAGTTTTTGTAATCACAATACATTTATAAATTTAAACTATGTAGGATGCATGTAAGCCACTGATACAGACATCACAGGCGGTGCCTCCACTTTGGCAATCGTAGTTACCTGTATGATTGGTTAGGTAGGCACTGGGGCTTGCATTTATTAACATCTTCTCAAAAAATGGTTCATATGGCTCTGAGCACAATGCGACTTAACTTCTGAGGTCATCAGTCCCCTAGAACTTACAACTACTTAAACCTAACTAACCTAAGGACATCACACACATCCATGCTCTAGGCAGTATTCGAACCTGAGACCGTAGCCGTCGCTCGGTTCCAGACTAGTGCCTAGAAGCGCACGGCCACTCCGGCCGGCAATATCTTCTCACCTTGTGTAGGTGGCATTAACGTGCAACTTGTCAAGATTCATTCTGATATTGATTGTATTTTAAGAAATATTTTGTCATTCTTACTGTCTTGGACAGTGTGACTTGTTTTATATTTATCGGGTTTCTGAGATTTTTCCCCCCATGAACCATGGACCTTGCCGTTGGTGGGAAGGCTTGCGTGCCTCAGCGATACAGATGGCCGTACCGTAGGTGCAACCACAACGGAGGGGTATCTGTTGAGAGGCCAGACAAACGTGTGGTTCCTGAAGAGGGGCAGCAGCCTTTTCAGTAGTTGCAGGGGCAACAGTCTGGATGATTGACTGACCTGGCCTTGCAACATTAACCAAAACGGCCTTGCTGTGCTGGTACTGCGAACGGCTGAAAGCAAGGGGAAACTACAGCCGTAATTTTTCCCGAGGACATGCAGCTTTACTGTATGATTAAATGATGATGGCATCCTCTTGGGTAAAATATTCCGGAGGTAAAATAGTCCCCCATTCGGATCTCCGGGCGGGGACTACTCAGGAGGATGTCGTTATCAGGAGAAAGAAAACTGGCGTTCTACGGATCGGAGCGTGGAATGTCAGATCCATTAATCGGGCAGGTAGGTTAGAAAATTTAAAAAAGGAAATGGATAGGTTAAAGTTAGATATAGTGGGAATTAGTGAAGTTCGGTGGCAGGAGGAACAAGACTTCTGGTCAGGTGACTACAGGGTTATAAACACAAAATCAAATAGGGGTAATGCAGGAGTAGGTTTAATAATGAATAGGAAAATAGGAATGCGGGTAAGCTACTACAAACAGCATAGTGAACGCATTATTGTGGCCAAGATAGATACGAAGCCCACACCTACTACAGTAGTACAAGTTTATATGCCAACTAGCTCTGCAGATGATGAAGAAATTGAAGAAATGTACGATGAAATAAAAGAAATTATTCAGATAGTGAAGGGAGACGAAAATTTAATAGTAATGGGTGACTGGAATTCGAGTGTAGGAAAAGGGAGAGAAGGAAACATAGTAGGTGAATATGGATTGGGGCTAAGAAATGAAAGAGGAAGCCGCCTAGTAGAATTTTGCACAGAGCACAACTTAATCATAGGTAACACTTGGTTTAAGAATCATGAAAGAAGGTTGTATACGTGGAAGAACCCTGGAGATACTAAAAGGTATCAGATAGATTATATAATGGTAAGACAGAGATTTAGGAACCAGGTTTTAAGTTGTAAGACATTTCCAGGGGCAGATGTGGACTCTGACCACAATCTATTGGTTATGCCCTGTAGATTAAAACTGAAGAAACTGCAAAAATGTGGGAAATTAAGGAGATGGGACCTGGATAAACTGAAAGAACCAGAGGTTGTACAGAGTTTCAGAGAGAGCATAAGGGAACAATTGACAGGAATAGGGGAAAGAAATACAGTAGAAGAAGAATGGGTAGCTCTGAGGGATGTAGTAGTGAAGGCAGCAGAGGATAAAGTAGGTACAAAGACGAGGGCTGCTAGAAATCCTTGGGTAACAGAAGAAATATTGAATTTAATTGATGAAAGGAGAAAATATAAAAATGCAGTAAATGAAGCAGGCAAAAAGGAATACAAACGTCTCAAAAATGAGATCGACAGGAAGTGCAAAATGGCTAAACAGGGATGGCTAGAGGACAAATGTAAGGATGTAGAAGCTTATCTCACTAGGGGTAAGATAGATACTGCCTACAGGAAAATTAAAGAGACCTTTGGAGAGAAGAGAACCACGTGTATGAATATCAAGAGCTCAGATGGCAGCCCAGTTCTAAGCAAAGAAGGGAAGGCAGAAAGGTGGAAGGAGTATATAGAAGGTTTATACAAGGGCGATGTACTTGAGGACAATATTATGGAAATGGAAGAGGATGTAGATGAAGACGAAATGGGAGATACGATACTGCGTGAAGAGTTTGACAGAGCACTGAAAGACCTGAGTCGAAACAAGGCCCCAGGAGTAGACAACATTCCATTAGAACTACTGACGGCCTTGGGAGAGCCAATCATGACAAAACTCTACCAGCTGGTGAGCAAGATGTATGAGACAGGCGAAATACCCTCAGACTTCAAGAAGAATATAATAATTCCAATCCCAAAGAAAGCAGGTGCTGACAGATGTGAAAATTACCGAACTATCAGTTTAATAAGCCACGGCTGCAAAATACTATCGCGAATTCTTTACAGACGAATGGAAAAACTGGTAGATGCAGACCTCGGGGAGGATCAGTTTGGATTCCGTCGAAATGTTGGAACACGTGAGGCAATACTGACCTTACGACTTATCTTAGAAGAAAGATTAAGAAAAGGCAAACCTACGTTTCTAGCATTTGTAGACTTAGAGAAAGCTTTTGACAATGTTGACTGGAATACTCTTTTTCAAATTCTAAAGGTGGCAGGGGTAAAATACAGGGAGCGAAAGGCTATTTATAATTTGTACAGAAACCAGATGGCAGTAATAAGAGTCGAGGGGCATGAAAGGGAAGCAGTGGTTGGGAAAGGAGTGGAGACTGGGTTGTAGCCTCTCCCCGATGTTATTCAATCTGTATATTGAGCAAGCAGTAAAGGAAACAAAAGAAAAATTTGGAGTAGGTATTAAAATTCATGTAGACGAAGTAAAAACTTTGAGGTTCGCCGATGACATTGTAATTCTGTCAGAGACGGCAAAGGACTTGGAAGAGCAGTTGAACGGAATGGACAGTGTCTTGAAAGGAGGATATAAGATGAACATTAACAAAAGCAAAACGAGGATAATGGAATGTAGTCAAATTAAATCGGGTGATGCTGAGGGAATTAGATTAGGAAATGAGACACTTAAAGTAGTAAAGGAGTTTTGCTATTTAGGAAGTAAATAAACGATGATGGTCGAAGTAGAGAGGATATAAAAGTAGACTGGCAATGGCAAGGAAAGCGTTTCTGAAGAAGAGAAATTTGTTAACATCGAATATAGATGTATGTATCAGGAAGTCGTTTCTGAAAGTATTTGTTTGGAGTGTAGCCATGTATGGAAGTGAAACATGGACGATAACTAGTTTGGACAAGAAGAGAATAGAAGCTTTTGAAATGTGGTGCTACAGAAGAATACTGAAGATAAGGTGGATAGATCACGTAACTAATGAGGAGGTATTGAATAGGATTGGGGAGAAGAGAAGTTTGTGGCACAACTTGACTAGAAGAAGGGATCGGTTGGTAGGACATGTTTTGAGGCATCAAGGGATCACAAATTTAGCATTGGAGGGCAGCGTGGAGGGTAAAAATCGTAGAGGGAGACCGAGAGATGAGTACACTAAGCAGATTCAGAAGGATGTAGGTTGCAGTAGGTACTGGGAGATGAAGCAGCTTGCACAGGATAGAGTAGCATGGAGAGCTGCATCAAACCAGTCTCAGGACTGAAGACAACAACAACAACAAGTGGAACCCGTTTAGTTCGTGGGTTCATGAGATATAAGGTTAAATAATTTAGTTCCCCTGCTCATTAGTTATGTGATCTACCCATCTAATCTTCAGCATTCTTCTTTAGCACCACATTTCGAAAGCTTCTATTCTCTTCTTGTCTAAACCAATTATCGTCCACCACTGTCTACTATCGTCCAGCATGTAGTACTTTTCCGTCTCTTTTTCCCCTGCCAATATCTCCTTTCCTCTCAGCATAAAACAGCGAGAGTAGAGTCGCAAGCCAATTTTTTTGAGAAAAATTTTAAAGGTGCTGAGGAAGGTAGAATGGGGTAGCTGGTGCACCACTTTTCAGTCAGAAGATTTTAAACAGGACCTTATTAGCATTTTTTATGCTCCGAAAGGAACATTTTCCCGCTGGGTGCCTTCTTTTCCCTGCTAACGCAAGGCATGTCACTCGTATAAAAGGAACTCTAAGGACCAATAAAATGTTGATAAATTATCTTATATAGAAATTGAAATAACATAAGACTAATTTTACATCTCAGACCGAATGTCAAGTGCGCAAAAATTTTGCGTGAGCTTTAGTACTACAATATGGGGTTCCCAGAACCATTATGATGACAATGGAAACATATTACAGCATATGTATCCGTGCTACGCCAATTGATAAACTACTTTTTTTGCCTCACACCGGATTTTACGTGCACGAGTACGGTGACTTTGAACCTCTGAATCTCGGAAAAAGATACACAGACACATAGAAAATTTTCAAGGCTGTTCGATATCGAGATCTTAGGAATATATAGTAAATATTAAACCCATTTGATCTGGGTAGCCGTCTTGGAATCTGCAACTCGGTTTTGGTAATCAAAAGCCATGGTCTTGGGGTGCTTCCCAATAACGGATAAAGATTTTAAAAACGGGAAGATGGACTTTTAGAGAAATGCTTAGAGACAGAGAATATAACGGTAAAATATGAGCAATCTGCTGTGGTTATTTATTATTTAAATTTCGCCTCATATCAGAATTTACGTACGTATTTTATGTGTAAATGTAAGGTAACTTTGATCCTCTGTGTCTCCGAAAAGGATAAATATATCTAGAAAATTTTCAAAACTGTTCGACTTTGGGATCTTAGAAAAATGTATTGTCAAAATTTCAGCCACTTACTGCGTATGGCCTTCTTGGAATACACGGTTCGGTTTTGGTCGGAAATATGGTAAAAAAATCTTTTCTGGGGTTTTCTAAGAAACCGCTCATGAACTAATACCGCCTCCAACAGCCCCTTAAGCTCCAATGTAGACTACATCATATGCAAAAAAACCAACCGGTTTGTAAGATCTGCCTGAGGAGGAGGTTGTGTGTTATATTTGTATTTTGACCTGTTTTGCAGGATACTGACACTAAGGTGGTCTTTCTGCTGCGTGTAAAAATGGTACCTAATCCAAGAGCTACATAAAACATTTGACCCTACCTTTTTATCACCAGCAGAAGCCCAGGTATAGCCTCGGAAGAATCCCCATTAGTTAGCGCATGCTGTCGCAGGCGTACTGATTCCCTTCCATTCAGTTATACAATATGTACCATGAAGTCCATATTGTATCAGTACAACTTAATACGCCAGTGTTTTATATATATAGTACCGAGAAACATTTCTGTCATTAATAACTTCACTGCTTAAATAACGAACGGCGAACACCAATAAATAAGTACACTACTGGCCATTAAAATTGCTACCCCACGAAGATGATGTGCTACAGACGCGAAATTTAACCGACAGGAAGAAAATGCTGTGATATGCAAATGATCAGCTTTTCAGAGCATTCACACAAGATTGGTGCCGGTGGCGACACCTACAACGTGCTGACATGAGGAAAGCTGTCAACCGTTTCTCATACACAAACAGCAGTTGACCGGCGATGCCTGGTGAAACGTTGTTGTTCAAATGGCTCTGAGCAGTATGGGACTTAGCTTCTGAGGTCGTCAGTCCCCTAGAACTTAGAACTACTTAAACCTAACTAACCTAAGGACATCACACACATCAATGCCCGAGGCAGGATTCGAACCTACGATCGTAGCGGTCGCGCGGGTCCAAACTGTAGCGCCTAGAACCTCTCGGCCATTCTGGCCGGCGAAACATTGTTGTGATACCTCGTATAAGGAGGAGAAATGCGCACCATCACATTTCCGACTTTGATAAAGGTTGGATTGGAGCCTATCGAGATTGCGGTCTATCGTATCGCAACATTGCTGCTCGTGTTGGTCGAGATCCAATGACTGTAAGCAGAATATGGAATCGGTGGGTTCAGGAGGGTAATACGGAACGCCGTGCTGGATCCCAACGGCCTCGTATCACTTGCAATCGAGATGAGAGGAATCTTATCCGCATGGCTGTAATGGATCGTGCAGCCACGTCTCGATTCCTGAGTCAACAGCTGGGGACTTTTGCAAGACAACAACCATCTGCAGGAACAGTTCGACGACGTTTGCAGCACTCTGTCAGCTCGGAGACCACGGCTGCGGCTACCCTTGACGCTGCATTACAGACAGGAGCGCCTGCGATGGTGTACTCAACGGCGAACCTGGGTGTACTAATGGCAAAACGTCATTTTTTCGGATGAATCCAGGTTCTTCGCGGTGAACGCACATTGGAGGCGTGTATTCGTCATCGTCATACTGGCGTATCACCCGGCGTGATGGTATGGGGTGCCATTGGTTACACGACTGAGTCATCTCTCGTTCGCATTGACGGCACTTTGAACAGTGGACGTAACATTTCAGATGTGTTACGACCCGTGGCTCTACCGTTCATTCGATCCCTCCGAAACCCCATATTTCAGCAGGATAATGCACGACCGCATGTTGCAGGTCCTGTACGGGTCTTTCTGGATACAGAAAATGTTCGACTACTGGCCTGGCCAGCACATTCTCGAGATCTCTCACCAACTGAAAACGTCTGGTCAATTGTGGCCGAGCAACTGGCTCGTCACAATACGCCATCACTACTGTTGATGAACTGTGGTATCGTGTTGAAGCTGCATGGGCAGCTGTACCTGTACACTCCATCCAAGCTCTGTTTGACTCAATGCCCAGGCTTACCAGAGCCGTTATTACGGCCAGAGGTGGGCGTTCTGGGTACTGATTTCTCAGGATCTATGCACCCAAATTGCGTGAAAATGTAATCACATGTCAGTTCTAGTATAATATATTTGTCGAATGAATACCTGTTGATCATCTGCATTTCTTCTTGGTGTAGCAATTTTAATGGCCAGTAGTGTAATTAAAAACCTCGTCACCTCCGCGTGCGCAAGTGAGTCGTCTCTACGACACTATCGTGATGTACGTCGGACGTTAATCTTTGTTACTGACGATGGTTCCCCATTAAAGACGACATACTGAATTTTGTTCGCTAGGAAGACGAAGAAGGGAAGTGTGATAACCGTCGCACAACAGCTCAACACTTCATGCATCCAAATCCTGCCCAGAATTGTACGCAGAAGGATGAAAAAGAAAGTGAAGAATCGCTCAGTGACGATCAGTTTGACTTTATGAAAGTTAAAGGCACCAGAGAGGCAATTATGACGTCGCGCTTGACAATGGCGGCAAGACAGGTTCAAACGATTTCTCGCCCTCTAATTAGGGGGGGGAGTGTAAAATGCTGCATGGTGTTCAAAATTCTCAGAAAAATAGTCACAACCTAAAGGGAAGCACGCGTAAGTCACAATATGTAAAAGAACCAAGAGGGGAGCAAAACAAGAATGGAAGATCGAGAATGAAATGTTCGTATTAGAAAGGCTTAAAGAGAAACTTGCAACCTTACGCCCCTATTGTTGAATTCGTAGTATTAATGGGAACAAAATAAAGGTTCAGGAGTCAGATTAAAATTCATGTCGAAGGTCTATCAATGAAGATCGCCGATGACATGACTGCCTTAACGAAAATGAATAAGAATTGCAGGGCCTGTTAAATGGAACAAATTGTCTAATTAGCAGGCAGTACTGACTCAAAGTAAACAGAAGAAAGAGGAAGCATCACACCTGGGGCCCACAAAGCAGGCAAAGTGAAGGAATTCTCTTACTTCGGGAGCGAAATGATATACGACGAACGAAGCAAGGAGGACATAAAAAGTAGAAAAGAACACGCTAAGAGGACACTGCGAAAAGTCAGTGTCAAAGGGCGAAAACAGAGATTGGAGAACTCTAGTTTTAATGTTAAGTTGTCCGTTTCCGATGTCTGCGAGGAGATAAACTCATGTTACGCAAACACAGGCAGAAGATCATTTAATTCCTACTTTTATTGTAAACAATAAATGAACTGTTAAGTTTTTAAGTTATTACTCCTGCCAGAATTTCCGCTCTTTTTTATTAAGTCATAGAAATTACAGACATATGTTGAGCTCTTGTGTAAAACTTGTAGTAGTTTTTCATTAGCTATTTACAATGAAAAACCCGTTTTTTTGGTAATATGTATCTTACTTTTTAATAACTATTTGAGAAGAAGAACTGATTTTTCTCTGACAAAACCACAAATGCTCTTTCAGAAAATTCGAGTGAACAATTTAGGTAGTAGGCAAAATATAACAAAAAATGTTCAAATGTGTGTGAAATCTTATGGAACTTAACTGCTAAGCTCAGCAGTCCCTAAGCTTACACACTACTTAACCTGAATTATCCTAAGGACAAACACACACACACACACACACCCATGCCCGAGGGAGGACTCGAACCTCCGCCGGGACCAGCCGCACAGTCCATGACTGCAGCGCCTTAGACCTCTCGGCAAAACATAACATTCACCAGGAAAAATTACATGATAATAGTTAAAATTTCAGTATCGAAAAGTCCATAGACTAACATTTATTGTCCAATCTGTTCATAAATATTGATTCTATTATGTCTTGATCGGTCAGTTGACTCCTTTCATCAGAAACAATCTTTCAGAAGTTTTATTTACAAACCCAACATTTTAGCATAATTGCCGTGGCAAATTGATATATCGGTTTTCCACTCGGTTATGAACAAAAAATAAAAATACCTGTTGCAACGAAAACCAGACAAATTCCGAAAAATACAAATTGTCCATAACTAAAATATCGGTATCGGTTTTTAATCAGTCAGTTTTTCCCGTCCCTCCCGTGAGTGAATGGAAGAAATTTATTTCGAAAGAAGACACACAGCGCATAACATCGATATTCACACTGTTGTGTGAATATTTTCTGCACAATAAAGAAAAAATATTTATTAGGGGTAAGGGATGAAGCGAAATGCAAGTACTCTCTAAAGAGACAACGGAGGACACGTGTCTCTTATACCAAAAAACTCAGAAAATAACTCTGAACAACCTTCACCCATACATGTTTTCGTGTCGTTGTACCGTTACCAGTAGTTTCTTTTACTTTTGAAAGCGGTGTGCTAAGGTTTGTTTAAATACACTGAAGCGCCAAAGAAACAGGTATAGCCACGCGTATTTAAACACAAATACATGTAAAAAGAGAATACGGCGCTGCGGTCGGCAACGCCTATGTGAGACAATGAGTGTCTAGCGCAGTTGTTAGATCAGTTAATGCTGCTATAATGGCAGGTTATCAACATTTAAGTGAGTCTGAACGTGGTGTTGTAGTCGGCGCACGAACGATGGGACACAGCATCTCTGAGGTAGCGATGATGGGTGGATTTTCCTGTATGAGTGTACGGTGAATATCAGGAATCCGGTAAAACATCAAGTCTCCGACATCGCTGAGGCCGGAAAAGATCCTGCAAGAAGTGGACCAAAAACTACTGAAGAGAACAGTACAACGTGACATAAGTGCAACCCTTCCGCGATTGCTGCAGATTTCAATGCTGGGCCTTCAACAAGTGTCAGCGTGCGAACCATTAAACAAAACATCATCGATATGGTTTTCGGAGCCAATGGCCCACTCGTTGCCCCTAATGACAGCACGACACATAGCTTTACACCTCACCTGGACCCGTCGACACCGACGTTGGACTGTTGATGACTGGAAATATGTTGCCTGGTCGGAAGAGCCTCGTTTAAAATTGTATCGAGCGGATGGATGTGTACAGGTATGGAGGCTACCTTATGAACCCATGGACCCTGTGTGTCAGCAAGGGACTATTCAAACTGGTGGAGGCTCTGTAATGGTGTGGGGCGTGTGCAGGTGGAGTGATATACATCTAGATAGTTCTCTAACAGGTGGAACCTACGTAAGCATGCTGTCTGATCACCTGCATCCATTCCATGTACATTCTGCATTCCGATGGACTTGGGCAGTTCCAGCAAGACAATGCGACACCCCACCCGTCCAGAATTGCTACAGAGTGGCTCCGGGACACTCTTATGAATTGAAACACTTTCGCTGGTCACCAGACTCCCCGGACATGAAAATTATTGAGCATATCTGGGATGCCTTGCAACGTGCTGTTGAGAAGAGATCTCCATCCCCTCGTACTCTCTAGGATTTATGGACATCCCTGCTGGATTCATGGTGTGAGTTCCCTCCAGCACGACATCAGACATTGCTCGAGTCCATGCCATGTCGTGTTGTGGCACTTCTGCGTGCTTTGGGGGGGGGGGGGGGGGCTACACAATATTAGGCAGGTGTTCCAGTTTCTTTGGCTCTTCAGTGTATATATAGAAAGGGACATGGGCATCATAACGTTAAGAGCGAACTTATTTTTTTATGAATATGTAACACCGACACAATTTTTCTTGATGGTTTTTTGCCTGATGGAAGACTTTCAACTGGATGCCAATCCGCTGGTTTCCGTAGCCAGCGTGCCAGCTGAATACAGCGATGAAGTTGCCTCAGATCAGTGCATGAAGACAGCAGAGTTAGTTTTGGGTCCATAATAATGATGAGAGAGGTAGGAGACGATGGTATTTAGAGCCAGCACGAAACCCATTCCCCAGCAGTAGCACCTATGAGGCACCGAAATAATCGTCCCCTTTCAAGATCGGTAGAGAACAATGGGAATTTCAACTATAGAACGTGAGTAAATTTACCAATCAGATACGCACTCTAAAAATAACATTTGATAATTGCTGCAAAAATAGCTCTATCCCCGACCGTCAAACAAGGTATAGACAGAAGTTACATACACCGAGGAAGAACAAACATAAAATTCGAAATAGCATTGTCTACCGAGGAATAAAGTTGTACAATAAATTGCACACGGAGATTACAGACCTGTTAAGCAATACTTTTATAGAGTGAAGTATTACTTACATAACAGAGTAGGAATTTGGTAAAATATATAATTATATATGGCGGTAGTATCTGTTCCCGAAAGAACAGTTACCGTTGATGACCACCCACCTTTGCTAGAAATGAAATGATAAAAGGACACCGTACCTGCAAACAGGCGTTGATACACTTTATTGGGGACATGTTGGAAATGTGTGCCCCGACCGGGACTCGAATACGCAATCTCCTGCTTACATGGCAGACGTTCTATCCATCTGAGCCACTGAGGGCGCAGAGGATAGTGAGCCTGCAGGCACTTATCCCTTGCACGCTCTCGTGTACCCTTTATGTTTGCACGACACAAAGCTTTACACCTCGCCTGGGTCCGTCACCAACGACATTGGACTGTTGATGTCTGGAAACATGTTGCCTGGTCGGAAGAGCCTCGTTTCAAATTGTATTGAGCGGATGGACATGTACGGTATGCAGACAACATCGTGGATCCACGCACCCAGCAAGGGTCTGTTCAAGTTGGTGGAGGCTCTGTAATGGTGTGGGGCGTGTGCAGTCGGACTGATATGCGACCCCTGATACGTATAGTGACGACTCTGGCAAGTGACGCGTACGTAAGAATCCTGTCTGATCACCTGCATCCATTCGTGTCCATTGTTCATTCCAACAGACTTGGGCAATTCCAGCAGGACAAAGCGACACCACACACGTCCGGAATTGCTACAGAGTGGCTCCAGAAACACTCAGCTCAGTTTAAACGCTTCTGCTGGCCACCAAACTCCCGAGACGTGAACATTATTGAGCATATCTGGGATGCCTTGCAACGTGCTGTTCGGAAAAGATCTCTGCCTCCTAGTATTCTTACGAATTTATGGACATCCCTGCTGGAGTCATGGTGTCAATTCCCTCCAGCACTGCTTCAGACATTAGTCGAGTCCATGCTACGTCGTATTCCGGCATTTCTTCCTGATCATGGGGCCCCTACACGATATTAGACAGGTGTACCAGTTTCTTTGCCTCTTCAGAGTCGAACCCATAAAATACGAACTCTAGAACGACGAAATCCAATATGGCGTCTTACATTTCTCAGCACTCGACACGGTCGCAAAAGTCGACATATATTCCCAGCTAACGAATCCGGGCACGGACACGCCATAATGACGTCACGGAGAGGTATCACTGCTCTAACGAGAGCTGTGCCGTTGATTATCGTGTGGAGTTGCAAGGAAGTTGCCTGCTGAAGAAAGAGATGTAATTGGGCTGTTGATATTCGCGCGTCTGGGCGACCGCGCCGTTCAGAGCGTCCTCGCATGACGAATCGGCGGGGCGACCGCGTCGATAAGGCTGGTGTACGGCGTACTCGGCTAATGGCTGGTCGCGCTTTGCCGGCGGTGAATCCGGTCTGCCCGGCGATAAGCTGTCCCGCTGACTCGCGTCTCCAGGTTGCTGGCGCCAGCTCAGCACCTCCGCAGCGAAAGCCTTATCTCCCTCCACGTCTGGCCGCTGCGGCTTCCGCTTAATCATTCAGAGACAAAGGCGGCACGTGGAACAATTCCTTCAACAGGCATGAATGTAAAATAAATTAATCATCTAACTTGTTGAAGTAGTAATGCATTTCTTGTTAAGGTAATCCAGGTGTGAAATTTGAATTGAGTTAAATGGCAGGTTTACTATTCAAAAAGACTTATAGAAACTGGGACCACATCCCACTGGAGGCTTCTAACCACACACGCGTAATTATACCACGTATGGCTCCTTTGGGCCCACGTTTAGTGGGATCTTTGCTTAAATTATACTTTCAAGTTGTCTGTTTTTGGTGTTAATTATGATAAGTTCCCCCCCCCCCCACCCCTATCTGTTGAGAGGCCAAACACACGTGTGGTTCCTGAAGAGGGGCAGCAGTCTGGATGATTGACTGATCTGGCCTTGTAACACTAACCAAAACGGCCTTGCTGTGCTGGTACTGTGAACGGCTGAAAGCAAGGGGAAACTACAGCCGTAATTTTTTGCGAGAGCATCCACCTGTGCTGTTTGATTAAACGATGATGGCGTCCTCTTGGGTAAAATATTCCGGAGGTAAAATAGTCCCCCATTCGGATCTCCGGGCAGGAAATACTCAGGAGGACGTCGTTATCAGGAGAAAGACAACTGGCGTTCTACGAACTGGAGCGTGGAATGTCAGATCGGTTAACCGGGCAGGTAGGTTAGGAAATTTAAAAAGGGAAATGGATAGGTTAAAGTTAGATATAGTGGGAATTAGTGAAGTTCGGTGGCAGGAGGAACAAGACTTCTGGTAAGGTGAATACAGAGTTATACATATAAAATCAAGTAGGGGTAATGCAGGAGAAGGATTAATAATGAATAAAAAATATCTATGCGTGTAAGCTACTATAAACAGCATAGTGAAAGCATCATTGTGGCACAGATAGATACGAAACCCACGCCTACCACAGTATTACAAGTTTATATGCCGACTAGCTCTGCAGATGATGAAGAGATTGATGAAATGTATGATGAGAAAAAAGAAATTATTTAGACAGTGAAGCAAGGCGAATATTTAATAGTCATGTGTGACTGGAATCCGATACGAGGAAAAGGATGAGAAGGAAACGTAGTTGGTGAATATGGAATGGGAGTGAGGAATGAAAATGGAAGCCGCCTGGTAGAATTTTGCACAGAGCATAACTTAATCATAGCTAACACTTGGTTCAAGAATGATAAAAGAAGGTTGTATACATGGAAGAAGCATGGAGATACTGCCAGGTTTCAGATAGATTATACAGTGGTAAGACAGAGATTTAGGAACCAGGTTTTAAATTGTAAGACATTTACAGGAGCAGATGTGGACTCTGACCGCTATCTATTGGTTATGACATGTAGATTAAAACTAAAGAAACTGCAAAAAGATGGGAATTCAAGGAGATAGGACCTGGATAAACTGAGAGAACCAGAGGTTGTGGAGAGTTTCAGGGAGAGCATTAGGGAACGATTGACAAGAATGGGGGAAAGAAATACAGTAGAAGAAGAAAGGGTAGCTTTGAGAGACGAAATAGTAAAGGCAGCAGAGGAACAAGTAGGTAAAAAGACGAGGGCTAATAGAAATCTTTGGCTAACAGAAGAAATACTGAATTTAACTGATGAAAGGAGGAAATACAAAAATGCAGTAAATGAAGCAGACAAAAAAGGAATACAAACGACTCGGAAATGAGATCGACAGGAAGTGCAAAATGCCTAAGGAGGGATGGCTAGAGGACAAATGTAAGGATGTAGAGGCGTATATCGCCAAGGGTAAGATAGATATTGCCTACAGGAAAATTAAATAGACCTTTGGAGAAAAGCGAACCACTTGTATGAATATCAAGAACTCAGATGGAAACACAATTCTAAGCAAAGAAGGAAAAGCAGAAAGGTGGAAAGAGTATATAGAGGGTCTATACAAGGGCGATGTTCTTGAGAACAATATTATGGAAATGGAAGAGAATGTAGATAGAGATAAAATGGGAGATATGATACCGCGTGGAGAATTTGCCAGAGCACTGAAAGACCTACGTCGAAACAAGGTCCCGGGAGTAAACAACATTCCATTAGAACTACTGAGACAGCCTTGAGAGATCCAGGCCTAACAAACCTCTACCATATGGTGAGCAAGATGTATAAGACAGGCGAAATGCCCTCAGACTTCAAAAAGAATATAAAAATTCCAATCCCAAAGAAAGCAGGTGTTAACAGATGTGAAAATTACCAAACTATCAGTTTAATTAGCCACGGCTGCAAAATACTAACACGAATTCTTTACAGACAAATGGAAAAACTGGTAGAAGCCGACCTCGGGGAAGATCAGTTTGGATTTCGTAGAAATGTTGGAACACGTGAGGCAATACTGACCCTACGACTTATCTTTGAAAATAAATTAAGGAAAGGCAAATTTACGTTTCTAGCATTCGTAGACTTAGAGAAAGCTTTTGACAATGTTGACTGGAATACTCTCTTTCGAATCCTGAAGGTGGCAGGGGTGAAATACAGGGAGCGAAAGGCTATTTACAATTTGTACAGAAACCAGACGGAAGTTATAAGAGTCGAGGGACATGAAAGGGAAGCAGTGGTTGGGAAGGGAGTGAGACAGGGTTGTGGCCTATCCCCAATGTTATTCAATCTGTATACTGAGCAAGAAGTAAAAGAAATAAAAGAAAAATTGGAGTAGTTTAGTATTGGAATTAAAATCCATGGAGAAGAAATAAAACTTTGAGGTTCGCCGATGACATTGTAATTCTGTCAGAGATAGCAAAGGACCTGGAAGAGCAGCTGAACGGATTGGACAGTGTCTTGAAAGGAGGGTATAAGATGAACATCAACAAAAGCAAAACAAGGATAATGGAATGTAGGCGAATTAAGTCGGGTTATGCTGAGGGAATTAGATTAGGAAATGATACACTTAAAGTAGTAAAGGAGTTTTGCTATTTGGGGATCAAAATAACTGATGATGATCGAAGTAGAGAGCATATAAAATGTAGACTGGCAATGGCAAGGAAAGTGTTTCTGAAGAAGAGAATTTTGTTAACATCAAGTATAGGTTTAAGTGTCAGAAAGTCGTTTCTGAAAGTATTTGTATGGAGTGTAGCCATGTATGGAAGTGAAACATGGACGATAAATAGTTTAGGCAAAAAGGGAATAGAAGCTTTCGAAATGTGGTGCTACAGAAGAATGCTGAAGATTAGATGGTTAGATAACATAACTAATGAGGAGGTACTGAACAGAATTGGGGAGAAGAGAAATTTGTGGCACAACTTGACTAGAAGAAGGGATCGGTTAGTAGGACATATTCTGAGGCATCAAGGGATTATCAGTTTAGTACTGGAGGGCAGTGCGGAAGGTAAAAATCGTAGAGGGAGACCAAGAGATGAGTACACTAAGCAGATTCAGAACTATGTAGGTTGCAGTAGGTACTGGGAAATGAAGAAACTTGCACAGGATAGTGTAGTATGGATAGCTGCATCAAACCAGTCTCAGGACTGCAGACCACAACAACAACAACTCATTACTCGTGGCAGATTAATCTACCATGTCCCGTACGGGTTCGGGCGCAGCGTGTGCGTTCGCACGTCCATTTAATTATCATTTCATTTAATAATATTAATAATATCTCTTTCATTTCAGTTTCGTACTACAATGCATTTTTTTCTCTTGGAATCCTTACACAAATGCTCTGAAATAATAATAGTAACGTCTTACCCTATTCCGGAGTTCAACATCTCACTCATTACGGACGAAATGCTCAGTCAGTTATCCAGGAAAGCAAATGAGAAATTGCGGTACACAAACTGCAAGAAAGGAGGATAGGAAGAGAGAGAACGCGATCTGACAGTTTTATCATCAACACCAAAAATAGGTATCTACCACTGCCTTGGTTAAGTGGAGAAGAACCTGAGGTAGAACGAGGAGCAGGAAATGTGCAGCACACTACAATCGAGGCGAAGAAGCCTAAGAGTGTACAAAGTGTTAGGAAGAAGAAAGTGCTGCTGCTACTTAGTATCCATGGGCGAGGTGTAGGCCCTCAGTTACACGAAATTTTAGGGGCAGAGTACCAGGCCACCAATATCTTCAAGCAAAACGCAGGGGTAAGTCATGTGATAGAGCACTTAGGGTCTTTATGTTAGGACTTTACAAAAGAGGACCATGTAATGACAGTGGGTGGGGCGGGAAACAGTTTGGACAGGGATGGGGCAAATGACATAGGTGGTAACCTGGACAAGATAGCTTCCCTGACTCATGCCACCAATGTACACTTTGTTGAGATGTTCTGGCATGATGATCGAGCAAGCCTTGATAGAGCTGTGAGGTGAATCAGTATGGGGTTAGGGATGGCTCTGAGTACAGCCAACTTTGTTCATGTTTCTCGAGACTGTCAGCGCCAGCCGCTGTGGCCGAGCGTTTCTAGGCGCTTCAGTCTGGAACTGCAAGTTCGAATCCTGCCTCGGACATGGATGCGTGTGATGCCCTTAGGTTAGTTAGGTTTAAGTAGTTCTAAGTTCTAGGGAACTAATGACCTCATATGTTAAGTGCCATAGTGCTCAGAGCTATTTGAACCATTTGCTTTGAGACTATCGCCAGATGGGGTTTCACTAGGCATGGCCTACACCTAAACAGGACTGGGAAGGGAAGATGGTACAGCTGGTTCATGAAAGTATAGGGGATGGGTCTCAGGCCACACATGGTCAAATACCTGTTGTCATGGATAGGGAAAGTAAGTATTTTTTTAGGATAAATCCAAACAACAGGTTCCCCTGCCTAAAGAGTATCTCCAGCAGTTTAAAAAATACTAAACATTCATTCACAAGACAGATTTTAACACTCCAAATATCACACATACCACATGTCACAAAGAAAAACAAACTATTGGAAAGAGCAGCATGGATCATTCCACTGACTTAACAATCCCCCATCAAAACATGCAATCAATAAAAAATAAAATACAATTATTGGTAGTTGAGCTCCAATCATTGAACTTCACAGTAGTTTGTGTTACTGAGCAGTGGTGTACACAGAAATTCAACATGTGGTATTATTGTTGTATGAAAAGCCAAACTCTTACTGCAGAACTGCTTCAAGGGGTGAAGGATCACGCATTTATATCAGAAAAAGAACACAGTTCAAATCAAGACATGACCTCAGTACAGTGAGTGAAGACAAACATTTTGAAATACCAGCTATTGAATAACCAGGGTCTGATATCACCAAGAAGTTAATCATTTTGTCTGTGTATAGATCTCCCAGTGGTAGTGTGGACACTTTCTTCAGTAAATTAACAGAAGTTCTAGAGAAAGTCTCAAGTCAAAGGTCAACATAATTATGTGCGGGGACATTAAAATGATCACTAATATCACAAATGGATCCAGCAGCACCTTCATAAACGTCCTTCAAAGATTTGACATGTCGCTATGAGTCAATAGTGCAACAAGGGTTACTACAATGACTGCACCAGTAATTGACCATGTCGCCACAAATATGGACACGGAAAAATGTGATGTAGCTGTAAAAGATCTCGGACTATCAGACCGTCTCTGACAAATAACAACAGTAAAATCAGATATCGAATCATTCCCTAAACTATAAGCCTACAAACAACATCTATCAGAAATCAAAATATTTTTTTAAAAGAACTAGGAAAACAAAGCTGGGATAAAGTGTATAACGAAACTAATGTGCATTTGAAATTCTCTAAATTCTTCCCATTATTTAAACTGAACTTTAAAATGGCTTTCCAAAAGTATGCATGTCTGTATCAACATCTCACAAAACAGATGGATTACAGCAGGTATTAAGAAGTCCTCCCAAACATTTAAATACCTCAGTTCCATGAAAAAGAGTTGCAATGATCCAGAATTCTTAAATTTCCATCATAGATACAAAAAGATCTATAGGAAGATGCTGATTGATACAAAAAGTAATTTAATTAAAAATAATATATAATGCAGAGAATAAAAGCAAAGTAGTCTGGGATGTTATAAAAAAGGAAAGGAGAGAGGCAAACGAATAAAGAATAACATACTGCTAAGGGAGGGGGATAAAGTAATAAATGGTCCATAAAACTTATCAAAATATGTAAATGAGAATTTTCAAGTACTGCAGAGAATTTACAACAAAAATTCCCCAAAACAAATATAACACTGTAAATAACGTTGCACTAAATACAATGATGCTACTTCCAACCACAGAGAATAGAGTCAATACAACTGTTCAAAAAATAAAAAGTCAGTAGGCTTAGATGAAGTACCAATGTGTGTACTGAAACAGTGCATAGGGATTATGCAAAGCCCCTTAACAAATATAATAAATGAATCCTTCATATCAGGGACATTTCCAGAGTGGTTAAAAGAGGCAAGAGTTGTAACTTAGCTTAAGAAAGGTACTGCAGAAGACATAGAAAATTACTGGCCCATTTCCCTGCAGTCACCATTCTCAAAAATAATAGAAGCAATTATGAAAGACAGATTAAGGAATTATCTGAATAAATACAATCTTTTAAGTGAATCACAGTTTGGTTTCCAAAGTAGCAGAAATATGGAGTCAGCTGTAGTAGAATGTACAAAAGTTGTACTTGATGTTCTTGACAAAGATGAGTATGTCACAAGCATATTTTTGGATCTTTCTAAGGCGTTTGATACAGTCAACCTAAAAGATTCTATTAAATAAATTAGAAGCATTAGGAATAATAGGGGTAGCTAATGATTGGTTTTGATCATACATAGAAGATAGGATACAAAAAGTAGAGAAAACATACTTCAAATAGATCTAAACATTTAGTAAAACACTTATCAGAACCAAAATACATTAATATATAGTTTCCCCAAGGCAGCATATTAGGACAAATACTATACCTGATATTTATCAATGACTTTCCCAGTAGTGTTATTCATGTTGAAAAAATTATCTTTGCTGATGACAGCAATATCATAGTCACTGAGAAAACAAGAGAACTCTTGCAGAGAAAGCAAATGAAATTTTCTAGGAAGTTTATGGTTGGTCAACAAGCAAGAAAGTGACATTGAACATAGAGAAAACTAATGCCATTAATTTGAGTTTGAAGAGAGAAAATAACAGTGTTAATTTAAATGTAGATGGCACCTGTAGAGACAGTGTAACAAATTCAAAATTTCTAGTAATGAATATTGAGTCTCAGTTGAAGTGGTGTGAACACACAAAGGCACTTGCAAACAGAAAGTCATCCGCATGTTCTGCCCTTAGAATCCTATCATCACTGTGTAATATGCAGTGTCTTTTAGTTATGTACTATTCATTTGTACACTCAATTCTTAGCTATGGCTTTCTTTTTGGGGGAACAAATGCACAAAATATGAACACAGTTTTCAAACTCTAGAAAATAGCGATAAGAATAATAACCAAAAATAGTAGTCTAGATTGTTGTGAAGATCTGTTCAAAACGCTGGGGATTTTAACTGCTCCATGTGAATATATTTATCAGTCAGTTGTTTAAGACAGCAAGAACTATGCTCCTTACATGAAGTCATTAAAGATCACCTAACTCACGTTGAGTGAACAGTGGGGCTGAACAAATATGACTGACAAGGCACAATGCATCTTATAGAGGGTATAGTATGGATGTATTGGAATAATTAATGTTGGGTGACGGTTTTAAAGTAATTCACATGACCTAAAAAACTTTGTGGATACACAACGATTTACTGGAGGCTAGTTTATGTCAGGGAAGTATACAGAGTTGACTGTGTCCAGCCGGGGAGCAGTGAAGGGAAGCGACAACAGGCAACTTAGGACAGCTCAAGCTCTGAGAAAGCAGTAACGGAGCGTGACTTCCAGCTGCCTTAAGATGAGTTACAGTGAGTGGGTGGTTGACCCCATGCTGGTGTACCAGGAAGCAGATGGAGAACTTGTACGCCTGTTGATAAATGTCCGTCGTCCTGTTTTCAGTGAAACATGTGAGTAAGCCGCCCAAAGCTACGGTGAAACGGTCAAAATATGAGTGTTCATGACTATAGCAACTTCACACTGAATTCACGGTCTGCAAAGTCTGAAGTAAATCAGGTTAAGAGCGACACAATGAAGTACGCCATCCTCCGATGGGAACGTAGGACCAAGGAATTTGAAGTACTCTCCTGGGAGTCAGAATTCCGTAAAAAATGGTGTTTTGTGCAGATGCTAACCTTGATGGGTGGCCTGGAAGGAGCTAAATAGCAGAAGTTGAGAGGAAGGAAAATTTTGTGGGAGTTTGTTCACTTCCCAGAGCAGGCATTGGTCGGCGCTGGGAAGCGACACATAATTAACTCGACTTGTGCTGCAATTGGCATAAGTGATTTTGCTGGAGGGGAAACCGAGATGACGAGCGGACTGGGAGAAGTCCCCGTAGGGGTCTGCTGTTCCCAGCTTGCCTAGAGTGCAGACGTGGTGTTCTTTACTCAGCTTGCCTGAGAGAGAGTGGGCATCTCTGCAGTTTAGGACTTAGCACACGGAACGATTGAGCTTGGAGATAGAAAGTTCAGCTATGTACTGAGCTAGATAGCTAGAAGTGAATAGACGAGCGCAGCCTTGCAGCAGCATGAGATCGGCCGACGTCCGCATAACGACGTCGCCCCACCATGCTGAATTCGGTGATATTACGCTCGCTCCGGCCACTGATTAATTTTTTGGATCACGTCGGCAAAGTTTCCACGAGGGTTTCATGTGCCATGTATTGCAGAATTCTTTTCGCACTTCGCATTATACCTGGGTCAGTCGATAGGAATTACTTTTGATTTATCGTGCTGTACTCCACGTAAACCCAATTTATTACCACTGCCTGTTAGGAGAGTCATGTAATGAGATGATTGAAGGTCGTGAGTTAAAATAAATCTGTGCTAATCGATTGCATCTGTTTTCAATCAAGTAGTTGAAATCCCAAGTCACTTTCTTAATTAATTTTATGTTCAACATTTGCATCTGGTGTTCAACAGCTGAATATAATATCAATGTGCACCCCTTTTTAATTAAAAGAGATCAATTCTGAATCAATTAATGTCAACACTGCCACCGCAGTTCAATCAGGAGTCACAGGGCTTTATTACTTTCTTTGCGTTATCCGACATTGCGGCAGTTCTGCACTCTCTGTTGATCTGTTAGTCAATTACCTGGGGTGAACACACACCAAAACCAGGTAAGTGACGGGTGGGGTGTTACAGTTATACACATCGAAAATAACATTGGGAATTTCTGCACAAGCAGCTCTGTCCATGACCATGGAACAAGAGCTTGACTCAACTTATTTCACCAAGAAAAAATAAACATAAAACTCAAAACAGCGTTTTCTATCAAGGAGTAAAACTGTACAATAAATTACCAAAAGAGATTAAAGAAATTGTAAAATTACAGCTATTTCAAAAGGCAGCTAAAAAGTTCCTGTTTGGCAACAAATCTTATGCACTGAAGGATTACTCAGACAAAACTGAGTAGGTGTTTGGCTACAAACAGTTTTACAAATAAATAGTAATAATGGTTATCAAACATCCAACATTCCACATAACTCCTTCACACTATGTTTTTTCCTTTCTTTTTTCCTTTTCTAGAAAAACTCACCCCCAAGCTATGTATAGCACAATGCTAACACCTCTTTCAGAGCTCAACATCTCACTCATTATAGAGGGATGCTGACTCAGTTTTTCAGAAGAGCGGTGGTGGTGGTGGTTAGTGTTTAACGTCCCGTCGACAACGAGGTCATTAGAGACGGAGCCCAAGCTCGGATTAGGGAAGGATTGGGAAGGAAATAGGCCGTGCCCTTTCAAAGGAACCATCCTGGCATTTGCCTGAAACGATTTAGGGAAATCACGGAAAACCTAAATCAGGATGGCTGGAGACGCTTTCAGAAGAGCAAATGGGAAGTTGTGGTACAGAAAATGGCCCAGAGATCACCAGTGTGTGTGTGTGTGTGTGTGTGTGTGTGTGTGTGTGTAGTGAGTGAAGCGTTATGAAACATTGTGTGTCTAGTGAGTGCAGTGACTTGTAATGAGATATGAGTGAAGAGTGAGACATTACATTATTTAATAAGTTATTTGTTAAAAAAAAAATTGTATACCAGGAGTAAATCTAATGATTGTGTCTAACTAGAAGCCTGTAATTGTATTTGTATACGAATTACCTTACTTTAAATTGGTCTAAACTTTAAATACTTTGACATGTCCTATATCCTTGTAAAAAGAGATCTATGGATGAATAAAGCTACTACTACTACTACTGCTACTACTTGTAGCCCTTTATACATGACTATCCACAAGTGCAATTACACAGATGTGACGCAAGCAAAGGGGACCATACTAAATTGTCAGTCTTCTTCAGAATAGACTAACACAAGTAACACTTCTGGTCCTATCGTCCGCTACTAACAAAAAGTCTGTCAACTGAACTGCAGTGACTACTGCTCTCTAACTTTGCTACATAGAGATTGATAACGAAGAGGCTACGAGGCATCAGCTAACGAAGTGGCTAACGTGGAAGCTGCAATCGAAGTCTGCTGCCGTTGCGTTGTCATCCTGGAGGGAGGTCGCTCAGCATGCGATTGGTTGACCTGTTCTCACATCCCTCTCTTCTCTGTCGTTAACGACTGGCATGCCGGCGCTGGCTTTGCGCAGTAACAAAATGTAAGTTAATTGAAACCCTCAGCTGCCGACAGGTGTTGCTGATATATCTCGATGGGGACAGCTGAAAATGTGTGTTCCGCCCGGGACTCGAACCCGGGATCTCCTGCTTACGTGGCAGACGCTCTATCCATCTGAGCCACAGAGGACACAGATGAATATCACCACTGCAGGGGTTAGATATTAGGAACATTACACATGTAGATTGTGGACAGTTGGGGATGTGGGTCATACGGAAAGCGTGCAAGGGATAAATCCCAGCTGTTGCGCCGTTCATCTGTCTCCTATGTGGCTCAGATGCATAGAGCGTCTGCTATGTAAGCAGGAGATCCCGGGTTCGAGTCCCGGTCGGTTCACACATTTTCACCTGTCCCCATCGAGCTATATCAACAACACCTGTCGGCAGCTGAGGGTTTCAATTAATTATCATTTATTCTAGAGAATGTGCGTGGGCATCAATGGTATCTTTTCTTTCGACACAAGTTACTATTTTCATAAAATGTAAGTTGTTTTAAAAAGCAAGATATTTGCTTTTGAAATATCAATCTAATGCGGATACGTTCAACTGGTTCATGTGCATGAGTACAGGGCCATATTTAAACGTACTTTTTGATGGAATATTATCATTTTGGATATGATTTACAGATACGGGCTACCTTTTGGTAAAAGGGAAAGGGCGTTTGTATTGCAATACGTTATTTTCATTGATATGTACGTGTGAAATAAGTTTTGTGGTTACTGTGAAAAACTGTATTTAGTGGACAGGTTCGACTTTCGATGTCACCTCCTCATATGTATTTAAACTGTCAATGATGTGAAACAGGCAGACAAAAGAGGAGTAGCATGGCCCTATGTCGCGTGTCTTGACGAATTTCGTGGAATGGTCTCTTTATGGGACAGAAAGCGAAAGCGAGGATGTTAAGTTCAATAAAGGTAAGGAAGCAACAGATAACGTCTGTCACAGGGCCTCGTGCAAAATCGACTTACCAAGAAACTTACCACAGACACGTTTTTCTGTCGTTCCTGTGAGATGGGCGCGCCTTCGACACCAATACTAGACTGGTAAACTGGGAGGATTCAGTGCAGCAGATATCTGAAGCCAACAACCGAAGAAAGGGCAACTGTTTCTAGGGTGGAACACGACCTCAGTTCTAGACGGACAGTGTCGGAGAGCCGACGTTTGCGTCTCCGTGAACGAGGCGCTTCCGTTTCGGAATCCGGGTCATCATCGCACTGAGGTCGCCATTTCCGCAACAACCAACGTAGCGTGAGCAGGTTGGACAGCCCACGAGGTCGTTTTTAGTTAGTGATTTGTTCGCTACAGCTATGGTATCAGATCGTTCCTCAGGAACCAGTGTTACAATGCAGTGTAAAGAACCCGATAAGTTCATGTCTTCACGGGTATGCTACCGGATATGATCGTCTTCACTACACGATATTTCGGCGTGCCATCTGGCCGCCAACTTCAGGTGCGATCGTGAGTACGCAATCACGCCGGAGCTGAATGAAACGGCGGTTACCTTGAAAGGGTACAGTACCGCCCGACATTGAAAATAGGTACAACATTTTTCGTTATTCTTGTCAGTACAACATGTTTTTTCTAATAACAACTCAATTTCAATTAATACAGCGAAGCCGGATACCAGTGTGGTACAGAATAACAATTTATTTATTTAATTGATCACATGTGCACTCCCACAAAATAAATCCCTACATTCAGTTTGGTGAGATCTATTAAATGAATGAATGGTGGTCTGCTAACCACAGATAGTGAATGTGAATATATGATCATCTTTGAGACCATCTTTTGACCACCTTTTGTGGAACCAAAGAGATGAAATTTACCGGAGCTTTGAGCGCCTGAAATGTGGCTGACCAATGGGTAGCATGGTTTTCCCCCACCTCAACGGAGGTGCGAGATGACCTGAAGAACGGCCATGTTTCAGCACTCTGCCGCTGGATCTAGTGTTGGTAAGACATGTCTTAGGTGTGCTCCGTAAAGACAAAAGAGTGGAGACATGGTATGCATGTGAAATACTTGAGTAGTTTAGAATAATAATTTCTCTATTTCGGGAACTTTTGTGGGGAGAATTAAATGTCAGGCAGGTAATATTAAGGGGATCATAGTATTCTTTGGAAGTGACCAACGATCACAATGAAACCACGTGTAGCAATAAGTTGAAATACTTCCGAGTGCTTCAGTTACGGTGAAATACTAGCGTGTGTACTATAAGTTGGAAATATTTAAGAAATGGCGTGTGCAGGACTTGAAATTAGAGACGAGTACTTCCACGTGGTGAGTACTGTGTGAGTCTCAATCTGTGTATGAGACAAAGGGTAAAGAGAAGTCTGTGGTATCAGTTGGGGACTCGCGTGTGTGATGAATATGTTCTTAATATTACTTTGCGTGTTATGTTTCCGTGTGACGATTGATTCAAACTATAATAATCTGAGAGAGAAGCAAGGTGAGTCAGCCTTCTATCCAACAACGCCACTTGGCTTGTATTGCACAGGAAGATGTGCGTATATCCTCCAGAGTTCGTAGTAGGAAAGAAAAGTTACGAAATTGGGCAGTGTCGTGTGAAACTGGGATGAATTTTAATTGAAGTGGGAAAGCTGAAAGTGATGTGATTATAACGTTGTGACGATTCCTTGTGTTGTATTCCATGTTGCGGTGTGGTGTATGTCATGTAATTTAAGTATGTGTGGTTTGCATGGGAGAGTAGCAAGGTAGTTTCAGAGGTGGTGGGCTATGCATGTTCCTTTTGTACCGCTCGGTCTGGAGGAAAGTTTCGTGATGATGGTTGTGAGAGTCGAAGTGTGAGATATAGCAAAAGATCCACCATCCTATCCAGAAAGTGCACTGTAGCGTTAAATACACTCCTGGAAATTGAAATAAGAACACCGTGAATTCATTGTCCCCGGAAGGGGAAACTTTATTGACACATTCCTGGGGTCAGATACATCACATGATCACACTGACAGAACCACAGGCACATAGACACAGGCAACAGAGCATGCACAATGTCGGCACTAGTACAGTGTATATCCACCTTTCGCAGCAATGTAGGCTGCTATTCTCCCATGGAGACGATCGTAGAGATGCTGGGTGCCATGCTTGCCATGCCATTTCCACCTGGCGCCTCAGTTGGACCAGCGTTCGTGCTGGACGTGCAGACCGCGTGAGACGACGCTTCATCCAGTCCCAAACATGCTCAATGGGGGACAGATCCGGAGATCTTGCTGGCCAGGGTAGTTGACTTACACCTTCTAGAGCACGTTGGATGGCACGGGATACATGCGGATGTGCATTGTCCTGTTGGAACAGCAAGTTCCCTTGCCGGTCTAGGAATGGTAGAACGATGGGTTCGATGACGGTTTGGATGTACCGTGAACTATTCAGTGACCCCTCGACGATCACCAGAGGTGTACGGCCAGTGTAGGAGATCGCTCCCCACACCATGATGCCGGGTGTTGGCCCTGTGTGCCTCGGTCGTATGCAGTCCTGATTGTGGCGCTCACCTGCACGGCGCCAAACACGCATACGACCATCATTGGCACCAAGGCAGAAGCGACTCTCCTCGCTGAAGACGACACGTCTCCATTCGTCCCTCCATTCACGCCTGTCGCGACACCACTGGAGGCGGGCTGCACGATGTTGGGGCGTGAGCGGAAGACGGCCTAACGGTGTGCGGGACCGTAGCCCAGCTACATGGAGACGGTTGCGAATGGTCCTCGTCGATACCCCAGGAGCAACAGTGTCCCTAATTTGCTGGGAAGTGGCGGTGCGGTCCCCTACGGCACTGCGTAGGATCCTACGGTCTTGGCGTGCATCCGTGCGTCGCTGCGGTCCGGTCCCAGGTCGACGGGCACGTGCACCTTCCGCCGACCACTGGCGACAACATCGATGTACTGTGGAGACCTCACGCCCCACGTGTTGAGCAATTCGGCGGTACGTCCTCCCGGCCTCCCGCATGCCCACTATACGCCCTCGCTCAAAGTCCGTCAGCTGCACATACGGTTCACGTCCACGCTGTCGCGGCATGCTACCAGTGTTAAATTAAAGACTGCGATGGAGCTCCGTATGCCACGGCAAACTGGCTGATACTGATGGCGGCGGTGCACAAATGCTGCGCAGCTAGCGCCATTTGACGGCCAACACCGCGGTTCCTGGTGTGTCCGCTGTGCCGTGCGTGTGATCATTGCTTGTACAGCCCTCTCGCAGTGTCCGGAGCAAGTATGGTGGGTCTGACACACCGGTGTCAATGTGTTCTTTTTTCCATTTCCAGGAGTGTAATTACGAGACCATAAGATAGGGAATCACCAATGTAAAGCTATGCCCACTGGGCGGAATTTCTCAGATGTTATTGTTGTAGGTTATAGAATTTGTGTGTTTAGGTTATAGAAATTATCGGAATAAATAAGATAGTGAAAAGAAAAAGATTGGTGGCCTTTTCCTTCGAACTGTATGTTGTCATGATATCCAGAATTTATAATGTGTGCGCCATTCATATTCAGTGCGATGGCCACGTGTTGATCAAAGCCGTTAAATAAGAAAGAAAATGTGGTATTGCCAGTGCGCAGTGAACAGTCAGAGTTCTGTAAATTGCTGATAGCTGTGTGTTTCCGTTGCGTGAGTACGAGAGTGCAAGTTACTCGATACATAAGAATGAGCCCACTCGCACGGCAGACCACTCATCTTGCAGACCTAACTGCTTGGTGCCACAGTATGAGCAAGGCATGTGGGTGCCTGTCACTCTTATACTCCGGGTCGAGGCCACTGCGTCTGCGCGAGAAGCAGAGAGTTGCCCACTGTGAAGCGAAGAACTGCAGCGCCGCCGGCGGTAGAAACTGACGAAAGTGATAAATCGCTAATTAAGATGTAGCGGGTTGAAAACCGTTGTTTTATATCCGATAAAGTAGGGTTCCATATCTTGCATAAAGGAAAATCTTTATCACTATTAATAATGTCATCAGATAATCGTACTTCGATGGATTCCTTGAGCACACAATCCCAGTAACGAGAAGTCGGAGCAATGATTTGCGTCTCTTTAAACGACATGTTACGCCCTTCATTGAGACAATGTTCGGCGACGGCGGATTTTTCAGGCGGGAACAAACGTATCTGACGACGATGTTCCACACATCGGTCATGAACAGCGCGAATACTCCGTCCAATATAGAGCTTTCCACAATGGCAGGGAATTTTATACACTCCAGGATTTCTCAATCCCAAATCATCTTTAACAGATCCAAACAGTCTCTAGTCTTGGCCAAAGGCAAAAGAACACTTTTAATATCATATGTCCTGAGAATTCTAGAAATTTTTGAAGAAATACTTCCAGCAAAGGGTAGAAAAGCAGTTGATTTACTAGTGTACGGCGATGGTTCTCTTGATGGTTAACTGAAAAGCACAATTAATTTGGTATGCCCTTTGAGCTTGAAGACGGCCTTAACATGATCCAGTTCCTGTGTCAAATTTTTGGAATCAGAAATGGCATAAGCTCTCGTGACCAATGTACGTAGAACTCCTATGTGCTGATGTGATGGATGACAGCTTGTAGAATGAAGATAGCGGTCCGTATGTGTGGGTTTTTAGCATACGCCATGTCCCAAGGTACCATTTTCTTTTCTGTGCTCTAGAACATTCAAAAACGGTTATTTTCCATCTTTTTCAATTTACATAGAAAATTTGATGCGTGGCTGAAGACTGTTAAAATGATCTGAAAGCTGATTAAGAGCTTCCATTCCATGTGGCCAAACAACGAAAATATCATCCATGTATCTCCAAAAACATGTTGGTTATCATCCAAAAGTTAAAAAAAACAGGGACTCATGCAGTGAGTGAAACGAGAAACCACATCAAAACTAACTGAAAGGTCAGATGTTCTAATGCATAAAGAGTCCAACCGTTGAGTAAAATCAGTCGAGTTGGATAAATGATGTTCGCATTTCCCAAAGTAAGGGCTGAGAAAGGAAACAAGATAGTTAGCTAAATTATAATTGGGAGCGCCCAAGTTACTAACGATAGGACGAAGAGGAATTCCAGGTTCAAACCATACATCCTGGGAGGTAATGCCGCCCCTTGATGAAGTTTTTTGATGGTATCCTTTGGCAGGGAGGTCTTCCGCGTTATCCGGGCTGTAAGATCACTCCAAAGTTTACGGTAAGCAGAATCTTCCAATAAACAGACCATTTCAGCTGGAAGTGGGTTGATGAAGCTTCGTGGGTCTATTCGGATTCTACGTAGAAGAATACTATTAAGAAACAATCTTCGAAATTTCTTCGACTTTGCAACAACCATCCACATCCGATGACATTACTCGTCGTCGGGCAGTTATTAATTTAACCGACAAGACACTGAATGATACTACTTTGTCGGTTTTGGAAAAAGATATGAACTTTGCTCCTACACCAAAAAATGTTCCTACTGTTCATTTTATGAGTGCTGTTGAGCAGGCCATTGCTCGCTTTCCTGAAGATGTGGCAGAGGAAATTAGACAGGAAGTTTCTTATCATCTTCGTCGTGCACCGCCATCACGGAGTAATATTTCTACCACTGAAAGGAAGGTCATTCGGTCATTGAGGGAAGATCTTAGGTTCTTCCTGCTGATAAAGGAAGTGCCACTGTTCTTTAGTCTCGTGATGTTTATTTGGCTAAAATATCCTGTTTATTGGATGATACTGCTGGCTTTCGACCCGCCACATTTTAATTTGCGATTTATCAATTTCGCCAGTTTCAACCGCCGGCGGCGCTGCAATTCTTCGCTTCACAGTGGGGAGCTCTTCTGCTTCTCGCACAGGCGCAGTGGTCTGGACCCGGGGTAGAAAGGAGCCGCCGTTTCTGCTGTTCATTCAGTTCCGGCGTGATTGTGTACTCAGGATCGCACCTGAAGATGGCGCCCAGATGGATCGCCGAAATATCGTGTGGTGAAGACGATCATATCCGGCAGCATACCCGTGAAGAGCATAAACACATAATACGTCGGGAAAATCTACGGGGTCACAACCCAACAAGTTATTTCAGGGGAGGGGGAAGCACTATCCTGAGTTGGTCTCACTTAACTTTCTGTTAATTCGTCCTAAGGACGGGGGATGGGTTCATTAACTGTGAAACCAAAATTCAAGCGATATAACATATTCTTGATTTATTTTATAAGTGATATCGTTGAAATTAAAGGAATGTAGCATTCATTGCACACAGTTCACTGAAAACATGTAGTCCATAGGTGATAAAAACTGATTGTTGTAAGTAATTGTTAGCAGGGTTCTTAGGGGATGAGAAGAGTGCGTCGATTTCCGATCATTCTGATCCTGACCTGGAGTTAAACGCTGAGTATGCAGCGAATGCTAGGCGAAAGCATGGCAGCAAGTGAAGTCAAATATACTACGTGGGCAAAGCTGTTGCTGTGATTTTTTAAATCACCAGTATTCTGACTGTTGTGATGCGGTCCACCGCGAATTCCTCTGCTCTGTCGAACTCTTCAGCTCAGAGTAGCACTTTGAAACCTGCGTCCTCAGTTAACTGCTGGATGTATTCCAATCTCTGTTTTCCTCTTCAGTTTTTATCCTCTAAAGTTCTCTCCAGTACCATGGAAGTTATTCACTGATTTCTTAACAGATGTCCTACCATCCTATCCCTGATTCTTGTCTGTGTTTTCCGTATATTCCTTTCCTCGCCGATTCTCTGCGGAACCTCCTCGTTCCTTACCTAATCAGTCCACCCAATTTTCAACATTCTTCTGTAGCACCACATCTTTTTTCCCACAGTCCATGTTTCGGCACCATACAATACTGTGCTCCAAACGTACATTCCCAGAAATATCTTCCTCAAATTAAAGCCTATGTTTGACACTAGAAGACTTTTCTTGCACAGGAATGCCCGTTTTGCGAGTGATAGACTGCATTTCATGTCCTCTTTGCTCTGGCTGTCATGGGTTATTTTGTTGCCCAGATAGCTGAATTTCTTAACTTCATTTACTTCCCGATCGCCAATCTTGATATTAAGTTTGTCACTGTTCTCAATTCTACATCTTCTCGTTACTTTAATCTATTTACTGTCAACCCATAGTCTGTACTCAGTAGACCAATCCATCCAGCAGATCCTGTAACTCTTCTTCACTTTCACTGAGGTGCTCCTTCCATAGTCAAAGGCGACCACCACCCAAACGAAACAGAGCCTGCCCACAACTGCAATCCCAGCCATAGAAGGCAGTTTGTGGATGAGTCCGCGTCGGTAGTCAGAAGGCGCCCTCTATTTGTCCTCAGAGTCTGGATTCCATGCGTACTGTTCTCTCCAGAGTACACAGCCTAGCTCACCTGTCTCGAGTATACGATGACCAAGTGGCCCAGAAACACCATTCTACTCACTCTGGTGGCTCTTTTCCATGCGTCTAAAGTTTTTCGATCAATCATTAGATTTACCACCAACTATAGCTAGTGGTATTTTTTTGGTGTTGGCTGCACTCGTCCCTCCAGAGGCCCCATAAAACTATTTCTCCTATTAAAAGACTCACCGCCCCTCTAAATCTGAGAAGTGGTACTCGAGACTTACGTCACAGGCCACCCACCAATGAGTGATAATGTCATTTCTGCCGGTGCGTTTTCGACACCTTGAGAAAATAAAAATGAAAAAAGCGTTCTATTTCCCTTGGCGTCAGCTTTGCAGGCCAGTAGCCACGTGTTAATAATTCTAGCTAGGTGGAGTTTTGGTCTGCAGCCAGAGCCTATGCTTTTATAAACTCACAGAGGCTGACAGATTTTCTAAAAACGTCGCTCATCCAGCTGGGAAAGTCTTTTTTTTTCACCTACCCTGTGGGCACATTCTTTGCTCAGTATGCTGAACTGGGGAAGAGTGGGAGGGTCTTCTTTTTAAGACAGCGGCGGAGTATCGGTATATTGTCCCGGTGTTCTGGAGGTTCCGTTGCCGGCGCCTTGTTAGTGGCAGTGCATACCCCCCCCCCCCCCCCCCACAAACTGGTCCATAATAGCTCGATCCTTCGGCTCCCTACATGGCCGCAGGTGCAGTGTCCACTCTGAAAGGAAGCCATCTGTCCTGCCCAGAGGTTTACCCTGCAGTGCAATTGTCAGTCTGCCTGAAGTGCCCTCTTGCCCCATAAGCCTCTTGTCCAACCCAATACACAATTACTACAGAATGCAGCAAATCAAATCAGGATGCGAAAACCTTAAAGAATAAACAGTAACATTGCAGTTACCGTCATATCCTTCGTTTGAGTTCCAATTGCAATTATCTGATCTAATCGTCATTAAACACTAAATGGATCCATCATCTTAGACATGAATGAGACGTGACTAGCTGGAATACCTAGCCACTCCCTCGCACAATTAAGACTCTGCACAGAAGACACCACATCACACTAAGAAACTGCAAGTGTGTCACCTTAAAAGCAAAAGTTTGCTCCCTGCCGCCGTTGGATAAGCAGCTGCAGCAGCAAGTCGTATAACCCTAGCTTACTTATTTGTTAGATAGTTTAATTAATTTCTTTGCGTGTTTTTGGGTACTTGCATTGTTTAATTCATATATTTCGGGCGTATTATAGTATTTGACAGTTGTAGCATCGCGCTTTAGTGTTTACTTCGTAGATTCTTATTTAAATTGCGTGTGAGTTTCGTATAGGAGGTGCAATTTCGAGTTTTAGTTACTGTAATCGTAAATTCAGCAGATTGTAGCGCAGTCGTTAGGCATTTGTACAGGTTAGTTGATACATTCTTTGCGTGTTCCGCTTGCGTTATCTAGGCACGGACTCGTGTTTCGGTAACTGTTGTTAAACATCGATTAGAATGGACAGGGACTGCGATTGCTGTGTTCGGATGAGGGCTGACTTGGCATCCCTTCGCTCACAGCTGCAATCGGCGCTGACTTCCGTCGCGCAGCTTGAGGCTGTTGCCAATGGGCACCACTGTGGGGAGCCGGACTCGGGTATCACGGGGATGTCAACCTCGTCCCGTCTGTCCCCAGATCGGTCCGCCGCTGTGGTTGCCCCGGTTGCTGTCCGCAGTGGGGCTGAGCCCTCGCCTGTGGTTGATTGGGAGGTCGTTCCAAGGCGTGGCAGGCAGCGAAAGGCGTCCCCGAAGGCTGATCAGAAAGCCTCCCCGGTGCGTCTGACAAACAGGTTTCAGGCACTGTCTCTGGCTGAGCCAGATGCAGCTGCCTGCCCTGTTTCAGAGGAACATTCTCAGCCTTCAAGGTCCGGGCAATCGCAGAGGGTGGGCTTACTGGTAGTTGGGAGCTCCAATGTTAGGCGCGTAATGGGGCCCCTTAGGGATACGGCGGCTAAGGAGGGGAAGAAATCCAGTGTGCACTCCGTGTGCATTCCGGGAGGAGTCATTCCTGATGTGGAAAGGGTCCTTCCGGATGCCATGAAGAGCACAGGGTGCAGCCAGCTGCAGGTGGTGGCACATGTCGGCACTAATGACGTGTGTCGCTTTGGATCTGAGGAAATTCTCTCTGGATTCCAGCGGCTATCTGATTTGGTGAAGGCTGCCGGTCTTGCTTACGAGATGAAGGCAGAGCTCACCATCTGCAGCATCGTTGACAGAACCGACTGCGGACCTTTGGTGCAGAGCCGGGTGGAGGGTCTGAATCAGAGGCTCAGACGGTTTTGCGACCGTATTGGCTGCCGATTCCTAGACTTGCGCCATAGGGTGGTGGGGTTTCGGGTTCCGCTGAATAGGTCAGGAGTTCACTACACTCAGCTGGCGGCTACACGGGTAGCGGAGGCTGTGTGGCGTGGACTGGGCGGTTTTTTTAGGTTAGAAGGCCTCGGGAAAGTGCGGGATGGGCTGCAATGTCAAAGGGTGCTTGGCAATTACAGGACGTGCTTGGATCAAGGAACAGTCGGAATTTTAGTTGTAAATTGTTGTAGTTGCGCTGGAAAAGTCCCTGGGCTTCAAGCGCTAATAGAAAGCACAGAAGCTGATATCTTTATAGGTACAGAAAGCTGGCTAAAGCCTGAAATAAGTTCTGCAGAAATTTTTACGAAGTCTCAGACGGTGTTCAGGAAAGATAGATTAGGCAGAATTGGTGGTGGAGTGTTTGTGTCTGTCAGTAGTGGTTTATCTTGTAGTGAAGTCGAAGTAGATACTCCGTGCGAATTGGTGTGGGTGGAGGTTATACTTAACAGCCGAATTAAGTTAATAATTGGCTCCTTCTACCGACCCCCAGACTCCGATGATACAGTTGATACGGGTAAGTCTTCAGGTCCAGATTGTATACCGATTAGGTTCCTTTCAGATTATGCTGATACTATAGCTCCCTACTTAGCACTCATATACAACCGCTCGCTCACGGATAGATCTGTACCTACAGATTGGAAAATTGCGCAGGTCGCACCAGTGTTTAAGAAGGGTAGTAGGAGTAATCCATTTAACTACAGACCTATATCATTGACGTCGGTTTGCAGTAGGGTTTTGGAGCATATACTGTATTCAAACATTATGAATCACCTCGAAGGGAACGATCTATTGACACGTAATCAGCATGGCTTCAGAAAACATCGCTCTTGTGCAACGCAGCTAGCTCTTTATTCGCACGAAGTAATGGCCCTATCGACAGGGGATCTCAAGTTGATTCCGTATTTCTAGATTTCCGGAAAGCTTTTGACACCGTTCCTCACAAGCGACTTCTAATCAAGCTGCGGAGCTATGGGGTATCGTCTCAGTTGTGCGACTGGATTCGTGATTTCCTGTCAGGAAGGTCGCAGTTCGTAGTAATAGAAAGCAAATCATCGAGTAAAACTGAAGTGATATCAGGTGTTCCCCAGGGAAGCGTCCTGGGACCTCTACTGTTCCTGATCTATATAAATGACCTGGGTGACAATCTGAGCAGTTCTCTTAGACTGTTCGCAGATGATGCTGTAATTTACCGTCTAGTAAGGTCATCCGAAGACCAGTATCAGCTGCAAAGCGATTTAGAAAAGATTGCTGTATGGTGTGTCAGGTGGCAGTTGACGCTAAATAACGAAAAGTGTGAGATGATCCACATGAGTTCCAAAAGAAATCCGTTGGAATTCGATTACTCGATAAATAGTACAATTCTCAAGGCTGTCAATTCAACTAAGTACCTGGGTGTTAAAATTACAAACAACTTCAGTTGGAAGGACCACATAGATAATATTGTCTGGAAGGCGAGCCAAAGGTTGCGTTTCATTGGCAGGACACTTAGAAAATGCAACAAGTCCACTAAAGAGACAGCTTACACTACACTCGTTCGTCCTCTGTTAGAATATTGCTGCGCGGTGTGGGATCCTTACCAGGTGGGATTGACGGAGGACATCGAGAGGGTGCAAAGAAGGGCAGCTCGTTTTGTATTATCGCGTTATAGGGGAGAGAGTGTGGCAGATATGATACACGAGTTGGGATGGAAGTCATTACAGCATAGACGTTTTTCGTCGCGGCGAGACCTTTTTACGAAATTTCAGTCACCAACTTTCTCTTCCGAATGCGAAAATATTTTCTTGAGCCCAACCTACATAGGTAGGAATGATCATCAAAATAAAATAAGAGAAATCAGAGCTCGAACAGAAAGGTTTAGGTGTTCGTTTTTCCCGCTCGCTGTTCGGGAGTGGAATAGTAGAGAGAGAGTATGATTGTGGTTCGATGAACCCACTGCCAAGCACTTAAATGTGAATTGCAGAGTAGTCATTTAGAAGTCATGTAGATGAAGAATCTAACTTCCTCGTGATCCGAAGGTGCTGTAACGTTCCTTGGCAGCACACACAATATTAATAAAATGAAATGACATTTAATTGTACTATGTACGCCGCTATGGAGCAATTCGAATGTACTGTAATTGTTTAACAAAAAATGTTATTTAATTTTGTGTAAAGGACGTTGGTTATTATTGTAATATTTTCTGTAATAATGTTCTCGATGTATTTACGATTGTAATATTTCTATAATCATAATTTAATTACGAAATATGTTAATATCTGCGATGAAAAAATGTAAAATATAGCCACAGATGAAAATAATGTTGTAAGATTACAAAGAGATATTCAAAATCAGCAGTAGTATAAAAAGCGCTACATAATGTGTATTCTTTGTCGTTTCCTTGAGAGCTGAGAGAGAGAGGACCCTATGACGTTGCATTATATGAATGAGTAGACTTCGTTTGTCTGTATCTATCTTTAACCGCCATTAGAGAAGAAATCATCAAGGTGTGTAGTTTTGATTATTGTTATGGTCTAAATACATTATAATTTCTCAAAATTGTGTATTACTAATGTAAATTAGCTTGCCCATGTCATCTATAATATTTCTTTAAAGAATTTTCAGCAGTTTTAGCGATTATCGTCGGTGTTGCTGGGCTGTGCCCCGACCGAACGATTTGCAGCGGCGGCACCTTTAAAAAATTGTTCCGCTATAATATTAACCAAACCCGTAAATCGGGAGCAGGTAAAATTAGCAGTGAATTACGAAATATTTTTCTTTTACAGCGATCCTGAGGCTGACTGAATATATTACTGGTTTTACGTTTGTGCATTCATAGGCGGATAATTAACGCTGAAGTTGTTAATCTGTTGGTTCTTTCCATTTCTAAAGCAAATAACTTAAACGTATAGTGAAGTGTGTTTCGTCAATGATAATTAAACGTTCAGGTCGGCTTGGCAATATTTAACCATTTTATGCTAACAGAGACAGTCTTGTGTTCCATAGCTAACGCCGGGAAAGAATTCAGTAAATATTTAAAAACCCACTGCATCTAGAAAATGTGTGCCAAGGCCGAATTAGGTAAAAAAAAATTTAATTTAAATAAGTTTCAAATAAATGTTATTAATCAGTTAATTTGGATTTATCAGCATGAGAGGGTTGCTAAGGTTCGAGTAATTTTAAATGTGCTTAATTCTGTCTAAGTGAATTTTTATTACCACACGTAAATAAGGGGTTCTATAACAAAGTTCGTACTAAAAGAGAAAATAACATAAACATTTAAAGACATTTCTTCCCCCATTTTTCATTTTCATCCATTCATTCATTGTTACATAATAATAAATATTTCTTTTATTTTTTTCATCAAAGTGCTATCTTCATACACAGCAATTACGGAGGAGAGGAGAAGGAGTAAAACATAATATATTCTTGCCAACCCACAAACACAAATACGCACGAAAAACATCCATTCTCTCTTTTGCGAATCACCCTTTTCATTCGCACTTACACTGATCAGCCAGAAGATTACGACCACCTACCTAATAGCCGGTATGTCCACTTTTGGCACGTAAAACAGGAGCAGTCCATGGAAGCAACGAGGCCTTGGTAGGTCACCGGAAGGAGTCGGCACCACATCTGCACATACAATCACCAAATCCCCGTAAATTCCGGCGAGGAGGCGATGAGCTGTGATGCCATAATCAATAACATCCCAGATGTATTCGATCAGGTTCAGATCTGGAAAAGTTGGGGGGGGTGGTGGTGGGAGAAGAACGTCAACTAGAGCTCGTCTCTGTGCTCCTCGAAGCACTCCATCACACTCTAGGCCTTGTGACATGGCGCATTATCTTGTCAGAAATGCCACTGTCATAGGGAAACATGATCGTCACGAAGGTGTGTACATGGTCTGCGACCAGTGTACGATACAGCTTGGCCATCATGGTGTCTTGCAAGAGCTCCATTGGATCCATGGACGCCCACGTAAATGTTCCCTAAAGCATAATAGAGCTGCCGCCAGCTTGTCACCACTCCACAGTACAGGTGTCAAGGAACTGTTCCCCTGGAACACGACGGATTCACGCCTTCCCATTGGTATAATGAAAAAGGTATCGGGATTTGTGAGGCCAAGCGGCGCTCTGCCACTGCATCAATGTCCAGTGCTGATGGTGGTGTGCCCACTTCAGTCATAGTTGTCAATGGCGTGGTTTTAACAGTGGCACATGCATGGGTCGTCCGCAGCGAAGTCCCTTCGTTAGGAGTGTTCAGCGCAATGTGTCTTCAGACACACTTGTACCGTCCGGCATGTCTGATGCTAGTTCTGTCACAGTTCACTGCCTGTCCTGTTTCATCAGTTGCGCAGCCCGAGACATTCGACATCTGTGATGAGGGTTGACCACACAACACCTCGACGTCTGGACGTGTTTTCGCCATGTGTAGAAGACGCTCACCACAGCACTCCTCGAACACCCGAAAAGTCGGGCAGTTTCCTAAATGCTCGTCCGAGTCTCCGGGCCATCACAATCTGACATCGGTCAAACTCAAATACATCGCGCACCTCCCCCTTCTACACGCGGAAAGCTCACTGATGCTATACACACCGTGCGTGTGTCTGACTAGCAGTCACTTTCTGGATGGGTTTATACCGATCGATAGTAGGTCGCTGGTCATAATGTTCTAAGTTATCAGTGTAAAGCTCGCCATGACGCTGAAGGCAAATTACTTGATGCTGAGAACGGCATTGCAATCGCGCGTACATCAGTCGTAAAAATGTAAAAAACAACCAGAACTGGAAACAAAAATTTGCACAACTTTTTGGCAAACACTTTCATATTCTAGTAGAAGGATAAAACATGGATTACAACATATTTATATATTGCTTTTCTTCAAAAAAACTGGTTGTCTCTGGTATCATGATTCCTTCATCTGTCTCAGCAGATGAGCTTGGTGACATAAGGCTCCAAAATCCCATGCGTGTGTAAGTACATTTAACTGAACCAGAATCGGTCTGGTTACAGACACAGGCCTGAGAACCAATGCTGAATTAATTTATGCTAATGGATTGATTAACACTATGAGAAATTGTGGACCAAAAATTAATTTTGAACTGGGGAATTTGCATATTATCATTTAAAGATATTAAATGTGGTAATAAAACAAGATTTGAATGAACTATTTAGTTTATTTCAAAGGTATGCGTTAAAATGGAAATACATCTGAATCAATCTTGAAATCACCAAAGTTACGAACATAGAACTAAGCTTTAGAAAAATGGACCGACCAATTGACAGAGGTACTCAAAGGGTTTGGAATGGCTAATAATCGCGCATCTAACTTTATTAAATTCATCTGAACTGCCCTACTTGTTGCAGTGACAGGACAGTGGATTCTATCAAGAATCTTGACTAAACCTTGCACAACATGCCAAAGCTGCTAACTATGCTCACCATTCTCTTTGGTGTTAACATTATTCCACAGGGAAACCACCTAATAGATATATCCTTGAAGCTGGCTGAGATGCTGAAAGCAAACCCTTGATAGTCAATAATTTTAAAAAAATGAACATTCAATGTCCAGCTGTCAATTCATTAACCTTTTACCAAGGCCTGAGGTGAAATTATCTTACAATATCATTTTGCTACCCTGCCCTTCACAAAATGTGGTTCTCTGATAAATCTCTAAGTAATAAATAGGCACACTAATTGACTAAAGGTCCACTCATATCAATTACAAACAAGGTTGATAAAGGAAGTAGATGATTCAAAATGTAACCAAACAGATGCTAAAATAGATAATGTTATTTTATTGAAAATATATATCTGGTTAAATTATAAAGATAGTAATGGTTTACTAATCAAATATTTAAGTCATAATCAGGTTGAAATTCAACAATGTTTCACATTAATGGTGTCATAAAAGACTGAAATGGAAACATATAAAGCAAGCACATTGCCATTACATATACGTGTGTGTGTGTATGTATAATGTTTTTACGTTTGAGAGTTGTATACCCATAAGAAACAACAAACTCAACACAGGAAAATTACTGAAACTATTAAATCCAATAAGTTATGTGAAAATATGGTGCATGTGCTTTGCTGGGTAATGACAACAAAAAGTTAGAAGCACTAAATATTTAACATTATTATTTGCAAATACCATGTAGTATTCATGCAGATAATTTAAATTTCTCTACTGTGATATTAAGAAATCAAACAAAAGCTATTCCTTCATTTTTATTTCTGTAGGTCTATAATTTCTAGTCCAAAATACTATATTCATGTATTAGCATAATGAGAATTGTTGGTTATAAGGATACATTATTACTACGACATAATAACAACGTACACATCGTAAAGGAAGGAAAAATATTGTCGTGATAATTAAGTCTGCTGAAAGAGAACACACAACAATGAATGTGAACGTGATCTGAGGCTAAGGATTCTATATCGACTCAAGAGAATTGTTGAGTGACAACTCTGTGACACAAGAGTGGTGGGGCGTTCAGTTTGACACGCAAGATTGGTGGAATGTTCACACCCATGCACAGTTGTACTGGGAAAAGGAGTGGATCAGCTAAGTGGGCATACGTGGTCGTAGCTTGCAGACACGACATGACACATCTGGCAGGTTCACCTCCAGCTGAAAACAACATGTGGACCACCTCCTTCACCAGCCAGGCATTATCAGGAACAGCATGTCAGTGAGTCTAACTGAGGCGTGGCACAATGTGATCAGTGTGACTTCTTTTCTGCTCTGTGCGTTTGGCCAAAAATGTGCAGTCTATAGCTTCTCCCAAAGGTTAATGTCCTACTGACGGATGTTGGTCATTCTGAAACTATCAACTTAATTGTACAATGAGACTCAGGCAATAACAGCTCCATCAACTGCTGTATAGTTTTCAGTCATGGAGTAGAAAGCAGGTGTTGACAGATGTGAAAATTACTGAACTATCAGTTTAATAAGTCACAGCTGCAAAATACTAACCCGAATTATTTACAGACGAATGGAAAAATTGGTAGAAGCGGACCTTGGGGAAGATCAGTTTGGATTCCGTAGAAATAATGGAACACGTGAGGCAATACTAACCTTACGACTAATCTTAGAAGAAAGATTAAGAAAAGGAAAACCTACATTTCTAGCATTTGTAGACTTAGAGAAAGCTTTTGACAATGTTAACTGGAATACACTCTATCAAATTCTGAAGGTGGCAGGGGTGAAATACTGGGAGCGTAAGGCTATTTACAATTTGTACAGAAACCAGATGGCAGTTATAAGAGTCGAGGGGCATGAAAGGGAAGCAGTGGTTGGGAAGGGAGTGAGACAGGGTTGTAGCCTCTCCCCGATGTTATTCAATCTGTATATTGAGCAAGCAGTGAAGGAAACAAAAGAAAAATACGGAGTAGGTATTAAAATTCATGGAGAAGAAATAAAAACTTTGAGGTTCGCCGATGACATTGTAATTCTGTCAGACACAGCAAAGAACTTGGAAGAGCAGTTGCACGGAATGGACAGTGTCTTGAAAGGAGGATATAAGATGAACATCAACAAAAGCAAAACGAGTATAATGGAATGTAGTCGAATTAAATTGGGTGATGCTGAGGGAATTAGATTAGGAAATGAGACACTTAAAGTAGTAAAGGAGTTTTGCTATGACTGATGATGGTCGAAGTAGAGAGGATATAGAATGTAGACTGGCAATGGCAAGGAAATCGTTACTGAAGAAGAGAAATTTGTTAACATCGAGTATAGATTTAAGTGTCAGGAAGTCGTTTCTGGAAGTATTTGTATGGAGTGTAGCCATGTATGGAAGTGAAACATGGGTGATAAATAGTTTGGACAAGAAGAGAATAGAAGCTTTCGAAATGTGGTGCTACAGAACAATGCTGAAGATTAGATGGGTAGATCACATAACTAATGAGGAGGTATTGAATAGAATTGGGGAGAAGAGGAGTTTGTGGCACAACTTGACAAAAAGAAGGGACCGGTTGGTAGGACATGTTTTGAGGCATCAAGGGATCACAAATATACCATTGGAGGGCAGCGTGGAGGGTAAAAATCGTAGAGGAAGACCAAGAGATGCTTACACTAAGCAGATTCAGAAGGATGTAGGTTGCAGTAAGTACTGGGAGATGAAGAAGCTTGCACAGGACAGAGTAGCATGGAGAGCTGCATCAAACCAGTCTCAGGACTGAAGACCACAACAACAACAACATGGAGTAGAATGAACAGGTAGGTTCTTACTACCTAGGAGTTTTGACTGAATTCGATATGCTGATCAATACAAGTCACAATGGATGAGAGCATCTGGGTAGTCTCCCTAGGAGAGGAAATCATGGTAAATGAACAGTCTCCACATAGCACAGTACTGAGAAGTCACACATACTGGATACAATGTAAATCTCGCACTATCCTTCATTATAATGTAGTCCCTCTATATAAGACTGTAAGCAAATCGTTCTTTTGCTGTTGTACAGTTCCATTATGACAGATAAGCATGGTACCATTACCACAAGAGGTTGCCAATGTAAACATCAACTCCTGCGGTGTACCAGGTTTTGGCACGACAGTCTTTTGACGGGGAAGCCATGTCTCTGTGTACTCTGACTCCAGACACCTGGCACTGTCGGCTAGAAGAGCCTGTGAGCCACCGTTCCACCTTTCATTCTGTCACCGATAGTGAAAATGCCTGAGCTGCTGCAACCAGCTGCCATCCCATCATTAGTATTGCCTGTAGACTTCCAGCTGGACTGGCAGTAGCCGACGCCACGTGGTCCCGAATCGCCATCTTCCCCACCCAGGCTGCTGTTGCATCCGATTTGCATTCGTGGCACTCACAATCCTCGAAACCGAATCCATTACAAAACTTATTTGAATACAATAATAATTGTAACAAATGGCTATAAAACAGGTAGAAATTCTAAAAGAATATGCAGAAAAAGTCGGCCTACAGATATCATTTGAAAAGACAGTGTTTCAACAACAAATTTAGAAATTTCCAAATTACAAACAAAATACGGAGAAATCAACAGAGTACCATACTTCAAATATCTTGGAGAAATTATCATAGAAAAATTTGCACAACAAGAAAGAATACAAGAAGCTCGTAAAGGTTTAGGATTAGTGCAAAACCTCTATAATAAAAAATGTTTATCTTTAAATGCAAAAATTAGGCATTACAATACAGTCATTAAACCATCAATTTTATATGCCAGCGAAACCTTGGCACTAAACAGGAAAACTGATCTAGAAAATCTAAAGAAAGAAGAAAGAAAAATAATTAGAAAAATTTTGGGACCAAGATGGACCGAGAATGGATATAGATTACAGAAAACATCAAAAATTGAAGAATATTCTAACATAGAGATAGACATGAGGAAAAGACGCCTTAAATTCTATGGCCACATAATGAGACTTCCTGAACACAGATTAACAAAAAGAATTGTAAAATACGTAGATTCTCTTGTTAATGGAGGAGAATGGATCCAAAAAGTTAAAAAAATTTGGAATTAGCAAAAATTACTAAAGAAGAAATAGCTGCAAGGAACAATTTTAGAATAAAAGTTAAAAAGTGGGAGGTAAAACCAGAGACAAAAGCACCGAGAACTGGAACAAAATGGAGCGAAGAAAAAAGAACTAAATTTTCGCAAACAATGAAAAATTCGTGGGCAAATGAAAAGAACCAGAAGACCAAGAAGAACGGAAAGTGAACCAGCTTTACTTAGCGTCTTCCACATGGGAGCTTTACGACTAATAATAATAATAATTGTAACAAATTTACATAATGGCGTACTCCTATAAAATTTTACAAGAGAATTAAATATTCCTTTGCTCCCTTCCGTTATTGGCACAGACACTACAGAAAATTAAATCACAGAACGCTACATAATACTGTCATCCTGTATAAATTTTCAAATGAGTGAAGCATCCACGAGCTTGCTTCCAATGTTAACATCACATGGATATTGACATTATTGTAGGCAGTGGACTTGTCAAATTATTGCCACCATGGTATATCACTTTTCATATTAAATCATGAATATTTGTGATAGACACATAAATGGCAGTGTCTGCTGTGATATGATTAGCACTATTTTAGCTGTCCTCTACTCAGGCTGTCCAATTCAATCAACAAAGCGTAATTAGTTGCATGTGAGCCATGGTGGAATCGCTGGAGCCAATGATTCTCTTTCGTCGGGGCACCAATTCAGGACGTTCTGGCATGCATGTTTTCTCTTTGGTTTTCCTCTATTTCCGCTATTCAAGTGCGCCGATGTGAAAACCCAACAAACCCCCTTCTGTCGCCTCTTCCTATCGTCCCGCCTGCCTCACCTCCATCTTCAGTAAGGTCTTCGAATCCATCCTCTCCCGTTGTATTAATCAGCACCTTAATCAATACCACCTTCTCACCCTTATCCATTGTGGCTTCCAATCCTCCTTCTCCACCAAAGAGCAACTCCTTAACCTCAGCCACCTTCTCTCCCTCCAGCTTAACTAACGTCGCTCCGCCATTTTTGTTTCCCTCGACCACCAAAATGCCTATGATTGCGTATGGTATCCCAGTCTCCTCTTTAAACTCCAAACCCACACCCTGCCTATCAATTTTGTCCATCTGGGTCGGCCGTGGTGGCCGTGCGGTTCTGGCGCTGCAGTCTGGAACCGAGAGACTGCTACAGTCGCAGGTTCGAATCCTGCCTCGGGCATGGGTGTGTGTGATGTATTTAGGTTAGTTAGGTTTAAGTAGTTCTAAGTTCTAGGGGACTTATGACCTAAGATGTTGAGTCCCATAGTGCTCAGCCATCTGAACCATTTTTGTCCATCAGGGCGCTTCATTCTTCTCACGCTGTCCTTCCCCAAACTCCACAGCACCAACTCCTGTATCTTTTATTCCACTGCTGACGTTTCCCAGGGCTCTGTTGGTTTCTTTGTCTCAACCCCTCCAAAAAACAGGCAACCATCATAGGTCATACCACCCACTCCTTCTGTCTCCATGATTTCTACCTCACCATTTATGGTCTTCCCATCCAGCTCACCCCCACCCTGAAATACCTTGGCCTCGACCTCGGCCGTCACCTCACCTGGCTCCCTCATCCCCTGACCATCCAGTAGAAAGCCCACTCTTGCCTCTGCCTCCTGAAACTCCTGTCTGACCAGATATGGGGATCGCTTCCTTCCACCGTCCTCCAGACCTACAAATCCCTCATCCATCCTATCCTCTGTTATGCCAGCACTGCCTGGATCTCTGCACCCACTCGCTTTTATAAGGCCCTCCAAATCCTCAAACGCCATGCGCTGCGCCTTGCCTTCCGTACCCGCCTTCCTTCGCCCACATCCTTTACACTGTTTGCAGGCTTGATCCTCCCCACCCCTGGTTTCCTCCTTCCTCTCCAGCCCCTGCCCATATCCATGCCTCTATCGCTCTATCCCTCCCTCTCTCCACCTCCACAGCATCCATCTCCTTCATCAGGGGAATTTTCCGCACCGCCCTCTCCCGGATGTTCGCCGTGACATCTACCCTTCGTTCCAACTGTAACCTTACCTTGTTGCCCCCCTCCTCAGGGCCCCCTTTTTCCTCCCCCTTTTTCCTCTCCCCTCTTTCTCCCAGAGCGGATTTTTTCCCTTCCCTCCCTGAGTCCTTGCACCCCCTCCTCTACTGCTTCCTTCCCACATCCTTCCCTCCCCAGCCTTCTCCAGCTTGCCCCCCCACCCGTTTCCCCCTCCCTCCCTTCTTGCCTTATCCCCCTCTACTCCCCTCCCTCCCTTCTTCCCTCCTCCCCCTCTCCTCCCTTCCTTCTTCCCTCCTCCTTCGTCTGTATGCCCCTGGCAGGTCCCCTCTGTTTGCTCATCGTGATCAGTATACTATGTCAGTGTTGTGTTTCGTGCTGTTCCCCTGTCCGTCAGGAGCTGTGGTTTTAACTGTGTGTTGGACTTGTTCATAGTGTTATTGTCAATGATTGTTCTGTGCTATGGCGTTCGTCGTAACTTTTATGATCCAGTGTGTGGGTTTGTTTTGTGTGCACTAATTTTTTACGGTTTTTATCTCCATTTTACAGTCTCCCTCCTTTTTCGTTCTCTTCCACGATGTTTCCCCTCTTTTATATCGATGTGCATCGTAATCTCTCCTTTATGTTATTTTAAATGTCTTCTGCTGTATGATTAATGCCTTTTGGCTGAAGAGTAGCGCATATACTGCTGCCAGCCCGACCCAGATGGGGCATTCAAATACAATAAAGGAAAAAAAAGCGATGTGATCTTTGGTTCTCTGCTCCAGCGCGCAAGAGGTCGTGTTTGCCCTTGGTATTGGCGTAGGTTGTGTTGTGGAGTCTCGGAGTGACCATTACGTGGAGCGTTGGTCGCTCGCTCGGGACGCCATGTGATGATTTGAGAAGTTTGTCGGTGCCGGACTGGTGGTGATGGTCTCTAATGTACTACCAAGAGAGCACATACTACGACTTGATGCCGGATGCCTATGTATGATACGTAGAGTCTCGTCACTTGCTGCTGCTAACGGTGGGTACCCGCTTTTTTCTCTGAAGTGGCACTGGCAATCAACCTGATCGTAATTTATGTTCACAGCGGCGATTATCCCCGCTGAGGCAGAAATAAGGAATTCACTCTTGGTTCTGGTATATATACACTCAATAGTCGCGTTCAGAGTATAAAACACTGCCCAGTGACGAGAGTACTGAGCGTGAGTGGTGTGGAACCTGCGTGAGCCTTTCTAGCACAGTGGGTAGGCCGTGTTTGGTATTAAGACAGTGGGTTTCTTATGTACTTAAGTATCTTGTCCTTTATACAGTGATCTCTATTTGACCTTCGTGTCTTGTACACTACTGGCCATTAAAACTGCTACACCACGAAGATGATGTGCTACAGACGCGAAATTTAACTGACATGAAGAAGATACTGTGACATGCAAATGATTAGCTTTTCAGAGCATTCACACAAGGTTGGCACCGTGGGTGACACCTACAACGTGCTGACATGAGGAACGTTTCCAACCGACTTCTCATACATAAACAGCAGTCGACCGGCGTTGCCTGGTGAAACGTTGTTGTGATGCCTCGTGTAAGGAGGAGAAATGCGTACCATCGCTTTTCCGACATTGATAAAGGTCGTATTGTAGCCTGTCGCGATTGCGGCTTATCGTATCGCGACATTGCTGCTCGCGTTGGTCGAGATCCAAAGACTGTTAGCAGAATATGGAATCGGTGGGTTCAGGAGGGTAATACGGAACGCCGTGCTAGATCCCAACAGCCTCGTATCACTAGCAGTCTAGATGACAGGCATCTTATCCGCATGGCTGTAACGGATCGTGCAGCCACGTCTCGATCCCTGAGTCAACAGATGGGGAAGTTTGCAAGACAACAACCAACTGCACGAACAGTTCGAAGACGTTTGCAGCAGCATGGACTATCAGCTCGGAGACTGTGCCTGCGGTTACCCTTGACGCTGCATCGTAGACTGGAGCGCCTCCGATGGTGTACTCAACGACGAACATGGATGCAAGAATGGCATAACGTCATTTTTTCGGATGAATCTAGGTTCTTTTTATAGCACCATGACGGTCGCATCCGTGTTAGGCGGCTTCGTGGTGAACGCAGATCGGAAGCGTGTATTCGTCATCGCCATACCCGGCTTCATGGTATGGGGTGCCATTGGTTATACGTCACGGTCACCTCTTGTTAGCATTGATGACACTTTGAACAGTGGACGTCACGTTTAAGATGTGTTACGACCTTGGCTCTACCCTTCATTCGATCCCTGCGAAACTCTACATTTCAGCAGGATAATGCACGACCGCATGTTGCAGGTCCTGTACTGGCCTTCTGGATACAGAAAATGTTAGACTGCTGCCCTGGCCAGCACATTCTCCGGATCTCTCACCAATTGAAAACGTCTGGTCAATGGTGGCCGAGCAACTGGCTCGTCACAATACGCCAGTCATTACTCTCGATGAACTGTGGTATCGTGTTGAAGCTGCATGGACAGCTGTACGTGTACACTCCATCCAAGCTCTGTTTGACTCAATGCCCAGTCGTATCAAGGCCGTTATTACGGCCAGAGGTGGTTTTCTGGGTACTGATTTCTCAGGATGTATGCACCCAAATTGCGTGAAAATGTAATCACATGTCAGTTATAATATATTTGTCCAATGAATACCCGTTTATCATCTGCATTTCTTCGTGGTGTAGCAATTTTATTGGCCAGTAGTGTATTATAGTTTCAATATTCTTGGTTTGGCAGTCCGTTAACTCCTCCTGACTTTAGGCTCGTTAATGTGGTTGACTGCCTGTAAAAATTTTGAATTATAACTGTGTGATGTGAATGATTTTCCATGTCATTTATTTGAGGTTTTCCTTACGTTAAAGGTGTTAAATTTAAAGGGACCATTACCTTGCAATTAGTTTTTCGTGTTTCCCCTTTAGGTTTGGTTGTCCGTCCTTGTTTTGTTTTAAATAAGTTTCCAGTGTACTACCAGCGGATTGACCGATATTGGGAGCGGCGCCGTGGGCTACATGTTCCGGTCGCCGTTAGCTCGGCCAGCTACGTTTTGTTGACGCTCCACGCTACTCGGCTGTATCCTGTCAATGTCGCTGCTCGCCCCAGTAGTTAACAGAAGTTGAGAATTTTTCGCACATTTATTTGCGGTTTTCTCTCCTTAGGGTTGCACTAAGATGCGTCCCATGTCCCTAGTAATTGGTTTCTCTTGCATCCGTCGGGTTGTTCCCGCAATTGCGTGGAATTTAGAGTGACTGTTAAAATAAATGTTTTGCACATATTTGGTATTATACTTGGAATGAGTTTCGCGAGTGAGTACTGTGGAATAGTCATTATATTATTAGTGGAATTCCGTTTATTTCTTTAATGGACTAAGCTTCCCATTGCTGAAATTGCTCTTTAAGAAGTTGTTATTAAATTTTCTAAACTGTTGCTTAACGCACCTCTGGGGAATTACGATTGTCATAGATATTCATCGGAGTCCGTTTATTTGTTTAATTAAAAAGGAAGAATCTTTACTTAACTTGTTTCATTCTACATACTAATGTAAAGATTGTATAAGGGCTTTCATTATCCTTCTTATTGGTGGCTATTGGGAAGCCGATTTTGTAAAAGATTTTGTAAAACTGTTTTAGGGCTATGTATAATAAATCTTTGTGGACCACAAGCCAGTGTTTGCGTTTTCTTGTGGTTGCTTTTGATGGCTATCGAAGAATTGTAAATTTCACGTCCCAGCATGCTCACAGTGTCCCAGTTAATTATTTTCCACAATTCAAATAAACAGTAAATATTAATTAAATATGAGTACCGTCACCAAGGATTTAAATAGTCAAACCCTAATTTTTTTCTTTGTCCTCGTTTGGCAGATTATTTCGTCCTTACTCATTTTTCTTCATTTGTACTTGAACTCAACACGATGTAATTTTGTTTATGGTAGCTCTATTTGTTTCTTATTCTTTTGCCGCCATGCTGTTCTTTCTCAAAAGCTTCTTGCATCACATTCCCTACCTGTGAACAATATCTGATAAAAACAAAACAAATTATGCTATCAAAAATTAAAACTGCCATCAGTAGTGCTCACGATGTTATCATGTCAACCATAAGTTACATATATTCTTGTTAGTATACTCACGTCTTTAGTTATGTTCCCCCTTTTATTCACGTTATCGTTATGTGTGCTCTTTTCGTGTCTCTCATCAATCTATGACGAAAGATCTCTCACACATCCTCACTCTGCAGAATTCTAAATAAGCAGATACACAAAACATATTATTCACAACTATCTGTATAAAGTTTATACGCTGCTGCTAACAGTAGAACTGCTGTAGACAGATATTCTTCTGCATTCGTTACAGTGTAATTGATACTCCTTTGATCTCAGGTTATCCTTGTCACTCCTTGTGAGCCAAAAAATCGTGCTTACCTTACAATAACCTACAATTCAAATGTCCGGAGCAAATTATTATTTCGTCCAAACGTACGCTGACGTTACACTGCCTAAGCATGCACTATCTTCCTTGTAAATCAACGGCCAGCTGATACTCTGGCAATGACCTAAGTTCGAAATACGCCATAGCCTGTCGTCCCAAAACGACCTGCTAGCATGGATGAAGTACACGTAAACACTTAATCACTGTCTGCTAACTAAGGACAACCATAACAAATATGAATACGACGAATCGTGGACGAGTAGGCAATCTTGTAAGTATTTTGTTTAGGTTTTTATTGGTAACGCCACATAGCGCTCTGTATGAAAAATCACTGGCTGTGCTGTGTGCAGTCAGTGGCTGTTTGGCATTGTTGTAATACTCGCCTTTGTAGTGTTGGGCAGCTGGATGTTAACAGCGCGTAGCGTTGCGCAGTTGGAGGTGAGCCGCCAGCAGTGGTGGATGTGGGGAGAGAGATGGTGGAGTTTTGAAATTTGTAAGACTGGATGTCATGGACTGCTATATATATTATGACTATTAAGGTAAATACATTGTTTGTTCTCTATTAAAATCTTTCATTCGCTCACTATGCCTATCAGTAGTTAGTGCCTACCGTAGTTTGAATTTTTTATTTAGCTGGCACTTGTGGCGCTCTCTGTATTGCAGTAGTTCGAGTAACGAAGATTTTTGTGAGGTAAGTGATTTGTGAAAGGAATAGGTTAATGTTAGTCAGAGCCATTCTTTTGTAGGGATTTTTGAAAATCAGATTGCGTTGCGCTATAAAAATAATATGTGTCAGTTTAAGCACAGTTTTGTATAATTTTTCTAAGGGGAGGTTTCAATATCTCCGAGTAACTCAGCTCGACTTGAGGTACATCCCTAATTTCTTAACTCATATGCAACATTACTATATCTGGGTGTTCACATTCATAAATGTGCTTTACAGATACTGATGCATCCCTATAGACTTACATATCTACTTCTCAGTACAAATTATGTCTCTGTGGCGTGCGTACTGTAAGACCTTCGGTACACACACCATCAGATTATTTGACTTGTCGCTCTAGTGAAGTAGGCGAGTGTCAGCAAGATGTCTCGTGGACTTATCGTGGTGTGTTTATCTTCTGCCATTAGGTCAGACGATAAAAATGCCACTTGCAGGCTTAGAGTAGCAGATTGACGGTGACCAACTTTAAACAGAACTTGATTAATTGTCACACACATTTATTAAAATAATTAAAAGCATAAAAATAACTTAACTTGGTTCTGAATGCTATTTACAACTGACAATCTGAAGTTCCTTTGGTCTTGGTACGTTAATCTTATTCTCACATATCTCTGATACTTGACAAAGTGTCTATACATTTCTCTTCATGGCTATGTACAGGAGTATGATAATCTTATTAGGCGCAGACTGAAACTTGAATACAGACTAATGCAGACTGTTACAGACCAATGCAGACTGACTAATCGGAGGTCTGTACACTCTTTATAATACCTCGCGCGTTCAGGTATCACTGCACAAGTGTGATCCGCGAGGAGAAAATGTTCTACGTTAGCAGCAATCTCATTGGCTGCGAGACATATTAATACGCGGATCGGCGGAAGCAGAATTTGGTCCGTCTCTAAGACAGCGCCATCTCCTAGTGCGGAGACGGACGAGCGCTGCGCCTGTGCTGTTGTGCTTCTCGGGGCGCGCTCTATTGGGAAAGTTGTGTACACGCTGACTACGCAGAACTATGTACACAACAGTCTCCTTTTAAAAACGTCAGCATTCTCAAAGGAGACAAATATATTTAATCTGCCTGATTTCATTATAATCATAAACACTATGCCATTTCTTACACATAGAGAACCTAACATACTCGTGCATAATGGATCAATGCTATGCAATGTAACCGTTCGACCTCGCTTGTTACATAACTGAATCCCCATCTGAATAAAATCCTCATTTGCGTCAGCTGCTTGTCATGCATCTTTACCTTGTATTTTACTCCAAGATAAGTTTTATATGATGATGTAGTACATGTTCCCAAGAGTGATTTTTCTTATCCTCAACAGTCTATTATACACAGAAAATGATCTTTTCTTTTTTGGAAGTCACAAAGATTTTTACTAGAACTCTCTGACCCATATGATATTCTCACACTTAATCCTTCTTGTTGGTACATTCCTTTCTCTTGTGGCCTGCATGTTGTACTCTGCGCAACTGTTCCCTATGATGTTATTCTGTCTGTGATGGAAGATCCACTACTTGTCTCATTCCATCCAGTGGCTGACGATTCTTTGAGACAGTCAAGGGGGAGAGGGGGAAGAGGTGTTGTTCTGCATGGAATCTCATCCATTACATCTTGAAACTACTTCAAAAATGTTCGTTTTCTGAAATATATTCTGCAAAGATTTCCCACCTCTTTCATTATACACGTACAGACTGCAACATTTTAAATTGGGTACTCTGAGAAATAAATAGGTTGAATTATACGTCTCCTCACTGTCGATTTCCATCGTTCAGACCTGTATTGGGGACCGTTACCAAAAATAATTTTGTCTATGCGACTGACCTGTGTGAGGAAATCCTTATGCAATGACTCAGGTGCAGTCAGCGTCGTTGCTTTCTGCAGTGGTGTGATTGCAACAAATTTGAGTTCAAGCACCACCATCACATAATGGAATCCATACTGTGTTTCTGGGGGTCTTCAGTTAAATCAGTTGCTGCAAATTGCTTCAATTTCTTGAGCACAGTAAATGTGATACAGCTTTAGCTAATACACAGACTGATTCACAAGGAAGATTTGGGTGTATGATTTATTACTGTGGTGCCAGACAAATTGTCTGCCTGTAAATACTTAATGCTAGGCATGCAAAGCCTTGGCGAATCGCTAGTATAATATAAATTCAGATGTTAGAAATTCTTTTCTGGAGATATTTCGAGTTTAGCCTTATACGGAAGTGCAACGATGAAATCAGTATAGTCAAAAGAGAATAGAAGGTTCTGAAAATCCTGAAGATTAGTGTGGTAGATTCCATACGTAATGAGGAGGTACTTGACCGACACAGTGAAAAAAGAAATTTGTTACACACCTCAGCTGAAAAACAGGACGATTGCGAGTAGGACTTGTGCTGTGAGGGTTCTGCACGAAATTAATTATTCACCTAGAGGTTTTGATGAGTCAATTTGCAAGAACAAACATATTATATATTATTTATTTATGTCTTTGTTGCTCATTGAGCCTGACCATATTAGAGTCTTGAGGCCCTCTCTTACATTTGACAAGGAACAACACATGCCAAAAATATTACAAAACCTCCCTAATAATAATAGTAACTGATACTAATAATAATACTACTAATAATAATAATAATAATAATAATAATAATAATAATAAACCCCGTGGAGGCCCAGGAAAAGAATAGGCCTCCGGTATGTTTTGCCAGTCGTAAAAAGCCAAGAAATGAACAAACCACTAATAGGGCTAACCCCCTTTTTAGTGTGATTAGTTGGTTCAGGACAGAACTAAAGAGGTCTCGGACAAGCGCCGTCATGGTCGGGAAAGACGCTTGAACCCTATGCCCGCCCACAATGGTAACGACACTGCTAGCCAACTGGAAAATGATTTAAATCCAAATAGAGGTGTTTTGCAGGATATGCTTCCTGCAACCACCCTAGAAGGAAAACAAAGACAGAGGATGATATGGTCAGATGAAGTTAATCGACACCTCATGTTCTGTTATTACCAAGCAACAAACCTAGGATCCAACACAACTGGATACAGATCACAAGTATACACAACATTTCTTACCAGATACCTAGAATTAAAATTTTTAACAGAACAGCGACTAGCTGATCAGATCCGTGTAATAATAAAAAATAACAGGATACCCCAGTCAGAATTAGAAAACATCAAACAACAAGTACAACAAATACTGGAACAAAATAATGTGCAATCAGAGGAAGAAGAAAATACAGTATTGGACTCAAACATCCCAGAGCAAACAAACAAAGAACAACACACATCAATTAAACAATCAGAGGAAGACGAAATCTTAAGACAGCCACCAGAACAAGCACAAATAGAACACGAAGTGACACACATGTTAGATATAGAAGAAAAATTTCAGCTGACATATATAGAAACAAAGACAGAAATACAGACATTAGACCATTCTTGCATAGACCGCCAAATAACTCACAAGTCGAAACAACAATAAAAACTATCAACACAATCATAAACAACAAAATAAATGAAAACACAACTATGGAAGAGTTACAACTACTGGTTTATATAGGAGCACTCACTACACTAAATATACACACTAGGCAGAGATCAGAACCAACCAACACACAGAAGAAACCCACAAAACCAGCATGGCAACACAGGCTACAGATCAGAATACAAAAACTGAGAAAAGAAATCGGACACCTAACACAATTTATAAGAAATGAAATGTCAGAAAAAAACAGAAAGGTTAGGTAAAATCTCAGAATAAGAACCGATAGAGCAATTAGATGAAAAGAAGCAGAAATTACAAGCATTGGGCAAATGACTTAAAAGATTAAAAAAAAGTGAAAATAGAAGGAAACAAAACCAAACATTCAACACAAACCAAAAGAAATTTTACCAGACAATAGATAACACACACATTAAAATAGACAATCCACCAAACATAACAGACATGGAACACTTTTGGAGTAACACTTTTGGTACAACATAACAGGCATGCACGGTGGATACATGCAGAAACAGACACATACAAGGTGATACCACAAATGCCTGAAGTGATAATTTTGCAACCTGAAGTCACCCAAGCAATTAATTCTACTCAGAATTGGAAAGCCCCTGGAAAAGATAAAATAGTAGATTTCTGCCTAAAGAAGTTCACCTCAACACATTCACATCTAACTAAATTATTTAACAGTTACATTGCAGACCCATACACATTCCCTGATACACTGACACATGGAATAACTTATCTGAAACCTAAAAATCAAGCAAAACCAGCTAAATATCGCCCCATAACATGCCTACCAACAATATACAAAATATTAACTTCAGTCATTACATAGAAATTAATGACACATGCAACACAGAACAAAATTATAAATGAAGAACTAAAAGGCTGCTGCAAAGGAGCACGAGGATGTAAAGAGCAACTGATAATAGATGCAGACGTGACATATCAAGCTAAAACTAAACAAAGGTCGCTACACTACGCATACATTGATTACCAAAAAGCTTTTGATAGTGTGCCCCACTCATGGTTACTACAAATATTAGACTTTCTGGTGACAAACAGACCCGAACTATTTGAAACAGTTAACGCAGAACAGGGAATCAGCGATCATAAAGCGGTTACGGCATCGATGATTTCAGCCGTAAATAGAAATATTAAAAAAGGTAGGAAGATTTTTCTGTTTATCAAAACTGACAAAAAGCAGATTACAGAGTACCTGACGGTTCAACACAAAAGTTTTGTATCAATTACAGATAGTGTTGAGGATCAGTGGACAAAGTTCAAAACCATCGTACAATATGCGTTAGATGAGTATGTGCCAAGCAAAATCGTAAGAGATGGAAAAGAGCCACCGTGGTACAACAACCGAGTTAGAAAAGTGCTGCGGAAGCAAAGGGAACTTCACAGCAAACATAAACATAGCCAAAGCCTTGCAGACAAACAAAAATTACGCGAAACGAAATGTAGTGTGAGGAGGGCTATGTGAGAGGCGTTCAATGAATTCGACAGTAAAGTTATATGTACTGATTTGGCAGAAAATCCTAAGAAATTTTTGTCTTATGTCAAAGCAGTAGGTGTGTCGAAAGAAAATGTCCAGACACTCTGTGACCAAAATGGTACTGAAACAGAGGATGACAGACTAAAGGCCGAAATACTAAATGTCTTTTTCCAAAGCTGTTTCACAGAGGAAGACTGCACTGTAGTTCCTTCTCTAGATTGTCGTACAGATGACAAAATTGTAGATATAGAAATAGACGACAGATGGATAGAGACAGAATTAAAATCACTCAAAAGAGGAAAGGCCGCTGGACCTGATGGGATACCAGTTCGATCTTACACAGAGTACGCGAAGGAACTTACCCCCCCCCCCCCTTCTTGCAGCGGTGTACCGTAGATCTCTAGACGAGCGTAGCGTTCCAAAAGATTGGAAAAGGGCACAGGTCATCCCCGTTTTCAAGAAGCGATGTCGAACAGATGTGCAGAACTATAGACCTATATCTTTAACGTCGATCAGCTGTAGAATTTTGGAACACGTATTATGTTCGAGTATAATGACTTTTCTGGAGACTAGATATCAACTCTGTAGGAATCAGCATGGGTTTCGAAAAATACGGTCGTGTGAAACCCAGCTCGCGCTATTCGTCCACGCGACTCAGAGTGCCATAGACACGGGTTCCCAGGTAGATGCCGTGTTTCTTGACTTCCGCAAGGCGTTCAGTACAGTTCCCCACAGTCGTTTAATGAACAAAGTAAGAGCATATGGACTATCAGACCACTTGTGTGATTGGATTGAAGAGTTCCTAGATAACAGAACGCAGCATGTCATTCTCAATGGAGAGAAGTCTTCCGAAGTGAGAGTGATTTCAGGTGTGCAGCAGGGGAGTGTCTAAGGACCGTTGCTATTTACAATATACATAAATGACCTTGTGGATGACATCGGAAGTTCACTGAGACATTTGCAGATGATGCTGTGGTGTATCGAGAGGTTGTAACAATGGAAAATTGTACTGAAATACAGGAGGATCTGCAGCGAATTGAGGCATGGTGCAGGGAATGGCAATTGAATCTCAATGTAGACAAGTGTAATGTGCTGCGAATACATAGAAAGATATATCCCTTATCATTTAGCTACAAAATAGCAGGTCAGCAACTGGAAGCAGTTAATTCCATAAATTATCTGGGAGTAGGCATTAGGAGGGATTTAAAATGCAATGATCATATAAAGTTGATCGTCAGTAAAGCAGATGCCAGACTGAGATTCATTGGAAGAATCCTAAGGAACTGCAATCCGAAAACAAAGGAAGTAGGTTACAGTACAGTTATTCGCCCACTGCTTGAATACTGCTCAGCAGTGTGGGATCCGTACCAGATAGGGTTGATAGAATAGATAGAGAAGATCCAACGGAGAGCAGCGCGCTTCGTTACAGGATCATTTAGTAATAGCGAAAGCGTTACGGAGATGATAGATAAACTGCAGTGGAAGACTCTGCAGGAGAGACGCTCAGTAGCTTGGTACGGGCTTTTGTTTAAGTTTCGAGAACATACCTTCACCAAAGAGTCAAGCAGTATATTGCTCCCTCCTACATATATCTCGCGAAGACACCATGAGGATAAAATCAGAGAGATTAGAGCCCACACAGAAGTATACCGACAATCCTTCTTTCCACGAACAATACGAGACTGGAATAGAAGGGAGAATCGATAGAGGGACTCAGGGTACCCTCCGCCCCACACCATCAGGTGGCTTGCGGAGTATGGATCTAGATGTAGATGTAGATGTAGAAATATTGGAAATATACAAAGTAGATCCTTAACTGATACAGTTCCTAAACATTGTAATGAAAAATTGTAAAACCACACTTAATATCCAAACCAATTCAAATGATATCACATAACAGCCAATACAGATTAAGTGTGGAATATACCAAGAAGACTCATTAAGTCCTTTCTGGTTCTGCCTTGCTCTGAACCCACTATCAAACATGCTAAATAATACAAATTATGGATACAATATTACTGGAACATACCCACAAAAAATCACACATTTTCTATACATGGATGATCTAAAACTACTGGTAGCAACAAATCAGCAACTCAACCAATTACTAAAGATAGCAGAAGTATTCTGCAATGATATAAATATGGCTTCTGGAACAGACAAATGTAAGAAAAATAGCATAGTCAAGACAAAACACACTAAACAAGAAGATTACATATTGGATAACCACACTGACTGCATAGAAGCGATGGAAAAAACAGATGCCTCTAAATATGTGGAATGCAGAAAAAAATAGGAATAGATAATGCAAATATTAAAGAAGAACTAAAAGAAAAATATAGACAAAGAGTAACAAAAATACTGAAAACAGAATTGACAGCAAGAAACAAGACAAAAGCTATAAATACTTATGCTATACCAATATTGACCTAATCATTTGGAGTGGTGAAATGGAGTAACACAGACCTAGCACTCAATACACTTACACGATCACAATTCCACAAATATAGAATACATCACATACATTCAGCAACAGAAAGATTCACATTAAGCAGCATAGAAGGAGGAACGGGATTAGTCGACAGACAAGAAACCAACATTGTGGACAGGTAGACAATTTAAGAAAATTCTTTCTAGAACGAACAGAAACTAGCAAAATACACAAAGCAATTACTCATATAAATACATCGGCTGTACCACTGCAATCTCATAACCACTTCTACAACCCTTTAGATCATATAACATCAACAGATACAAAGAAAGTAAATTGGGAAAAGAAAAGACTACATGGCAAGCACCTGTATTATCTAACACAGCCACACATCGATCAAGACACATCCAACACATGGCTAAGAAAAGGCAATATATACAGTGAGACGGAAGGATTCATGATTGCAATACAGTATCAAACAATAAACACAAGATATTACAGCAAGCATATTATTAAAGCTCTCAATACCACAACAGATAAATGCAGACTTTGCAAGCAACAAATAGAAACAGTAGATCACATCACAAGCGGATGTACAATGCTAACAAATACAGAATACCCCAGAAGACATGACAATGTAGCAAAAATAATACATCAGCAGCTTGCCTTGCAATATAAACTAACAAAACAACACATTCCCACATACAAGTATGCACCACAAAATGTACTGGAGAATGATGAATACAAATTATACTGGAACAGAACCATTATAACAGATAAAACAACACCACATAACAAACCTGACATCACACTCACCAACAAAAAGAAGAAATTAACACAACTAATCGAAATATCCATACCCAATACAACAAACATACAGAAGAAAACAGGTGAAAAAAACTGAAAAATACATCCAACTGGCTGAGGAAGTTAAGGATATGTGGCATCAGGATAAAGTTGACATTATACCAATTATACTATCAAATACAGGAGTCGTACCACACAATATTCACCAGTACATCAATGCAATATAGCTACATCCAAACTTATATATACAACTACAGAAATCCATAATTATTGATACATGTTCAATCACCCGAAAGTTCCTAAATGCAATATAACATAAACCGTACATTTAAAAGGAAGTCACGATTGATGAAGACCCGCGTCACTTTCCATTTTTGAGCAGACATAACGTCTGAGAAGAGAAAGAAATAGTGATAACAGTGAGCTTTAAGAATGATGTGATTACCCTTAGAGCGTTTGAAGGCATAATTAGTATTATCCGAAGCAGAACAGATAAAGGAACAGGAGAAGATTGAAACAACAGTGATAGGGGCTGTTGAAGAAAATATAACATAAATAGAGAACTCTGCTGACAAGGTTTAGGGAATGTTGTGGGGATGGTTAACTGCACAGAACGTGAGAAAGATATTGTGACAGAAGGTGGAGCATTAGCTGTGTTTTGAAATTTGGAAGGAATTTAATATTGATACCTGCCCGTATCTTTTTATTTCACTGATTCAGCAGATTAAAATTTTTTACACCAGCAAAGCACCACAGACTTTAGTATTTGACATGAAGTTCAACTTGGTAACTCTACCCGTTTCTGAGAAAAAGGGCTCTTAACAAGCAGACAGACGACATAGATGACAAATGGTACAAAAAACTATGTTACAAATTAACACTATACGAATTTCTCCTTAACTGTACTGTGAAACTTTGCTCCTTTCCAAATTGTAGATCAAAAGGAATTACCCTATAAGTTTTTATGAGTGGGTTTGAATCAACATATATGACATTAACGACAGTGTATTTTGCCTGCACTAACTCAGAATTTTTTACACCACCAAGGAACCGTAGGCTTTAGAATTTTACACAGATTTGAACTTGATTCCTGTACCCATTATGAGAGAATGGGGTCTTAACAGACGGGCAAACAGACAGAAGCAAGAAAATAATCCTATTAAGGGTTCCATTTCACCAGTTGAGGTACAAAACCCTAAAATGAGGTATATTGATATAACACATTCTGATACATGAATGAATTGTTAATTTCTTAATAAGGGGAGTGTAAGGGGTAACAATTTCAAAAAGAGTGCAAGTTTGGCCGTAAGCTGATTCAGATTTATGTAAGATCAGTAGTTATTCAGAGATGGAGAGACTTCCATAGAAGATAATATTGTAGAAAGCTGTACCAAACCAATCTTTGTAGAAGATCAGAGGAACACTGTGTGGTAGTTTCGAAGTTGTACGAGGGCTGTCCAGAAAGTAAGTTACGATCGGTCGCGAAACGGAAACCACAGTGAAAACCAGAAACATTTTACTTGCAACAGTTAGGTACACCTTCCACCTACTTCTCTACATAGTCGCCGCTCCAACTTCGAGTTTTGTCGTAGTGTTGTATCAACTTTCCAATATCCTCGTCATAGAAAGCAGCCGCCTGTGCGTTCGGCCAGGTCTGCAGCTCGTTGTCTGTCGAAAAGTTTTGTTTTTATGGCCAGTGGTTTTTGTGAGCAGAAATGAGACTCAGGGGGAGCCAATTACGGACTGTATTGTGGGTGATCAAACACTTCTCATCGGAAACGCTGCAGGAGCGTCTTCATTGCCCCTCCAGTGTGCGGCCGAGAATTGACTTGAAGAAGTAACTGCTCGACAGTTGTGTTATGTGGGCTGCATTACACAGGCGAAATCTCTAACCGGGTCCTCATGCTTGACGGGACACTCTGTTCCCTACGCATCTTTACGTGCTCACTGTTCACTCAAAACTGAAAAGAGCGTCGCGACACGATTGAAGGGCATACTAGAGACACTGACCAACACATCTGTGTGAAGCTTTACCGCATTTTCCCAGTGGTTTCCATTTCGCGACCGATCGTAACTTACTTTCTGGACAGCCCTCGTAATTGGTTATATTGATTTGGGATTTGTAGGAATTTTAGAACGAATAGTGCAATTTAATTAAGTCTGAGGAACTATATATATGTGAGAACTACACTAAATTAGATACCAACCTCATAATAAAACTTAAGAAATTTTAGTAAACATTTTTTTCCAAAACAAAGCATCTACATGAATGCAGGCTCCAGACTTTTATATGTAAACTTTAAAATTTCTCTGCTATTTTGAGCATGACTACAAATATTGTTTACTATTTGTCGAGGACTGACATTTGAAAAGAGTCCATGTAAAAGGGGCGAAATTGTACACCTCTGTTGTCTACCACGCAATGGGGAGGGATAACTTGTCTGCTGAAACTGTCACATGGCCGAAGTTCTGTGGTAAGCTGTACCACAAATTTCTTTTCTCCCCAATTCTGTTCTTTACCTCCTCATTAGTTACATGATCTATCCATCCAATCTTCAGTATTCCTCTGTAGCACCACATTTCAAAGGCTTATATTATTTTCAAGACCGAACTGTTATCATCCACGTTTCAGTTCAATACACGGTTACATTCCAGACAAATACCTTTAGAAAGGACTTCCTAAAATTTAAATTTATATTAGAGTTAATAAATTTCTCTTCTTACAGAATGTTTTTCTTTCTGTTGTCAGTCTGCATTTTATATCTTTTGTGCATTGGCACTCGTCAGTTATTTTCCTGCGCAAATAAAGCTTATCAATTGGGTTTGCTATCTTTTTTACAAACCTAATTCTATGAGCATCACCTGATTTACTCTGACTTCATTCCATTACTTTTATTTTAGTTTTGTAGGAATCATCTTATAACTTCTTTTCAGGACACTATCCGTTTCATTTACCTACTCTTCCAAATCCTTCGCCGTTTTTGATACAGTTGCTGAGCCTTAAAGTATTAATTTCTTCTTCTGGAACTTCCCTTTGCAGCTTTCTCCTTAGTTATCTATCTTTACTGGTTACTCTGCATAGTGATTGAATAACATGAGGGATATGCTACAGGACTGTATCACTCCAATCTCAATCGCTGTTTCTCTTTCATGTCCTTTAATTCTTACAACAGTAATATGCTTTCTGTACAAGCTGTAGACACTTTTCTATATGAATAAATTTAAGCAACAGTGCTTTCTTTACTCCAAGGATTGGAGAACTGCATCAAAACAATCATCAGACTGAAGACCAGAACAATGATACTTCATTGTGAAGTCATCTGCAATCAGGCACTGTGAGATTACATTTCGATGAAGAGTCTTTCTCGCTCAGTCATTCTGACATTAAAGACATAACCAATCTCATTGTACCGTTACAAAGACAATTCCCTTACTCATCCTCCTTTTACTTTCACAAAAATTCGTAGGATTTTACATGGGACATCTAATCCTTCCATTGTCGTCATAAATATTGAGGGTTGTGCCTACATTACAAGAAATCTATTCACTATTTACACGAATATATCTACAACCTAATCTAGCTTGGATAGGAAAGGAAGGAGTGTTCTAATCCCACTACCCTTCCTTTCCATACACATTACCATGCATTACAACGAACGAGACATTCATTTTAACGTATATTAACAAGGCTAGCTACCAATTTCATGTTGTCCCCTTCTACAAATCAAGTAATTGTAAATATTCTCCCAAAGTAATTGGATAGTGTACAGTTAATTACAGTCTCTATTGTTGTGGAGTCATTGCAAAGTCGGTTCTCCCAGCTCAGCCAGCGGTCACATCTGATATCTTCTAGACCTGCAACGCTGTTCAAATACAAAAAAACAAACACTGGTAACTGATCATGAGGTATGGAATCGGGCATCAGTCCAAAATCACAAAAGACCCACGGAGCACTAGAAAATATGCAATATCTATATAAATGAGCTCTTTGACGATATCGTAAGAGGGCAAATGAAACACTTATACATAAGCTCATTGCTGGTACACTTACGTCTTACCAGGAATGATCTGGTTATCACATCTGTATGCACTCTTTTCCTGTCACTTACTTTGAAAATTTCAGCTGCCATTGTTTATTTTATCACCCCATTTTCTCTGGGCTTCTCCCTCCGCACTGTTGTCCGAATCCTGATGACTAATTTTCTGAAACATGTCATCGTCTTCATAATCCTTCAGGTCTGTCGAACAAACATAGACCAACAAACCAAAACATTTACCTTCTTCCTGGCACTGAAAACTTTCGCAAAAAATACAGTAACATGCTGACGCCTTTCAAGACTGAGAAATCCTCGGCTTCCCTGAAACAAATGCCACACTGACTCTCCTCGTAGGAAACCTAGTTAACAGCTCCCAGCAACCAGCCGTGTGGAGCACATTGTTTGTCACATTTCCTTAAAACTCTCAGTGCACCTTCGCAACCAAAAAACCCAAAACTCTGCCACGTCACATAAATCCTACATCATGACCATCTCATGGCGTAAATAATCCTATATCATAGAGCAAAATAACAAAAACTCGCAATCTGCTTACCATAGAACTCCTAATTGCAATCCTATTCATTAATCAGCCGACCCCTGATCGTCAACCATCGTGCTTATCCATTCCCACATACTACTGAAATGTCTCCTTTTGCACTACACATTGTTCTCTCCACCGTGACACTCTACGGATGTGTTCATAAAGATTCCAAAAAGAGCACAAACGTCACCCAGCAACAATTTATAATTCTGGTGAATAAGTACCACACATGCTTTTCACTTCTTCAACAGTTTTAGGTTGGTTACATGGCGTAAACCACAGCCACTTAGTGGACAGTGTTACAATGATCATGTCGTTTGAGTGCACAACACACCTCCCATGGAAAGGCTCAGTATTCACGTTAAACAATTCGTGACACTGTAATTTGTGTTTCTTTGACGGTCTATGAGACTTCAAAACGACTTTGTCTTCGACTTCTATATCGTACCGATGTAACTTCCCGTTTTGCTTGAAACTACAATCCTAATCTTACGTTTTAATTCAGTCGATAGCAAGTTGCATGATATCAAGATGCCTGTTTCGTTCATTCCACGAAACGTTCACTCAGTCCTGTACACGATCTGGCGGTGCATTATTTTTCAGGACAGTGAAAGATAACCCAGTTGTTCCAAGAGGTAGCTCATTCATCACCCCATGGAAATCCTTCAGGAAGAGTTCTCAAGTACGATTGTGTTCATTACAATATATACAGCAAAATTTCTCCAGTTCCTTCATAATATACTAAAATGGGAGTGAAGCAGGATGATACCGCAAGATAAACACTGATTTTATCCACTGCTACAGCACGAGTATCTGCAGTTGTTTCAGTCGAAATTTACTCATTATCAGAGTATACCTTCTCAACATGGCCTATCACTTTCAGAAAATGTATATGAGATGCAAGAGTCACAGTTGGTGTCTTTTCACTCCTAGAAGGGACGAATGTCACTAACTTCCATGGTAGTTCCGCTATAATGAAGGTGTATTGAATCCGATGTACCGTTAACGCCACACCCTCAAACAAATCAGTTGCTGCAGATTCCCAAAGATGTGCAGAGGATATCACAAATAAAGAAGCCCTATGCAACACAGACAGTGTCTTTTCTTTTGACAGATTTTGCAGGTAGTAAGCACCTTCAGAATGCATGTCCCCATATTGCTGAAATGGAATTATTTGCATAGTTTAAGAAAGCACGTTTATTGGCGAAAACGACCATGACTCAGATATACATACCAAAATCAACTTGTTCACAAAGTCATCTGGTATGCACATGATCCAGTCGTCCTTCCCTGGACTCGTCCTTTGAAATGAAAACATGGTTCTTGGTAAAATAAAAATTCTGTATCGCTGCTTCCTCACTATCTTCTAATTTCATTTTCGCTTGTCTTGTTCCTTGGCCAAATTATGCAGTGTATACCTACATCATTTTAAAGGTGACCTGTTTCATATGCAGAAGGTCATACAGGTTCTCATCTACATTGTCCTCATTCCCCTGTTAGAAACCTACTGGCACATGAGACAAGGAGCTCTGCGGTCTGGCAATTTATGACCTCAAATCTAAGTTCTTGAAGGTACAGCATCCAACATTCCAGCTAACCATGTGTCCCATGGGTCAGTTTGGTGATCATCAAGAACTGCAGCGGCTTCTGATCAGAACAGACTCTTGTCATTCTCCCAAAAAGATAACAACAAAATGTCGCAAAGATTGAGAAAGTCCAAAGAAGAGCGGCAAGAAAGTTTGAAGAGGGACACACTTGCAGATAGATGGCACGCTAAACGGAAGGGGCTGCTCACTAAATTCCGAAATTCGATCTTCACTGAGGATTTAGAGCATATATTATTACCACGAACTTTCAAATTGCACAATTATCACCACTGAAAGATAAGGGAAATTAGAGCTCATACTGAGGCGTTCAGACAGTGGTTTTTCCCTCGCACGATCTGTCAGTGGAACAGAGGGGGGGGGGGGGGGGGGGAATAAGACTTTGGCGCGAATTGTGCCCTCGGCCACTCACCGCTTGGTGCCTAGTGGAGTATATATGTAGATGTAGAACGCCAGACTGTGGCTAACATCTGAAGTTCTGTGATCAAATACTTTTCTTGGATTTACTCAGTACCCGGCTCATGATGGCTATTGTTTGCAGTACCACAGCTTCACCCTGCTCAGTTTCCTCAAACAGGATCACAACCAGGCCACAGTGAGAGATATTTGACAACAAGTAGAAACCCTTGCCCTAATCAGGATGAGCTAAAATTGGTGCTGACCGTAATGCCATTTTTGTCACTACAAATCCACACTCCTTGAAACCACCTCCATGTTGAATTCATCCCTGTGAGGTTACAGAAGTGAGATGTCATTTGATTCTCAATCTTCAGGAAGTGCTTACAAAAACTCATAAGTCCAAGAAAGGCTTGAACTTCATGCTTAAAGTGAGGCACAAGAAGTTGCAAAATGACCTGCAATTTCTCCAGCTCAGAACTTATCCCTTCAGGCAAGGCAATTTGGCTGAGAAAATATAACACTTAACATTCTAATTTATTTAGACTTTATTTCGACTTGCCCAAAAGACATGCAACAACTCATCCATTGTCCATTATGATGTGCCCCGTGACTTCTCAGTAATCAAAACATCATCTACATATAGTGATACCTTTTTTTGCAGTCATTCAGGAAATACCATATCTAATCCACTGATGAGTGCAGATAAGGATATGTTCAGTTCAATATGTAGTTTTCGAAATTGACAACACCTGCTGTAACAAAGGAAAGCAGTATATTGTCAGCAAGATGGGTGTAGCCCTACTTGCCAGTAACTGAACATCATATCTAATGATGTAATATCCTAGGCCATGGAAATCCTCTAGCAGTTCATTCAGGTTCTCAGTTCGATCTGTTTTGGGTTATGTCACTGTGCTGATTTTCAATGAGTAGAGTGTGCGTCATATCGAAACACTCTTTTTTTACACACAGCCAGCAGACTATTGTATGAAACCACTACAATTTCAATAACTCTAAACTGCAATATAATTTCAATTTTAGCTTCTAATTTATACCTGTACACTAGTGGAATTGGGTGCAGGTGAACAAACAGCTTCCAATGTGGCTTTACAGTAAACTGATACTCAGAGTAGCCTGCTGTCCATGGTGCTTTGAAAACCATATTCTTGCTCATGAACAATATCTGTTCTACACTTCCCACTTTAGTTCTCTTTTTAAGTGTGTACTTTTTCTCTAATCATTACACTGAGACTTTCACCCATGGTGTTCCTTCCTGAATCATTGTCTCTAGTTAGATCATTGATTGATCCATGCATGGAAGCATTCTTACTCACGCAATCTTCAAAATATAAGTTTGTGGCCTTCTCATTTATTTTCAACAATGCATAATTTCGTTTCATGCTGAGTAACATCTCATACAGATTCATAAAGTGTATTCCAAGGATTGCTTTGGCTGTTAACTATTGTACTAACACTAAAAATGCTGCCAACGAGTGCAATGGGCAAGACAACTAAAGTCACGACTGGTGCTTTACCTCCGCACTTTTTCTATGGACTGATCAAAAACTTTCATCGCCTTTAATGGAAATAAGGGGCACTCTTCACACCCAAAGCAGTCCTTAAATATATCTTCTCTCAGAGCAGAGGTCAGTCTGAATCCAGAAAGCACAGAATTATAAACTTACCTAGATTTATATTTACTAGAAGACATCTGATGCCCTTCTAAACCTCATTGTCCTCCAGCAATGTTTCCCTAATGCTATCTATGTATACAAAATCTTTCTCCCACAAATCGCACACCCTTGATTCCATCTTTGATTTTCTTATTAGTAAGGGGCTTCTTATTTTCTTTATCATGCCCTTCATGTGGGTCCAACGCCCACACATCTACTGCGTGTGCTGGTGGTTCATTGTTTCTGTGAGGTGCAGCCCAATTGAAGTCCCGCATTCACTGTTGGGCTGGCTTGGATTTCTCAAGCTTCAAAAACTTCCTGGCTGAATGAAACTGTATGATGGACTGAGACTCGAATTTGGGAAGTTTTCCTGTCGTGGGCATGTGCTCTACCATCTGAGCTACCCAAGCACGACTCACGCCCCGTCCTCACAGCTTTACTTCTGCCAGTACCTCGTCTCCTACCTTCCAAACTTCACAGAAGCTCTTCTGTGAACATTGCAGAACTAGCACTCCTGGAAGAACGGATACTTCAGAGACATGTCGTAGACACAGCCTGGGGAATGTTTCCAGAATGACATTTTCACGCTGCAGCAGAGTGTGCGCTGGTATGAAACTAGTTGTGCAAAGTTCTCAGAAGAGCTTCTGTGAAGTTTGGAAGCTAGGAGATGAGGTACTGGCAGAACTGAGGATGGGTCGTGGGTCATTCTTGGGTAGCTCAGATGGTAGAGCACCTGCCCGCGAAAGGCAAAGGTCCCGAGTTCGAGTTTCGGTCTGGCACACAGTTTTAATTTGCCAGGAAATTTTCATATCAGCGCTCACTCCGCTGTAGAGTGAAAATGTCATTCTGGCTCACAAGCTTCTGATGTCTTTCTGAAGCATGTTCCTATCATAACTCCTGCAACAAGATCTGAAAGGATTCCACATCTTGCATACCTTTTCTCACCATGACAGTTTCATGCTGCAGCTACACTGTTAGCTTTGGGAGGCATATATGTCATAGGAATAATGGAGGTACTGACTGTGTCCCACCATTCCTTATGATAAGCGACTGGATTGCAGTAACTTATGTCGCATTAGTTCTCATTCATCAGAAATCCTAGTCTCACGGTATACTGTTGTCCCTTGAATCAGAACTCATTAAGGAAAGTGGTGTGGAATTTGGCATATGTCTGGTAATGACACAGTATGATGTGTATCTTTGCACCTGCTCTTCCTCTCAATGGCTACACACAAACTTCGTTTTTAACTGAATGAGATTTTCACTCTACAGCGGAGAGTGCGCTGATATGAAACTTCCTGGCAGATTACATCTATGTGCCGGACCGAGACTCTAACTCGGGGACTTTGCCTTTCATGGGCAAGTGATCTACCACCTGAGTTACCCAAGCACGGCTCACGCCCCGTCCTCACAGCTTTACTTCTGCCAGTACCTCGTTTCCTACCTTCCAAACTTTACAGAATCTCTCCTGAGAACCAGGTAGGAGAAGAGGTAATGGCAGAAGTAAAGCTGTGAGGACGGTGTGTGAGTTGTGCTTGGGTAGCTCAGGTGGTAGAGCACTTGCCCGTGAAAGGCAAAGGTCCCGGGGTTCGAGTCTCGGTCCGGCACACAGTTTTAATCTGCCAGGAAGTTTCATTTTTAACTGACTGCAACGAGAGCTCAAATTGCTCAAGCGAAATACGTGGATGTTGCTCAACGTTTGTGTCAGGGAACACAGAATAGTTCTGCACCCAGACGAAACGCGTCGAGCAGACATTGGTTTTCATAATTTAGTCTCGAACACACAGACTAACAGATTTAGCAGAAGGACAAATATCTCGGCGACTTCTCTTGAGCTCTTCAACTCCTGTCAGTTCGTCCTATTCACGCTTATGGGTCTCGCCAACGCGATTCTAATAAGCTCTCCATCGGTGTGCAGATCGCCCTCGTCTGCATTCACTACAGACGGTCTGGGTTTCTCGGTTTCGCCAGTTGGTTTGAAATTGACTTTGCTTGAAACACAACAAGGAGCGAACTTCTTCGCTCTCCCTGACCACCACTGGTTGCGCCCTATCTGATCCCCTTCACTTGGGAGTGATAGCTCCTCAATTTTCATTGCAATGGTGTCAACTACTTGTTGTGTCTCGGTGTTCCGTTCTTTCAACAGACCTTCTTATCGGGTCTGGTACAGACGCTCGAAAGTCTCTTGTTGTTCCCTAGAAACTTCGACAGTGATTTCCCTAATCCTATATCGTGGTCGGAACTCACCATCTCTGACGTCATTGCCAGTTCATTTTCTATTGCAATACGCGAACTCCATCGTCTTGTGACATCTCCCGTTGTTTCTAGTGAACCTCATCAGTTTTCACATCAATATCTTCGTTCCATTTAGTGAAACTCTCCCTTACTTCAGTCATTGCTTGACGCGTACATTCTGCATTGGCCTTAGTCTCATCCAGCAACTGTTGCCATTCAGTAAGAGTTTTATTCTGCTCATCGAATTTCAGCAACAGTAACACAAGCATTGCTTTGCTGAGGGACTGCCCAGCGCGCCTGTTGGCGTAGCGCCTTCTCATGTGACCTACCCTGCTCCCACTCGTGCACAGACAAAAGTTGAAACGTGTTTTCGGTCACCCCCAACTAGGTCCATGACCAGGCTATCGCTTATACCTCCCATCCCTTCGCCTCCCTCATCCCTTCGCCACCCCTGCACGTTCTGGAGTCCATTAATCGCCACGGTCGACCTCGCAGAACGCAACTCTCGCTTCGCCCATCACCGACTGCGCCTCGCTCTTATTGAAAACTTTCGCCTGACCTCTTACAGTAATATCCGTTTCCGCTATGGTCAGAGTCGGCTTATGATAACTTATAACACGCAGTAGAAGGGAGAGGAAAAACCGGCTGTAATTACCACCAGTTAACCTGAAGATTTGCTAATTTTGTATCACACAACACATGTAAATTTAACAATTAAGAACCTCCAAAGTAGCACATGAAACGACGGTAACGACCTTGTCTCTAAACGCCAGATCGACGGACACAATCGTAATGTGTCTCCCTGAAAATAATTTACATACGGTTAGCCGTCCTAAAAATTCTAAGGCTTTGCAGAGTATCCCCGTAAAACCGACATCCTTAATAGGAATGGCCAGGTAATAGATTACTGTTGCCTCTTTAATGTACTTCCTGTTAGAAAAAGTTTACTAAAGGTACGGATAGTAGTTATTTAATAGGGTTGAAATAAATTTTGGTGCAATAGACTAGGTGAAATGTTACTGCTTGGTTAAATGGACATAAACATTAATCTGAGACATGCTTCGTTGCCTCCACATTCCCCATTACGTGACACTCCAGACCTGCTGCTTTGGTAACTACGATGACAGATCAAATCGGAGAGCACACGCTAATAATGTAATGTGGCACAAAGGGAACGGCTTCTAGCAAACAGCTGGTGCAAGGTGACCTTGGAGGTGAGTGACAGTTTGCTTTTGCATCAGTGATGTAAGATTTGCATCGTTTTCAAGTGATCTTTATTTCTTAATACACAATTAACTAGTTGAGCATACCCACGCTAGTTCAGAAACGGTGAATGACTACCAAAACGTTACACGGCATGGAATGGTAACTCTAAAACAATAACTCTGTAAAGATATCGGAAATATACTTATGAGGAGAGAAAAATCAAGAAATCGTTACATATAAGCAGGTGAAAATATTACTCTCTTACCTAACTTGCAGGAACACCCGAGAAAGATGCTACTCCAGTAACTACTGGCCAGTATTACAGTCACTGGTGACAGAGCAAGGAAAGCTTATGATCTAGCGGGAAACGGGCAAGTAGTGATGCTTTTGTTAAATCGAGAGTAATCATGACACGTGAGAACGATTCCCTCCCTGATTCGACTGAATCAAGTACGCATAAACGAAAGCGACTCGGTTCTCCCAAGAACAGCAGGTCACCTCCCACCATCGCTCACCGTCCGCCTCTGTCCTGTACTCGCTTCTCGCTTCCCCGGAGGCAGTCGTGCAATTCAGGTTCCTCCGCGTACCTTAGGATTGGGGGAAAGCAAAACGCGTTAAACTTGAAAGCGACCAATCAAACTTCCTCGCTCCTGTCGTAATTTTTTCATGCAAATCCGAAACTACCCCTTACTCTGATGTCTGTCGACCTCTCTTCCCACTCCTCCCTTCCCCCCTCTGTCACGAGTGTTACTCTCGCATCGAAATGGAGGGGGGAAAGTTCGTTAGATCTGAAAATGTCCAATCATCCACGGCTTAACACTCTGCGTCTCTCTGTCTCCTTCACCCCCCTAGCCGTCTTCGTCGCCTGCAAAACGGCATTTGGTCGCATGTAGAGAGAGGAGAGATGCAGTGGATTTGAAATACCCACGCATGAGCCATTTGAGGCTACGCATTTTTCTGTCCCTTTTCCGTCCTGCAGTTCTCTCTCATGTCCGCGGCCAGCTGTCTTTATCGAGGGGTGGGGTGAAGGTTTCATTAGAATTTGAAGACGCCAGAAATATCTCATTTGCTGTTCTGCGTTTTGCATTCTCGCTCGCGCAGAGACATCTTCCTCACTTACAAAGTAACATTCTCTTTCAGGTGGCGAGGAGGAAGAGTTCGTTAAAATTGGAACACTTGGAAGAATGAAACCGACGTCCCTTCCCATTCTTCTTCCCCTTTTCCTTCCTCTGCCAACACGATGCTCCACTAACCACTCAATCTGCCAACTACAGTTGCACGTGCAGTAGGGAATAAAGGAACTTAATTTAAATAAAAACACCTAATATGTCCCATTTTCCTTCCACGAGACTTAAAGTGCAGTCTCGCCAAAGCAAGAATTTAGCATGGCAGACTCTAGACCTGGGTCGCCCGTCGGCCACATGCTGCCGAATCTGGTGTACTCAGCCGTATTTTATAATATTATGCTTCTAGCAATTAAAAGCAGAATCCAAAAACGTCAGCTAACTGTTAAGTAGCTCAGTAACAAACCATTTACTGAGACAGCAATACTTTCAGATATGTTTAACTTTAATTGACGAGGGTGAATTCGGCTGTGTGCTGCGTGAAGTTTGTCGCTTACGTTAGGGGCAGAGGGGTATATACACTCCTGGAAATTGAAATAAGAACACCGTGAATTCATTGTCCCAGGAAGGGGAAACTTTATTGACACATTCCTGGGGTCAGATACATCACATGATCACACTGACAGAACCACAGGCACATAGACACAGGCAACAGAGCATGCACAATGTCGGCACTAGTACAGTGTATATCCACCTTTCCCAGCAATGCAGGCTGCTATTCTCCCAGACGATCGTAGAGATGCTGGATGTAGTCCTGTGCAACGGCTTGCCATGCCATTTCCACCTGGCGCCTCAGTTGGACCAGCGTTCGTGATGGACGTGCAGACCGCGTGAGACGACGCTTCATCCAGTCCCAAACATGCTCAATGGGGGACAGATCCGGAGACCTTGCTGGGCAGGGTAGTTGACTTACACCACCTAGAGCACGTTGAGTGGCACGGGATACATGCGGACGTGCATTGTCCTGTTGGAACAGCAAGTTCCCTTGCCGGTCTAGGAATGGTAGAACGATGGGTTCGATGACGGTTTGGATGTACCGTGCACTATTCAGTGTCCCCTCGACGATCACCAGAGGTGTACGGCCAATGTAGGAGATCGCTCCCCACACCATGATGCCGGGTGTTGGCCCTGTGTGCCTCGGTCGTATGCAGTCCTGATTGTGGCGCTTACCTGCACGGCGCCAAACACGCATACGACCATCATTGGAACCAAGGCAGAAGCGACTCTCATCGCTGAAGACGACAAGTCTCCATTCGTCCCTCCATTCACGCCTGTCGCAACACCACTGGAAGCGGGCTGCACGATGTTGGGGCGTGAGCGGAAGACGGCCTAACGGTGTGCGGGACCGTAGCCCAGCTTCATGGAGACGGTTGCGAATGGTCCTCGCCGATACCCCAGGAGCAACAGTGTCCCTAATTTGCTGGGAAGTGGCGGTGCGGTCCCCTACGACACTGCGTAGGATCCTACGGTCTTGGCGTGCATCCGTGCGTCGCTGCGGTCCGGTCCCAGGTCGACGGGCACGTGCACCTTCCGCCGACCACTGGCGACAACATCGATGTGCTGTGGAGACCTCACGCCCCACGTGTTGAGCAATTCGGCGGTACGTCCACCCGGCCTCCCGCATGCCCACTATACGCCCTCGCTCAAAGTCCGTCAAGTGCACATACGGTTCACGTCCACGCTGTCGCGGCATGCTACCAGTGTTAAAGACTGCGATGGAGCTCCGTATGCCACGGCAAACTGGCTGACACTGACGGCGGCGGTGCACAAATGCTGCGCAGCTAGCGCCATTCGACGGCCAACACCGCGGTTCCTGGTGTGTCCGCTGTGCCGTGCGTGTGATCATTGCTTGTACAGCCCTCTCGCAGTGTCCGGAGCAAGTATGGTGGGTCTGACACACCGGTGTCAATGTGTTCTTTTTTCCATTTCCAGGAGTGTATATAACCTGTTTCCAGGAGTGTAGTCTGACCACTGCGGCGTTAATAGAAGTGAGAGGAGGAATATTTTATTGTTTGTGTTCCCATGCTCACAAGGGGGCCGCAGAGAAGAAAGGATGTACTCTACAGGCAGTAAAGTCAGTACCCTGATTACAGGCTGTGCACCAGAAAACAAATATATAAATTTCTTTATGCCTACTGTATTTTAACCACTTCGCTTAGATGCTGTAACTAACATTGATCATATATTTGATACCAAGGAACCTCCATTTAACCTGATGTAATTGAGTATCTTCCATACACAGAGGTTCACAATAATGTTTTACCATGAACTGTTGTTTATTTATAACGAAACTGTATTAGGAATTTAAAAAAAATGGTTCAAATGGTTCTGAGCACTGTGGCACTTAACTTCAGGGGTCATCAGTCACCTATAAATTTGAACTACTTAAACCTAACGAACCTAAGGACATCACACACATCCATGCCCGAGGCAGGATTCGAACCTGCGACCGTAGCGGACGCGCGGTTCCAGACTGTAGCGCCTAGAACCACTCGGCCACCCGGCCGGCTAGGAATAAAAGGGAGATTTTATTTCAACTTACGGGAACAGGTAATAATAATAATAATAATAATAATAATATGAAGCACATATCGTAACAAAGACAACACTTCCTTCTTCTTGTATTTTGGAGTCGTCTGAAATAAGAGTTTCTTAAGTAGCTTGCGAAGTGCCAAGGTGGAGAAGAATTTGCACCTCTTTAATTCCGGCGAAATCTGCATGAGAATTGGACATGCACTCGACCCCCTCCTTACTGATTATGTGCACAACCGTAACTAAAGGAATTGATGGTGAACCCTGCTAGTTGGTAAAAAAAGGAGTGCACAATCACAATAATTTAATAAAAATCATTATCTACTCAGTAAAGAAAAGGGGCATTTTATCATAATAAACGACAGGAAATGGGATTCTGCATCTATCTACGAAACGATATGCGGATTAAATATTAGAATGTGATTTTTTATAAATCAGAATACAATTGTCGATACAGAAAGTAGGCTAAAGGATAGGTTATACTGAACTGTTATGAGAATAAGAGTTGGCTCGAGAACAAGGGGCTTCTACTCTCTTGCGGTAGCGTTCTCGTTTCCAACGCCCGGGTTCCCGGGTTCGATTCCCGGCGGGGTCAGGGATTTTCTCTGCCTCGTGATGGCTGGGTGTTGTGTGATGTCCTTAGGTTTAAGTAGTTCTAAGTTCTAGGGGACTGATGACCATAGATGTTAAATCCCATAGTGCTCAGAGCCATTTGAACCATTTTTTTTCTACTCTCTGTGATGAAACAGATTGACGATAATGACTGGAGGTCCTAATAATCAAATATTACTCCCCCGACTATAATGCAGTATTGCTATTAGCAGTGAGAGCTTAAATGGGATCACATGGAGAAACAAACAAGGTGAACTTGTAGCAAAGAGAGCGCGCGTGCTGCTGGAAACTTCAGCATAAAAATGATAGGTCCCACAATGCCGGAGCCGCAAAATACTTTACTAGTCCTGAAACCTGCAGCACGTCGTCGGTAGGCAGCGTTCCGATGATGTAGGCGTCGACTTCTGTTGTGCAGCAACTCTGTTTAAACCCCTGGCTTCGAAGGCTGTTAGAGAGTTCTAAGTTCTGCCGAAAAAGTGCGAGTAAGTTGCAAGACCGTCCGACTCCAATGAAGATCAGCTCCCACAAGTCCTGCGCCCGCACGACGCAAGAGTGAAGCCAGCGTTACTCAACTCCCCACTACCCTCGAAAACAGCAAATCAGCATTCAGTGCTGATTCCAAAATTCTCCCACACTATCTCAGAACATTATTCGTGCCAGTGGTGACCGTTCCCTCCAATTTAGAGCAGGGCTTTATGACCAACCTTGGCTCTGCTATTCAGCTGAGGGCACTGAACTTGTCATTTGACCAGCTACAAAAACAACCTGCCTAGACCACCGGCCATCTGGCGCCAGACAGTCGCACCCAGCAGGGCACGGTCCGCAAGCATTCTCAGAATCCTGAGGACAATGGAGTCAGTCTTCGTTCCAGACGCGCCGGAACGTTAAACACATAAACTGCAGTGACACTCAGATTGCTCGCATGTCGCTCCGCCCTGCCTACAAGAGGTGAAACTCGAGGGAGGTTAGTTCCCAGCTCGTGGTCATGCGGTCGCTTCATGAAAGTGGCGAGTTTGGACTGAGCAAAGGTTGGAAATTTGTACCGGCGCTGATAACCATGCAGTTGAGCACCCCACAAACCAAACATCATCATCAACATCGACGGAGGTCAATGATCCCGCCAGTCGCTCAAGCCCTTTGATGTACGACCCTCTGACTATTCGCAGAGTTGCAGTCCCCCACCAGAAACGTAGTGTGCCACATCCTCAGGTGCTCACCTCGCACAGGCCACCCAAGGAAGTAACAGAGGAAACTAAAAGCAAGACCACATACAATTCCCAACATGCATAGCAATCAAGTGAAAAGTATTTTGGGCTCTCAGTACAAATGCTCTCATTATAATAACCTTATTCAGCCTGTTACCGCAGTGCAATGGCATAAAACATTAATAAAATTGATGAAAATCAGAGGCGACATGCAAAAGAGGGCATGGTACCTCTCAGACTGTTGTCATGCTAACGGAAATGAAAGACTAAATTAGTTTTCCGAACATCTGCCACATACTGCCCAAAAATACTCACCACATAAGTCATAATCTCCTGCTGAATTCATCTTTTCACGCAAAGTCCACAAATTGTTTTCCTTGAAGTGCACTGGGAAATCCGTTTGTGTTTCGCATTTTATGTTGTCTTTATTCTGACCTCTTTGTCAAGCGAATGTTAATGCTTAACTAATATTCTTGTTATCACATTTAATAAAAGGTAATCTACTGTCGACAATGTGGAGAGTGATATGTAGTGATTGCATGGGTCAACGAAAGTCAGCTAGGAGTGAGAGAGTGAAACTTCTTAGTTATTTTCCCCTTTTTTGTATCTTTAAGCATTTTTAAGGGTGTTGATAACCTGTTCGTTGAGCGTCCGTACACTCCAAAAACAACAACAGTTGACCACAAATCTGTTGAGAGGAAATACGTTATCCTTGACACAGGCATTTCCGTATCTTGTAGTCCTAACTTCATTACGCATTCACTTTTAAGTGCGCCATTCCACTGCACTGGGGCAACGTTGTTATCTCCACCAAACTGTCACACACATGTGTGACAATATGCAATGTAGGGAGAGAATGGTGCTTATCGCACGTAAAGATAACACCTGGTTATCACAGTCCGGCTCGCTTATTATCACAACACTTCCAGTCCGTTGTGAGACTGCCGCACGGACGAGGGTGGCCGAAAAAAGTAGAGTAACAATTCCTTTACGAGAAAATGTCTAAGAGATACACTATACACTTAGCAACGGAGGTGCTAGTATAAATTATTTTCTCACATTGTCACCATGGTTTTGTAAGTACTTATTCCATCGATATACCATTCTGTCAAAACCAACATAAAGTGTATTAGGTCCATGTCTAGGAAGCACTGAAGAACAGTCAACATCGGTTCTGAACTGTGTGTGCGTCAGAAACGTTCAAAGAGAAATACCTTGGTGTGACATATGGGCTGAATAGAGATTGTTCCAACACAGTCCATCGAAAACATTGCATTAGATCACACGTTACCGGGACCCTATGAATCAGGCAGTGTCGTGTGACAACACGACATATTATCAAACCAATCACAGTCGTTTCCTCCGAATCTATCACGTCAGTGCAAGAAGTTTCGCTACTGGCTTAATAAAATGTAGAAACGTTAAGATAGTCGTTTTAAGGTTGCAGATATCCCGCATAGTCTCTCGTCGTTTGAGTGAAGGCATAGAACGTTCGTACAACTATGTGAAACCGTCAGAAAACTCCCTCTTTGGGGTATTGTTCTAATCGCATGTTACTTTCGCTTGAATGTCGGTTATGTCGTCAAAGCGTTGACTCTTCTCTTTGTCGTTGCATCTTATTAATAACACCAAGTCTCTCCCTCTCTCTTTTCTTGGAAAAGAATTGTCAGGTGTCTGAGCTTCACTCAAGTCGTGGTAAGCGTCCATGCACAGTTGTTTATGTTCAGGAATCAAGGTGTGAGGGACAAACTTTGCACATTCTTTTCTCTCCTTGAAGCCATTCTGGAGAATGTCCTGAACACTTTATTTAAAGTTGCTGCTCCACTGAGATTTGTGATCTGACAACGTTGATACTTTACAGCCGCGTGTCCACTACTGAACACTGCATCTCGCAGCTATCTAGTCCGAATGCACACCTGTTGTACAATTGTTAGTTCAAGGTGCCATTGTAGTTACAGCGCTGACGTTGATTATACGCCAAGAATAAAATCTGTCTCAGTGCTTTTTGGACGGACGATGTACTTCTGCAACCGTACAAGAGTGTCACAAGAACTGGCAGCATTGAGTGTCTCTCCATGTGCGAAGAAGTTCAAAATGGTTCAAATGGCTCTGAGCACTATGGGACTTAACTGCTGTGGTCATCAGTCCCCTAGAACTTAGAACTACTTAAACCTAACCAAGCTAAGGACATCACACACATCCATACCCGAGGCAGGATTCGAACCTGCCACCGTAGCGGTCACGCGGTTCCTAGAACCGCACAGACACTCCGGCCGGCTGCGAGAAAGTACATAGCAGCTCATCCGGGTGATCTGAATGTTGGCACCACTTTCTTCGTGGATACTATAACTTACGGAAGGAAGCACAATATGCACCCACGTTTCTTCTCCTTTGATAATACGGTGTAGAAACAGAACACCTTCGATCTGATAAAGCATTAAGTGGAGATTTACTATCTTTGGCCCGAAACAAGCATGTTCTATGAGAATTTTTTCTCAGGATGTGTTATATATATCAAAGTGAAATTTAGTCAAAATGTTTATTGATATTTCCTCTACAAACTGGAATTTTGTCGACCGGAAATGTAGAAGAGCAAAGGCGAAAGTGCCGTCGGAACGAAACAAAATTTCGATGTAGACCTCCACGCGCGATGTATCACAGATCAGCCGACTCGTCTGAAATCAAAATTGAGTTGACATTAGAGACGTATATAAGAGTATATAGGAGTTGTACCTCGCTTAAGTTATTTGGACCAAAGGAAACAAAATGGCGATCATTTGAACAACATAGTGTTTTTTTTCATCGACTTTTTGACTTCGTCGGCCAAGTAAAAATATATATAGTTCATGGATCGGAATAAAAGTGGTACAGCTCCCAGACAATTTAGTTAAATTCGTCGGAAACAAAGAATCATGCTAATCGGTTCAGTAGATTTGAAGTTACTACACCGCGCGATACAAAAAAAACTCATTTCGAGAAAAACGCGTTTGAAGTTTTGACTACATATGAATGCAATATTATTCAACTTTCATTCAATCTACTGTTCCGGGTCCATAAACTAATCCTTCCTCTTCCTCACAGAGAGCGTATTGTTCGATCTGGGGCATCCTGCGCTGCTCCAGAGCCGCTCGTAGGGCCGGTGAAAAGCGGTTTTCGGCCGCTTGAATCCAGTGGTCGTCCGAATACTTGGCGAACTGCGTCGAATAGTGTCCCAGTGTGACGTCCCTCGTTGTCATGGTCTTCAGAATTGCTGAATACCCTTCGTTGAAGCTGCTCACTACCAGGAAAGTCGCAATCTCCACAGTCTTCGCACCAGAATGTAAATGTTTGGGGGCTAACTTCCAAACGTACGCGTTCAGACATTCATTTGAATTTTGTGTGTTTCCTCCCAAGCACCGGTAATTAACTCGTCCTCCGAAAGAAAAAAACTGGTGCGTGAAAAATGCCGATTTCAGGCAGGTGCATTGCTTTGTTCAAAAAGCCGTTTCATGGGTGGATTCTAAACACTTTTATGGATCCAAAACTGCAATTTAAAAAAATCGATTTTTTGAAGGAAAACATAGTAAACCTCCCCTTAAGTGCTGGATATACATTCTATTCACTTGGCTTTGTTCTCGTGTGAGAGTTGCTACGGTGCACAGCGAGAACACATTTTCTAATAGTCCAGTGTGTTGTGCACAACATCCACTAAATTGCCAGTGGAGGCATTGCGATCGTGTGGAATGTGTCTCATAGGAATGCGCCGATCGGCTTGAATCAACCTCTCAGCACGGCATATGACGCAACCTCAGATGGATGTACTTCCCCGCTGACCTGTCATTTGCACAACTACGATATAAGGGCAAGACATAAAAGTGAGCCGGCCGCTGTGGCCGAGTGGTTCTAGGCGCTTCAGTCCGGAACAGCGCTGCTGCTACGGTCGCAGGTTCGAATCCTGCCCCGGGCATGGATGTGTGTGATGTCCTTAGGTTGGTTAGTCTAGGGGACTGATGACCTCAGATGTTAAGTCCCATAGTGCTTGGAGCCATCTGAACTCAAAAGTGTCATTTCTCCAGAGTCTGGCTCGTTCTCTAGGTTCAGAGTGGAGTTATGTACTGTGGTGTGCAATCAAGCTCCCATCTATCATAGAGCAAAGCAAAAGGAAAACGAAGATACACCTCATTGCCGTTCATTCTAGAGTTAGGGATTGAAGTTTCTGCAACCTAGATGATGAAGATCAATTCTCTCTGTAAAGCTACATGATAAGTACGATGGCGCGTCGAAAAGTAATGCCTGCAAATTTTTAGTTCTGTTCTCGATATCGACTGAGTTATTACGTGTCATATTACTCGGTCGACTTTCCAGCTTCTCTGACGTAAGTTGCAGCTCTCTGCCGCTAGAGCGCTACAAATTGTAGAGTGTAACATGGTAGAAAGATAACTTAGGATGGGAGCTAGGGCCATCACTGTGACACATAAAAAAAACAGAGGCATATGAAGCTCCTCTTCTACGTTAAGGTGATCTTTTTTGCTCAGCATGGAATCGTCTAAACGGATTTCTTAGCGAAGTACACCACGTTTATTGGGGGTGCTGTCCACTATTGCAGGAACTAGAGCAGAGTATCAAAATCAAGAGATACTGAATGATGACTCAAACTACATTCTGCAAGACCTACACGCTACATCAGTCCGGCAGGCGTTGCTCCCCGAAAAGTCCGTGAAGTTGCTGCTTATGTGGAGAAAAGGAACCAGATCATCGAACCTAGCCATCCCTTTCATTATTATGTAATAATGATTTATGTCCAGAAAAAGTTTCATGAAAGTTAGTAACATCTTGCAAACGCCTCCATCCAAACGGAAATGGGAACGTGGAAAGTACAAATTGTAAACAATCCCCACTGGCCTTAACCATATGAAAATCTCCCTCTGAGCTACCAAGAGAAGTGGCAAGCTGTCAGTCGCCTGAGCTCGGGAGTCGAAAGATCCAGATATAAACTCCAAAATGGGAACTTGGGCTACCAACCGTGACTATGGAGAAGCGGAAACCACGGATCACTTATTCTGCTGCCGGCTCTGTCCTGCCTCCTGCATCGAGGAAGATCAACCAGCTCCAAATATCCTTCTCAGTGCCTACTTGTGGCCATCTATGGTGATGACGTCATATTTGGTACCATAATTGTTCAAAAGAAGAGAAATTAGGGGCTGTTATTGACCACGGGAGTACCTCAACTGCATGCAGGCAGTGGTGTATTCGAATGAGCTTTGTAACTTTGAAAGATGGCACTATGGCACTAGGGTAATGAGAGGTGACGTATGAGGATACCGGATATCTGTGACCTACTGCCGCGTCATTCCGGTTCCCTGTATACCCAGAGCTAATCTGTTCCGATTCCCTGAATCAGTACCAGAAGTGGCCAGAATAGACACTTGAAGGCTCTCCATACCGCGTCGCTGGAGGCAGTACGGGAATGATTCTCCAACACATTGGCAAAAAAAAAGTCCTATTTTCTTGGCGCAGCCATACGCTCAGATGCCCGTCATCCGAGGTAGCGCATATTGGAGATTCATTGCTGAAAATGATGGCACTGCTTGTGAGAAGTCTGTGGTTCCCAGTTTCCGCACCAACAGCAAGGCAGCCATCTGTGTCGGCAACGTTACCCTCTAGATGACCGTCGATGGATGTGAAGAGAAGGACTAATGAACAGGAATTATTCCTTTGCGACGCGTAAAAGACAAAGTGTGTCAGAGTGCAATACAAAGAAAAATGAAATACCGAATCTCGAACATACATCTAGCTGCCTACACCTGTATTTCACTGTATGCTAAGGATATGGAGGCGTGAAGATGGGAAACGATTCGGTCGAAGATAGGAAAGAAGGCTTAATGAAGTACACCAAATGCAGGCATATGTGTTGTTTTGAAAAATGTTTCTAAAATTTACGAATATTTTATCTGTTACAATGACAAATTTAAGTTTATTAAAATTCGAAAAGGAAAATTTGTTTCCTTGCTTCGAAACTGAAATAGTATTATTAAATACAGTACAATATTTCTGTTCTTTTATAATCGTTTCAACGCCAGAATGTATTCTGATTATACATCGGAAATAGGACAACATACAAGAAAGAAATTTTGCATACAAATAAAGCTCTCTTTTAAGAGAGCAAGCAGCGGTACTAACTTTGTATCGCATGTCATTCTCGAGAAAAAGACATTCCGTTGAAAAAGACCAGTGACTGACATATCTTAAGATATTAACATAGGCTTTTCTCATTTTTCGTATTACAGTAGCTAAAGACGGAGAGTGTAGGCCGAAACCAGTTGTCATTGTCATGGAATGTGATTCTGACTGAAATAAAACTATGTTCGTTGCACGTGATTATCTGTGTTTCTTTATGATAAACAGATTTTTTTTTGTTGTCTTCAGTCCTGAGACTGGTTTGATGCAGCTCTCCATGCTACTCTATCCTGTGCAAGCTGCTTCATCTCCCAGTACCTACTGCAACCTACATCCTTCTGAATCTGCTTAGTGTACTCATCTCTCGGTCTCCCTCTACGATTTTTACCCTCCACGCTGCCCTCCAATGCTAAATTTGTGATCCCTTGATGCCTCAAAACATGTCCTACCAACCGATCCCTTCTTCTAGTCAAGTTGTGCCACAAACTTCTCTTCTCCCCAATCCTATTCAATACCTCCTCATTAGTTACGTGATCTATCCACCTTATCTTCAGTATTCTTCTGTAGCACCACATTTCGAAAGCTTCTATTCTCTTCTTGTCCAAACTAGTTATCGTCCATGTTTCACTTCCATACATGGCTACACTCCAAACAAATACTTTCAGAAACGACTTCCTGATACATAAATCTATATTCGATGTTAACAAATTTCTCTTCTTCAGAAACGCTTTCCTTGCCATTGCCGGTCTACATTTTATATCCTCTCTACTTCGACCATCATCAGTTATTTTACTTCCTAAATAGCAAAACTCCTTTACTACTTTAAGTGTCTCATTTCCTAATCTAATTCCCTCAGCATCACCCGATTTAATTTGACTACATTCCATTATCCTCGTTTTGCTTTTGTTGATGTTCATCTTATATCCTCCTTTCAAGACACTGTCCATTCCGTTCAACTGCTCTTCCAAGTCCTTTGCCGTCTCTGACAGAATTACAATGTCATCGGCGAACCTCAATGTTTTTACTTCTTCTCCATGAATTTTAATACCTACTCCAAATTTTTCTTTTGTTTCCTTTACAGCTTGCTCAATATACAGATCGAATAACATCGGGGAGAGGCTACAACCCTGTCTCACTCCTTTCCCAACCACTGCTTCCCTTTCATGCCCCTCGACTCTTATGACTGCCATCTGGTTTCTGTACAAATTGTAAATAGTCTTTCGCTCCCTGTATTTTAACCCTGCCACCTTTAGAATCTGAAAAAGAGTATTCCAGTCAACATTGTCAAAAGCTTTCTCTAAGTCTACAAATGCTAGAAACGTAGGTTTGCCTTTTCTTAATCTTTCTTCTAAGATAAGTCGTAGGGTAAGTATTGCCTCACGTGTTCCAATATTTCTACGAAATCCAAACTGATCCTCCCCAAGGTCCGCATCTACCAGTTTTTCCATTCGTCTGTAAAGAATTCGCGTTAGTATTTTGCAGCTGTGACTTATTAAACTGATAGTTCGGTAATTTTCACATCTGTCAGCACCTGCTTTCTTTGGGATTGGAATTATTATATTCTTCTTGAAGTCTGAGGGTATTTCGCCTGTCTCATACATCTTGCTCACCAGATGGTAGAGTTTTGTCATGACTGGCTCTCCCAAGGCCGTCAGTAGTTCTAATGCAATGTTGTCTACTCCGGGGGCCTTGTTTCGACTCAGGTCTTTCAGTGCTCTGTCAAACTCTTCACGCAGTATCGTATCTCCCATTTCGTCTTCATCTACATCCTCTTTCATTTCCATAATATTGTCCTCAAGTACATCGCCCTTGTATAAACCTTCTATATACTCCTTCCACCTTTCTGCCTTCCCTTCTTTGCTTAGAACTGGGTTGCCATCTGAGCTCTTGATATTCATACACGTGGTTCTCTTCTCTCCAAAGGTCTCTTTAATTTTCCTGTAGGCAGTATCTATCTTACCCCTAGTGAGATAAGCTTCTACATCCTTACAGTTGTCCTCTATCCAACCCTGTTTAGCCATTTTGCACTTCCTGTCGATCTCATTTTTGAGACGTTTGTATTCCTTTTTGCCTGCTTCATTTACTGCATTTTTATATTTTCTCCTTTCATCAATTAAATTCAATATTTCTTCTGTTACCCAAGGATTTCTAGCAGCCCTCGTCTTTTTACCTACTTTATCCTCTGCTGCCTTCACTACTTCATCCCTCAGAGCTACCCATTCTTCTTCTACAGTATTTCTTTCCCCCATTCCTGTCAATTGTTCCCTTACGCTCTCCCTGAAATTCTGTACAACCTCTGGTTCTTTCAGTTTATCCAGGTCCCATGTCCTTAATTTCCCACATTTTTGCAGTTTCTTCAGTTTTAATCTACAGGTCATAGCCAATAGACTGTGGTCAGAGTCCACATCTGCCCCTGGAAATGTCTTACAACTTAAAACCTGGTTCCTAAATCTCTGTCTTACCATTATATAATCTATCTGATACCTTTTAGTATCTCCAGGGTTCTTCCATGTATACAACCTTCTTTTATGATTCTTAAACCAAGTGTTAGCTATGATTAAGTTGTGCTCTGTGCAAAATTCTACTAGGCGGCTTCCTCTTTCATTTCTTAGCCCCAATCCATATTCACCTACTATGTTTCCTTCTCTTCCTTTTCCTACACTCGAATTCCAGTCACCCATGACTATTAAATTTTCGTCTCCCTTCACTATCTGAATAATTTCTTTTATTTCATCATACATTTCTTCAATTTCTTCGTCATTTGCAGAGCTAGTTGGCATATAAACTTGTACTACTGTAGTAGGTGTGGGCTTCGTATCTATCTTGGCCACAATAATGCGTTCACTATGCTGTTTGTAGTAGCTTACCCGCATTCCTATTTTCCTATTCATTATTAATCCTACTCCTGCATTACCCCTATTTGATTTTGTGTTTATAACCCTGTAGTCACCTGACCAGAAGTCTTGTTCCTCCTGCCACCGAACTTCACTAATTCCCACTATATCTAACTTTAACCTATCCATTTCCCTTTTTAAATTTTCTAACCTACCTGCCCGATTAAGGGATCTGACATTCCACGCTCCGATCCGTAGAACACCATTTTTTTTTTTCTCCTGATAATGACATCCTCTTGAGTAGTCCCCGCCCGGAGATCCGAATGGGGGACTGATATTACATTGAATACTGTAAATTTTTCCAAATAGGTGGGCTGATAATATTAACGCTATTTTATTTCAAAACTGCTATTTTCCGTACAACGTGGCACGTAAATAAAAATAAAACACTGTGAATGTTTTAAATTTCAAATAACTCTAGCAACTTTACATTACGTGAATGATTTGTTCCTGAGCGTGCAGTGCAGGTCGCATGACATTATGCACTGAAGAGCCAAAGAAACTAGTACACTGCCTAATATCGTGCAGAGCCCCGCAAGTAGGCAGAAGTGCCGCAATACGACGTGACATGGACTCGACTAATGTCTGAAGAAGTGCTGGAGGGAACTGACACCATGAATCCTGCAAAGCTGTCCATAAATCCGTAAGAGTAAGAGGGGGTGGAGATCTCTTCTGAACAGCACGTTGCAAGGGATTCCAGATGTGCTTAATAATGTTCCTGTCTGGGGAGTTTGGTGGTCAGTGGATGGACATGTGGGGTGTCGTATTGTCCTGCTGGAATTGCCCAAGTCCATCGCAATGCATAATGGACATGAATGGATGCAGATGATCAGACAGGATGCTTACGCATGTGTCACCTGTCACTAGTCGTATCTAGACGTATGAAGGGTCCCATATCACTCCAACTGCACACGCTCCACACCATTACAGAGCCTCCACAGCTTTAACAGTTCGCTGCTGATATGCAGTGTCCATGGATTCATGATGTTGTCTCCACACCCGTACACATCCATGCGATCGATACAATTTAAAACGAGACTCGCCGGACCTGGACACATGTTTCCAGTCTTTCAACAGTTCAGTGTCGGTGCGGACGGGTCCAGGTGAGGCCAAAATATTTCTGTCGTGCAGTCATCAAGGGTACAGGAGTGGGCTTTCGGTTCCAGATGCCCATATCGATTATGTTTCGTTGTACGGTTCGCATTGGTCCCGTTCCTGCAGGATCTTTGTCTGGTCGCAGAGATATCGGAGATTTGATGCTTTACCGGATTCCTGATATTTAAGATGCACTCGTGAAACGGCAATTCGGGAAAATCGCTACTTCATCGCTACCTCGGAAATGCTGTGTCCCATCGGTCGTGCGCCGACTGTAACACAACCTTCAAATTTGCTTGAATCTTGATAACCTGCTGTTGTAGCAGCAGTAACCGATCTAACAACTTCGCCAGACACTCGTCTTATATAGGCGCTGGAGACCGCAGCGCCGTATTCTGCCGTGGCGCGGTACGTTTGTATCGAGACAGATTTCCAGAACGAAGGTGTCCCGACAGGAAGACGTTCGAAGCAATTGGTCGGCGTCTTAGGGAGCACGGAACATTCCAGCCTATGATTCGCGACTGGAGAAGAACTATAACGACGAGGACACCTGCAATGGACGAGGTAATTCTTCGTGCAGTTGACGATAACCCTAATGTCAGCGTCAGAGAAGTTGCTGCTGTACAAGGTAACGTTGACCACGTCACTGTATGGAGAGTGCTACGGGAGAACCAGTTGTTTGCGTACATATCTCTGAATTTGAATACAAGTATCTATACGAGTTTCTTTGGCTCTTCAGTGTACTTCTAGTTGTACAAGTTGCTAGTGTTAAGCATACGACCGGAAATGCTGAAGCCTTAACATGGGACATAGAATTACGGAAACGTGGTTGTGCCATGAGCAAACACAAAATCTTCTTTTTTTAACATCCAAATATTGAAAACGGTCTGTTCATACGGTGTTTTCATTTCTTGCCATTATCTTTTCTTTTCAGTAGATCTTTACGCGCGTCTGTTACGATTAGTTTCGATTACTCGATATAAGCGTTGTAGCGACTTCTTTCAAAAAAATGGCTCTGAGCACTATGGGACTCAACTGCTGTGGTCATTAGTCCCCTAGAACTTAGAACTACTTAAACCTAACTAACCTAAGGACATCACACACATCCATGCCCGAGGCAGGATTCGAACCTGCGACCGTAGCAGTCTCACGGTTCCGGACTGCGCGCCTAGAACCGCGAGACCACCGCGGCCGGCTAGCGACTTCTTTGCTTGGTCACTGAAACAGTTTGAAGTCGGTGACGAGTCTGAATGTTTTCGACGAGTGGAAATCGTTGGTGGCTTGCTAACAATAAGGCTGTAATTGTTTAAAAGAGAATTCATCATTACACTGGAATCAATATTTTGTTCCAGGGTTCAGTTGGATGCTAATTGCTGAATTCGTGTGTAGAGAGAAGACTTGGTTGGTCTGGTGGTGGTCCACACTGTTGTGAAGATTATGCAACGTATAAATACTGGACGGACATTCATATCGCTAGAGGTTGGAACAAGTAATGCACCCGGGAGTATTGACGAACATGGGTTTGGTGGTTCTGTGTGGGAAGACACAACGTGTCTTTGAACACGATACACTCACCGCTCAATGTTATCGTGGCACTGTACCTCTACCCACGTCCATGTTTTCAGGGGTGCATTCTGCCCTGGCTTCACTTTTATGAATGACAATGAGTGGCCCGTGGAGGAGCTCTTGGAACGAAAGATTATTTGACAAATAGACTGGCCTACCTGTTCCCGTTCCACTTAGTTAAACAGCATCCAGCATGTTTGGGATGCATTTGGGAGACGTCTTGCAGAGTATCCACACGCTCCAACGACCATCCGGCAGTTGTCTATCTGAAACTTCCTGTGTTTCGGGCCGAGAGTCGAACTCGGGACCTTTGCCTTTCGCGGGCAAGTGCTCTACCAACTGAGCTACCCAAACACGAGTCACGCCCCGTCCTCAAATTACTTCTGCCAGTACCTCGTCTCCTACCTTCCAAACTCTACAGAAGCTCTCCTGGTTCGCAGGAGGACGGGGCGTGACTCGTGCTTGGGTAGCTCAGCTGGTAGAGCACTTGCCCGCGAAAGGCAAAGGTCCCGAGTTCGAGTCTCGGTCCGACACACAGTTTTAATCTACCAGGAAGTTTCATATCAGCGCACACTCCGCTGCAGACTGAAAATCCCATTCTAGAGCTGTCTATCTCTCTGGTGGATAAATTGAAGGCCGTAAGAACTCCTTACCAACCTTATCACTCAGATCAAGTAAGAGGGCGCACGATGAATAGCGTGTTCTGCCGTCCGTGATGGTCACACACCCTATTAAGAACCATGTCCCACCTTTTCTTGCGTCCAGGGGACCATCATGAGAGGCGATGACTTCAGTATATTTAATATCTTTGAATAAGCGGCTAATTTCTGTTCGTCCCATTGCTTATTATTTCAGTCACCTTATGTATTATACTGAAGCAGTTCTTTCGAAGCATGGTCCAAGTTTTATCGAGCTACGTTACTTGGCAGTGTGAAATCATGCGATAGTTTCTTCTGTCCTTAAGTTCTGCACGCCACTATTTGAAATCAAACACAGACAAAAAGTGAACTTCAACAACAATATGAATAACTTAACATCGGACTTGTTTTCCTACTCACATTGCTGCTATGGGGATACTGCAGCGGAAATTTCTTGTCACGTGACAGAGTAGGGAACTGTCACGAACTTCAGCCGTTCGCGGCCAACTTTCGTGCTTTTGTCTTTCCCAGCGACGGAGAAAATGAAACACGCCACGCTCTAACTTACATCGATACCGCGTTCTTCCATTATTACAGAAGTTGCCCATGTTGCTGCAGTGTCCTGCTTTGCAGCCTTTGAAAAATACATCGCACGCATCAAATCGCTAAAATAAAATGCACTAACAAATAACGAGTGCGTCAACTTTTAGACGTCACTGTTAAAGACTTGTATAATAAAAATCCAGGATGATCTTGCTTGACTTGTACTTTAGACAATGTACAATATAAATTAACATACACTTACGTGGATATGGTGCCTTGTCCGAAAGAAAAGACACCATTGATGACCTGCAGCCATCTAGAACGAAATTAGAATTATATATTACTACCTGCAGCTGCTAACTAACGGTCGTTGATATCTATCAATGGGGACGGGTGAAAATGTGTGCCCCGACCGGGACTCGAACCCGGGATTGCCTCCTTACGCGACAGACGTTTCTATCCACTTTTTATTTCTTTTTTGTAATCTCATTTTGTTCGTTTTCGTTCGTTGTGTCTGCTTGGGGCGGGCGTCGCAAGACACCCGTTTCAGTTCGTTGTTGATCGATTAACTCAGTTTTTTTAATTACAGAGGGCAGCTGACCCTCTGACCGAACACGCTGAGCTACCGTGCCGGCTTATGAGACACCGAGGGCACAGAGGATAGTACGACTGCAGGAACTGTCTCACTCACGCCTCCCGCGAGAGCCACATTCTCGTTCTCACCTTATATGTGCACACACTACATTCGTAGTGTCCCTACCCAACACACTCATTACTCGTGGAAGACATTCTTACCAAGTCCCGTAACAGTTCGGGCAATATGTGTGCATCCGCACAGAAGAAGGAGGTTATGACCGGTATTGCCAGAACTGTATACTTATATGGATATGTCCGAAAAAACAGGCACCGCATCCATATAAGTATATAGTTCTAGCAATACCGGCCATGACCTTCTTACGGGACTTGGTAAGAATGTCTTCCACTAGTAAAGAGTGTTTTGGGTAGGGACACTAGAATGTAGCGTGTGGACATATAAGGTGAGAATGTGGGTCTCGGTGGAGTCGTGGCGAGATAGTCCCTGCAGTCGCGCTATCCTCTGTGCCCTCGGCGGCTCAGATGGGTAGAGCGCCTGCCATGTAAGCAGGAGATCCCAGATTCGAGTCCCGTTCGGGGCACGCATTTTCATCTGTCCCCGTTGATATATATCAGCGCCCGTCAGCAGCTGAAGGTATTAATATATAATTGTAACATAAATTAATGTCGCCAATCACACCCTGACCACTGTATATCTGTACTCCACCCCCGACGCCTTTAGTTGAGCCTCTGAGGGTACTTCTCGTTTCACTATGATAAGTATCATTTGCAGCTGCGACCGTAAATGGTGCACGTTAAGAATATCTGTCTATAAAGTAAAATCAGTAGAAAACAGTCTCGGTCGCATAGTCATTCATTAAAATTAAGACTGTAGCAGGAGGCCAACTTCAGAAAACGCACCATTCGGCTGGCGGTGATCACGCTTGGATCCGCTGTTTTGCGACTGGGGTCAGCACAGCGGTTCCAAGCGTCATCATCATCAACCGGATGGTGCGTTTTCTGAAGTTGGCCTCCTACTAGAGTCTTAATTTTAATGAATGACTATGCGACCGAGACTGTTTTCTACTGATTTTACTTTACCGACAGATCGCTGTTCCCAGTAACGTTACCTAAAGCCACAGTAGGAGCTCGAATTTTTCTAATTACTCGGACATGCTTACCAGGCTATATTTATCCAGCAAGAGGAGATATGCAGCCTGACTTTACTTGCTGCACACGACCTCCGAACATCTCTATGTTGCACTGCAACTCTTTTGTAGTGTCGGACACTATAGCTTAACTAGCACATCCGTCAAGCTTTCGTTTGTACTAAACGTCTGCACTACGAAACGAGAGGTTCCACTTGGGATCTTCCCTATCTCGTATATTAACGTTACCTAATTGAAGCCCCAAACTAATGAGTAATAGGCAGTTCAAAAATCAGCTTCACAAAGGTTTTCTAAGCCGTCCGTTTCGTTGATGAATTACATTTCCTTGGTCTCCATTAGTATATGTGTGGGGATTCTGGCCCAGTTGGTTTACAAGTCATAACGTTGTAACTTGTTCACGTTAAGTGCCCCAGCTCAGTGACCTCAAAATCCAAGGTGGCAGTAGCCACATCCCCCTTATCTATTGCATTAGAAGCCCCTTCCTCTTTCCCCTTCTATTCTCATTTCCAAAAAATAGCGGCATAGTATTCGAAATGAAATAGCCAAGTTGTTCCAATTAAAAATTAGAAACCGTTTCCCCCTGCCCTCCCTCTCTCCCTCCCTCCCCTCCCCTCCCACCGGCTAGTTCATGCCAGTTCAGTCCAGACACAGTGATCATCCAGTATTAGGAGTAGTCACATAATTATCACCTCAAAAAATCAAGATACCGCCCTGAAAGCAGGTGATAGCATTGGGCCTTCTCTTTATATATTCATCTTTCACTGTGACACTTTTTTACCAATGAAGGATGGTTTACCGATGACCTTGTATGCAGAAGACCGCAATTTGGCTGTTCAGGGTACATGGTGTCTCGAAAGTCACCTCGTCTTCATTACGAAAATTCCTCCCATTGAGTGGTTTCTTCATCTGACGAAAGAGAAGAGGACAGTGGGTGGCGTATCAAGAGAATGTTCTGAGGAATACCACAAAATTTGATAGCCCAAAGAAGTAACTGTGCCCTGAGCAGACTCAGGCTGGGACACTGTCGTGAAGCAAAAACAACCCCTTCGATGAGGTCCCACAATGCTTCTTCTTGGCAGTCTCCCATAACGTCATCAGATTCCTAACAAACACACAGCATTAACTTGTCCGATGACGATTGGGTCTTACCCTTTTTCGGCGATGGTGAATCCATGTGTTTCTACTACTCGCGTTGCTCCTCCGTCTCTGGGTCGTATTCCTACAGCACCTGCCCATGTTGATCAGGCGGCTAAAGAGGTCAACTAGATTGGTCTGACACAACTACAATATTTCCGTTGCTCCCTTTTTCCGGTGGTCATTCTGAATGGCTGAGAGCAGTCGTGGAACACATTGGGCCGTGACCCTTTTCATGTTCAAACCATCGTGTAACATGCTGAAAACTGATCTGTGGCCCATTTTCCATTTTTAAACTGTCGCTTCGATTGTGATACGCTGCTATTGGAGCACCAGTATGTCCTCTTGCGGTTTTCAGTTATTCACAGGACGTGGTCTGCCAGTTCGTTCTATGCCATTCAGACCTGTGTGACCAAACTGGAAGCATCTGCACCTCCGCATCACTGAGTAATGTAATGGTGCACTGTTGACGCACATTTCTACCAATTCCGCATAGTTGTTCCAGCCTTCCCCTGCTTAAAATGCTAAAACGAATTACAGCATTGCAGCACTTGTTTGGACTAGATGTTAACCGCCGGCCGGAGTGGCCGAGCGGCTCTAGGCGCTACAGTCTGGAACCGCGCGACCGGTACGGTCGCAGGTTCGAATACTGCCTCGGGCATGGATGTGTGTGGTGTCCTTAGGTTACTTAGGTTTAAGTAGTTCTAAGTTCTAGAGGACTGATGACCTCAGACGTTGAATCCCATAGTGCTCAGAGCCATTTGAACCATTTTTTTTAGATGTTAAACTGTATGTTCCCCCCCCCCCCTCCCCATATCCACGCCCCGCCCTCCCCCCCCCCCCCCCACCCCCCATCTTTGACTGGGTAAGGGAGATCAAAGGCCAGAGTAAGGCAACGGCTTATCAAACGAACCTTCCTGGCAGATTACAACTGTGTGCCGGACCGAGACTCGAACTCGGGACGTTTGCCTTTCGCGGGCAAATGTTCTACCAACTGACCTACCCAAGCACGACTCACGCTCCGACCACACAGCTTTACTTCTGTCAGTACCGCGTCTCCTACCTTCCAAACTTTACAGAAGCTCTCCTGCGAAACTTGCAGAACTAGCACTCCTGAAAGAAAGGATATTTCGGAGACATGGCTTAGCCACAGCCTGGGGGATGTTTCCAGAACGAGATTTTCACTCTGCAGCAGAGTGTGCGCTGATATGAAACTTCCTGGCAGATTAAAACTGTGTGCCGGACCGAGACTCTGACTCGGGACATTTGCCTTTCGCGGGCAAGTGCCCTACCAACTGAGCTACCCAAGCACGACTCAAGCCCCGCCCTCACAGCTTTACTTCTGTCAGTACGTCGTCTCCTACCATCCAAACTTTACAGAAGCTCTCCTGCGAAATTTGCAGAAGTAGCACTTCTGAAAGAAAGGCAAACGTCCCGAGTTCGAGTCTCGGTCTGGCACACAGTTATAATCTGCCAGGAAGTTTCATATCAGTGCACACTCCGCTGGAGACCGAGAGTCTCATTCTGGAAACAGCATATCATTCCCTAATACACTGGTATCCAAAATTGAAGCAGCAAATCGCTATTTCTCCGTCCTGTGCCACACGATACAATCATACAAACTGTCAACAAATACCTGTACGATCGTGTTCTGCACAGGAGATGGTATTCCAGTCGACGGACAAGCACGCCAACGATAATGTCAGGGCACCTACAAAATAGGGTAGCGTTTGCCGGGTACTCCCACGGCCACAGTCGCTGTGTACACAGTCACAGACGGTGCGGTGTGGAACAGAGAAGACGCCTATCAGGCTCTGTGCAGAGGTGGGCGATAGGAAGTGACCTAATGAGTTAATGTTTCTCGGATGTGGCGACAGTTTATAGACAAAGAAACTGTACCCCAAAGACCAGTGCAGGGCCGACCACGTGTGGTATCAGAAAGAGAGGGCTGTTATTTGGCAGTAAGGCACGACAGTACCGCCTAACAGCAACTGGCATCTGACCTCGCTGCATCCATTGGACGTGTTGTATCGAGGCAAACGGTGTACAGAAGGCTTCGGTAGAGTGGCCTTTATTGTCAGAGACCTGCTGTATGCCTACGTCTGACGTGTCTTCACAAAAGGGAACGGCTAGAGTGGAATCGTCAACATGCCACCTGGAAGGTCGAAACATGGGACAATATTTTTTTGACAGATGAGTCCCAATTTGGTCTGGAGAGTGACTCTCGACTGATTCTTGTCTGGAGGGAACGTGGAACAAGATTTCGGGAACCAAACATTATGGAAAGAGACCGATATCTAGGAGGCTACCTAATGGCGTGGAGAGGAATTATGTTGACAACTCTTCATGAATCGGAAGGTTCAACTGCTGTCAGGTATCGTAGCGAGACCTTGGAACCTCATTTGGGGTTGTTGCGCAGTGCTGTGGCACCAGACTTCGTATTGATGGGCGATAATGCTCGACCTCATAGATCACAAGTGGTTGATGTTTTCTGAGAAAAAGAGAAGGTATGGCACGCATTTCGTTGTCTGCTCGTCTCTCCATTCGAATCCCTTAGAGCGTGTCTGGGTTGCACTAGGGAGACGGGTTGCAACACCAACCACTCTCCGAGACTTGGAGCAGCTCAGCAGGAAGACTGGGCGCTTTTGCCTCAGCATGAGGCAAATTGCTACAGCACTGTGACGCGGGGATTTCGTTGTCTACCACGAGCTACAACAAAAAATTACTCACCTGACTTTACACTGTTGTTGTTGTTGTCTTCAGTCCTGAGACTGGTTTGATGCAGCTCTCCATGCTACTCTATCCTGTGCAAGCTTCTTCATCACCCAGTACCTACTGCAACCTACATCCTTTTGAATCTGCTTAGTGTATTCATCTCTTGGTCTCCCTCTACGATTTTTACCTTCCATGCTGCCCTCCAATGCTAAATTTGTGATTCCTTGATGCCTCAAAACATGTCCTACCAACCGATCCCTTCTTCTAGTCAAGTTGTGCCACAAACTTCTCTACTCCCCAATCCTATTCAATACCTCCTCAATAGTTACGTGATCTATCCACCTTATCTTCAGCATTCTTCTGTAGCACCACATTTCGAAAGCTTCTATTCTCTTCTTGTCCAAACTAGTTATCGTCCATGTTTCACTTCCATACATGGCTACACTCCATACAAATACTTTCAGAAAAGACTTCCTCACACTTAAATCTATATTCGATGTTAACAAATTTCTCTTCTTCAGAAACGCTTTCCTTGCCATTGCCAGTCTACATTTTATATCCTCTCTACTTTGACCATCATCAGTTATTTTACTTCCTAATTAGCAAAACTCTTTTACTACTTTAAGTGTCTCATTTCCTAATCTAATTCCCTCAGCATCACCCGATTTAATTTGACTACATTCCATTATCCTCGTTTTGTTCATCTTATATCCTCCTTTCAAGACACTGTCCATTCTGTTCAACTGCTCTTCCAGGTCCTTTGCCGTCTCTGACAGAATTACAATGTCATCGGCGAACCTCAAAGTTTTTACTTCTTCTCCATGAATTTTAATACCTACTCCGAATTTTTCTTTTGTTTCCTTTACTGCTTGCTCAATATACAGATTGAATAACATCGGGGAGAGGTTACACCCCTGTCTCACTCCTTTCCCAATCACTGCTTCCCTTTCATGTCCCTCGACTCTTATGACTGCCATCTGGTTTCAGTACAAATTGTAAATAGCCTTTCGCTCTCTGTATTTTACCCCTGCCACCTTTAGAATTTGAAAGAGTATTCCAGTCAACATTGTCAAAAGCTTTCTCTAAGTCCACAAGTGCTAGAAACGTATGTTTGCTTTTTCTTAATCTTTCTTCTAAGATAAGTCGTAAGGTCAGTATTGCCTCGCGTGTTCCAGTGTTTCTACGGAATCCAAACTGATCTTCCCCGAGGTCCGCATCTACCAGTTTTTCCATTCGTCTGTAAAGATTTCGCGTTAGTATTTTGCAGCCGTGACTTATTAAACTGATAGTTCGGTAATTTTCACATCTGTCAGCACCTGCTTTCTTTGGGACTGGAATTATTATATTCTTCTTGAAGTCTGAGGGTATTTCGCCTGTCTCATACATCTTGCTCACCAGCTGGTAGAGTTTTGTCAGGACTGGCTCTCCCAAGGCCGTCAGTAGTTCTAATGGAATGTTGTCTACTCCGGAGGACTTGTTTCGACTCAGGTCTTTCAGTGCTCTGTCAAACTCTTCACGCAGTATCGTATCTCAAATTTCGTCTTCATCTACATCCTCTTCCATTTCCATAATATTGTCCTCAAGTACGTCGCTCTTGTATAAACCTTCTATATACTCCTTCCACCTTTCTGCCTTCCCTTCTTTGCTTAGAACTGGGTTGCCATCTGAGCTCTTGATATTTGTACACGTGGTTCTCTTCTCTCCGAAGGTCTCTTTAATTTTCCTATAGGCAGTATCTATCTTACCCCTAGTGAGATAAGCTTCTACATCCTTACATTTGTCCTCTAGCCATCCCTGCTTAGCCATTTTGCACTTCCTGTCGATCTCATTTTTGAGACGTTTGTATTCCTTTTTGCCTGCTTCATTTACTGCATTTTTATATTTTCTCCTTTCATCAGTTAAATTCAATATTTCTTCTGTTACTCAAGGATTTCTAGCAGCCCTCGTCTTTTTACCTACTTTATCCTCTGCTGCCTTTACTACTTCATCCCTCAGAGCTACCCATTTTTCTTCTACTGTGTTTCTTTCCCCCATTCCTGTCAATTGTTCCCTTATACTCTCCTTGAAACTCTGTACAACCTCTGGTTCTTTCAGCTTATCCAGATCCCATGTCCTTAAATTCCCACCTTTTTGTACTTTCTTCAGTTTTAACCTACAGGTCATAACCAATAGATTGTGGTCAGAGTCCACATTTGCCCTAGGAAATGTCCTACAATTTAAAACCTGATTCCTAAATCTCTGTCTTACCATTATATAATCTATCTGATACCTTTTAGTATCTTCAGGATTCTTCCATGTATACAACCTTCTTTTATGATTCTTGAACCAAGTGTTAGCTATGATTAAGTTATGCTCTGTGCAAAATTCTACCAGACGGCTTCCTCTTTCATTTATTAGCACCAATCCATAATCACCTACTATGTTTCCTTCTCTCCCTTTTCCTACTGACGAATTTCAGTCACCCATGACTATTAAATTTTCGTCTCCCTTCACTACTTGAATAATTTCTTTTATCTCATTGTACATTTCATCAATTTCTTCATCAACTGCAGAGCTAGTTGGCATATAAACTTGTACTACTGTAGTAGGTGTGGGCTTCGTATCTATCTTGGCCATAATAATGCGTTCACTATGCTGTTTGTAGTAGCTTACCCGCATTCCTATTTTCCTATTCATTATTAAACCTACTCCTGCATTACCCCTATTTGATTTTGTGTTTATAACCCTGTAGTCACCTGACCAGAAGTCTTGTTCCTCCTGCCACCGAACTTCACTAATTCCCACTATATCTAACTTTAACCTATCCATTTCCCTTTTTAAATTTTCTAACCTACCTGCCCGATTAAGGGATCTGACATTCCACGCTCCGATCCGTAGAACACCAGTTTTTTTTCTCCTGATAATGACATCCTCTTGAGTAGTCCCCGCCCGGAGATCCGAATGGGGGACTGATATTACATTGAATACTGTAAATTTTTCCAAATAGGTGGGCTGATAATATTAACGCTATTTTATTTCAAAACTGCTATTTTCCATACAACGTGGCACGTAAATAAAAATAAAACACTGTGAATGTTTTAAGTTTCAAATAACTCTAGCAGCTTTACATTGCGTGAATGATTTGTTCCTGAGCGTGCAGTGCAGGTCGCATGACATTATGCACTGAAGAACCAAAGAAACTAGTACACTGCCTAATATCGTGCAGAGCCCTGCAAGTAGGCAGAAGTGCCGCAATACGACGTGACATAGACTGGACTAATGTCTGAAGAAGTGCTGGAGGGAACTGACACCATGAATCCTGCAAAGCTGTCCATAAATCCGTAAGAGTACGAGGGGGTGGAGATCTCCTCTGAAGAGCACGTTGCAAGGGATTCCAGATGTGCTCAATAATGTTCCTGTCTGGGGAGTTTGGTGGTCAGTGGAAGTGTTTAAAGTCAGAAGAGAGTTTGCTGGAGTCACGCTGTAGCAATTCTGGACATGTGGGGTGTCGTATTATCGTGCTGGAATTGCCCAAGTCCATCGCAATGCATAATGGACGTGAATGGATGCAGATGATCAGACAGGATGCTTACGTATGTGTCACCTGTCACTAGTCGTATCTAGACGTATGAAGGGTCCCATATCACTCCGACTGCACACGCCCCACACCATTACAGAGCCTCCACAGCTTTAACAGTCCGCTGCTGATATGCAGTGTCCATGGATTCATGATGTTGTCTCCACACCCGTACACATCCATGCGATCGATACATTTTAAAACGAGACTCGCCGGACCTGGACACATGTTTCCAGTCTTTCAACAGTTCAGTGTCGGTGCGGACGGGTCCAGGTGAGGCCAAAATATTTCTGTCGTGCAGTCATCAAGGGTACGGATGCCCATATCGATTATGTTTCGTTGTACGGTTCGCATTGGTCCCGTTCCTGCAGGATCTTTGTCTGGCCGCAGAGATATCGGAGATTTGATGCTTTACCGCATTCCTAATATTTACGATGCACTCGTGAAACGGCAATACGGGAAAATCGCTACTTCATCGCTACCTCGGAAATGCTGTGTCCCATCGGTCGTGCGCCGACTGTAACACAACCTTCAAATTTGCTTGAATCTTGATAACCTGCTGTTGTAGCAGCAGTAACCGATCTAACAACTTCGCCAGACACTCGTCTTATATAGGCGCTGGAGACTGCAGCGCCGTATTCTGCCGTGGCGCGGTACGTTTGTATCGAGACAGATTTCCAGAACGAAGGTGTCCCGACAGGAAGACGTTCGAAGCAATTGGTCGGCGTCTTAGGGAGCACGGAACATTCCAGCCTATGATTCGCGACTGGAGAAGAACTATAACGACGAGGACACCTGCAATGGACGAGGTAATTCTTCGTGCAGTTGACGATAACCCTAACGTCAGCGTCAGAGAAGTTGCTGCTGTACAAGGTAACGTTGACCACGTCACTGTATGGAGAGTGCTACGGGAGAACCAGTTGTTTGCGTACATATCTCTGAATTTGAATACAAGTATCTATACGAGTTTCTTTGGCTCTTCAGTGTACTTCTAGTTGTACAAGTTGCTAGTGTTAAGCATACGACCGGAAATGCTGAAGCCTTAACATGGGACATAGAATTATGGAAACGTGGTTGTGCCATGAGCAAACACAAAATCTTCTTTTTTTAACATCCAAATATTGAAAACGGTCTGTTCATACGGTGTTTTCATTTCTTGCCATTATCTTTTCTTTTCAGTAGATCTTTACGCGCGTCTGTTACGATTAGTTTCGATTACTCGATATAAGCGTTGTAGCGACTTCTTTGCTTGGTCACTGAAACAGTTTGAAGTCGGTGACGAGTCTGAATGTTTTCGACGAGTGGAAATCGTTGGTGGCTTGCTAACAATAAGGCTGTAATTGTTTAAAAGAGAATTCATCATTACACTGGAATCAATATTTTGTTCCAGGGTTCAGTTGGATGCTAATTGCTGAATTCGTGTTTAGAGAGAAGACTTGGTTGGTCTGGTGGTGGTCCACGCTGTTGTGAAGATTTTGCAACGTATAAATACTGGACGGACATTCATATCGCTAGAGGTTGGAACAAGTAATGCACCCGGGAGTATTGACGAACATGGGTTTGGTGGTCCTGTGTGGGAAGACACAACGTGTCTTTGAACACGATACACTCACCGCTCAATGTTATCGTGGCACTGTACCTCTACCCACGTCCATGTTTTCAGGGGTGCATTCTGCCCTGGCTTCATTTTTATGAATGACAATGAGTGGCCCGTGGAGGAGCTCTTGGAACGAAAGATTATTTGACAAATAGACTGGCCTACCTGTTCCCGTTCCACTTAGTTAAACAGCATCCAGCATGTTTGGGATGCATTTGGGAGACGTCTTGCAGAGCATCCACACGCTCCAACGACCATCCGGCAGTTGTCTATCTGAAACTTCCTGTGTTTCGGGCCGAGAGTCGAACTCGGGACCTTTGCCTTTCGTGGGCAAGTGCTCTACCAACTGAGCTACCCAAACACGAGTCACGCCCCGTCCTCAAATTACTTCTGCCAGTACCTCGTCTCCTACCTTCCAAACTCTACAGAAGCTCTCCTGGTTCGCAGGAGGACGGGGCGTGACTCGTGCTTGGGTAGCTCAGCTGGTAGAGCACTTGCCCGCGAAAGGCAAAGGTCCCGAGTTCGAGTCTCGGTGCGTCACACAGTTTTAATCTGCCAGGAAGTTTCATATCAGCGCACACTCCGCTGCAGACTGAAAATCCCATTCTAGAGCTGTCTATCTCTCTGGTGGATAAATTGAACGCCGTAAGAACTCCTTACCAACCTTATCACTCAGATCAAGTAAGAGGGCGCACGATGAATAGCGTGTTCTGCCGTCCGTGATGGTCACACACCCTATTAAGAACCATGTCCCACCTTTTCTTGCGTCCAGGGGACCATCATGAGAGGCGATGACTTCAGTATATTTAATATCTTTGAATAAGCGGCTAATTTCTGTTCGTCCCATTGCTTATTATTTCAGTCACCTTATGTATTATACTGAAGCAGTTCTTTCGAAGCATGGTCCAAGTTTTATCGAGCTACGTTACTTGGCAGTGTGAAATCATGCGATAGTTTCTTCTCTCCTTAAGTTCTGCACGCCACTATTTGAAATCAAACACAGACAAAAAGTGAACTTCAACAACAATATGAATAACTTAACATCGGACTTGTTTTCCTACTCACATTGCTGCTATGGGGATACTGCAGCGGAAATTTCTTGTCACGTGACAGAGTAGGGAACTGTCACGAACTTCAGCCGTTCGCGGCCAACTTTCGTGCTTTTGTCTTTCCCAGCGACGGAGAAAATGAAACACGCCACGCTCTAACTTACATCGATACCGCGTTCTTCCATTATTACAGAAGTTGCCCATGTTGCTGCAGTGTCCTGCTTTGCAGCCTTTGAAAAATACATCGCACGCATCAAATCGCTAAAATAAAATGCACTAACAAATAACGAGTGCGTCAACCTTTAGACGTCACTGTTAAAGACTTGTATAATAAAAATCCAGGATGATCTTGCTTGACTTGTACTTTAGACAATGTACAATATAAATTAACATACACTTACGTGGATATGGTGCCTTGTCCGAAAGAACAGACACCATTGATGACCTGCAGCCATCTAGAACGAAATTAGAATTATATATTACTATCTGCAGCTGCTAACTAACGGTTGTTGATATCTATCAATGGGGACGGGTGAAAATGTGTGCCCCGACCGGGACTCGAACCCGGGATTGCCTCCTTACGCGACAGACGTTTCTATCCACTTTTTTTTTCTTTTTTGTAATCTCATTTTGTTCGTTTTCGTTCGTTGTGTCTGCTTGGGGCGGGCGTCGCAAGACACCAGTTTCAGTTCGTTGTTGATCGATTAACTCAGTTTTTTAATTACAGAGGGCAGCTGACCCTCTGACCGAACACGCTGAGCTACCGTGCCGGCTTATGAGACACCGAGGGCACAGAGGATAGTACGACTGCAGGAACTGTCTCACTCACGCCTCCCGCGAGAGCCACATTCTCATTCTCACCTTATATGTCCACACACTACATTCGTAGTGTCCCTACCCAACACACTCATTACTCGTGGAAGACATTCTTACCAAGTCCCGTAACAGTTCGGGCAATATGTGTGCATCCGCTCAGAAGAAGGAGGTTATGACCGGTATTGCCAGAACTGTATACTTATATGGATATGTCCGGAAAAACAGGCACCGCATCCATATAAGTATATAGTTCTAGCAATACCGGCCATGACCTTCTTACGGGACTTGGTAAGAATGTCTTCCACTAGTAAAGAGTGTTTTGGGTAGGGACACTAGAATGTAGCGTGTGGACATATAAGGTGAGAATGTGGGTCTCGGTGGAGTCGTGGCGAGATAGTCCCTGCAGTCGCACTATCCTCTGTGCCCTCGGCGGCTCAGATGGGTAGAGCGCCTGCCATGTAAGCAGGAGATCCCAGATTCGTGTCCCGTTCGGGGCACGCATTTTCATCTGTCCCCGTTGATATATATCAGCGCCCGTCAGCAGCTGAAGGTATTAATATATAATTGTAAGATAAATTAATGTCGCCAATCACACCCTGACCACTGTATATCTGTACTCCACCCCCGACGCCTTTAGTTGAGCCGCTGAGGGTGCTTCTCGTTTCACTATGATAAGTATCATTTGCAGCTGCGACCGTAAATGGTGCACGTTAAGAACATTTGTCTGTAAAGTAAAATCAGTAGAAAACAGTCTCGGTCGCATAGTCATTCATTAAAATTAAGACTCTAGCAGGAGGCCAACTTCAGAAAACGCACCATTCGGCTGGCGGTGATCACGCTTGGATCCGCTGTTTTGCGACTGGGGTCAGCACAGCGGTTCCAAGAGTGATCCTCATCAACCGGATGGTGCGTTTTCTGAAGTTGGCCTCCTACTAGAGTCTTATTTTTAATGAATGACTATGCGACCGAGACTGTTTTCTACTGATTTTACTTTACCGACAGATCGCTGTTCCCAGTAACGTTACCTAAAGCCACCGTAGGAGCTCGAATTTTTCTAATTACTCGGACATGCTTACCAGGCTATATTTATCCAGCAAGAGGAGATATGCAGCCTGACTTTACTTGCTGCACACGATCTCCGAACATCTCTATGTTGCACTGCAACTCTTTTGTAGTGTCGGACACTATAGCTTAACTAGCACATGCTTCAAGCTTTCGTTTGTACAAAACGTCTGCACTACGAAACGAGAGGTTCCACTTGGGACCTTCCCTATCTCGTATATTAACGTTACCTAATTGAAGCCCCAAACTAATGAGTAATAGGCAGTTCAAGAATCAGCTTCACAAAGGTTTTCTAAGCCGTCCGTTTTGTTGATGAATTACATTTCCCTGGTCTCCATTAGTATATCTGTGGGGATTCTGCCCCAGTTGGTTTACAAGTCACAAAGTTGTAACTTGTTCACGTTAAGTGCCCCAGCTCAATGACCTCAAAATCCAAGTTGGCAGTAGCCACATCCCCCTTATCTATTGCATGAGAAGCCCCTTCCTCTTTCCCCTTCTATTCTCATTTCCAAAAAATCGCGGCATAGTATTCGAAATGAAATAGCCAAGTTGTTCCAATTAAAAATTCGAAACCGTTTCCCCATGCCCTCCCTCCCTCCCACTCTCACCTCCCCTCCCTTCCCTCCCCTCCCTCTCTCCCCACCCTCCCCCCTCCCTTCCGTGCCTCCTCTCCCTCCCTCCATCCTCCCTCCCCTTCCTCCCCTCCCACCGGCTAGTTCATGCCAGTTCAGTCCAGACACAGTGATCATCCAGTATTAGGAGTAGTCACATAATTATCACCTCAAAAAATCAAGATACCGCCCTGAAAGCAGGTGATAGCATTGGGCCTTCTCTTTATATATTCATCTTTCACTGTGACACTTTTTTACCAATGAAGGATGGTTTACCGATGACCTTGTATGCAGAAGACCGCAATTTGGCTGTTCAGGGTACATGGTGTCTCGAAAGTCACCTCGTCTTCATTACGAAAATTCCTCCCATTGAGTGGTTTCTTCATCTGACGAAAGAGAAGAGGACAGTGGGTGGCGTATCAAGAGAATGTTCTGAGGAATACCACAAAATTTGATAGCCCAAAGAAGTAATTGTGCCCTGAGCAGACTCAGGCTGGGACACTGTCGTGAAGCAAAAACAACCCCTTCGATGAGGTCCCACAATGCTTCTTCTTGGCAGTCTCCCATAACGTCATCAGATTCCTAACAAACACACAGCATTAACTTGTCCGATGACGATTGGGTCTTACCCTTTTTCGGCGATGGTGAATCCATGTGTTTCTACTACTCGCGTTGCTCCTCCGTCTCTGGGTCGTATTCCTACAGCACCTGCCCATGTTGATCAGGCGGCTAAAGAGGTCAACTAGATTGGTCTGACACAACTACAATATTTCCGTTGCTCCCTTTTTCCGGTGGTCATTCTGAATGGCTGAGAGCAGTTGTGGAACACATTGGGCCGTGACCCTTTTCATGTTCAAACCATCGTGTAACATGCTGAAAACTGATCTGTGGCCCATTTTCCATTTTTAAACTGTCGCTTCGATTGTGATACGCTGCTATTGGAGCACCAGTATGTCCTCTTGCGGTTTTCAGTTATTCACAGGACGTGGTCTGCCAGTTCGTTCTATGCCATTCAGACCTGTGTGACCAAACTGGAAGCATCTGCACCTCCGCATCACTGAGTAATGTAATGGTGCACTGTTGACGCATATTTCTACCAATTCCGCATAGTTGTTCCAGCCTTCCCCTGCTTAAAATGCTAAAACGAATTACAGCATTGCAGCACTTGTTTGGACTAGATGTTAACCGCCGGCCGGAGTGGCCGAGCGGCTCTAGGCGCTACAGTCTGGAACCGCGCGACCGGTACGGTCGCAGGTTCGAATACTGCCTCGGGCATGGATGTGTGTGGTGTCCTTAGGTTACTTAGGTTTAAGTTGTTCTAAGTTCTAGAGGACTGATGACCTCAGACGTTGAATCCCATAGTGCTCAGAGCCATTTGAACCATTTTTTTTAGATGTTAAACTGTATGTTCCCCCCCCCCCTCCCCACATCCACTCCCCGCCCCCCCCCCATCTTTGACTGGGTAAGGGAGATCAAAGGCCAGAGTAAGGCAACGGCATATCAAACGAACCTTCCTGGCAGATTACAACTGTGTGCCGGACCGAGACTCGAACTCGGGACGTTTGCCTTTCGCGGGCAAATGTTCTACCAACTGACCTACCCAAGCACGACTCACGCTCCGACCACACAGCTTTACTTCTGTCAGTACCGCGTCTCCTACCTTCCAAACTTTACAGAAGCTCTCCTGCGAAACTTGCAGAACTAGCACTCCTGAAAGAAAGGATATTTCGGAGACATGGCTTAGCCACAGCCTGGGGGATGTTTCCAGAACGAGATTTTCACTCTGCAGCAGAGTGTGCGCTGATATGAAACTTCCTGGCAGATTAAAACTGTGTGCCGGACCGAGACTCTGACTCGGGACATTTGCCTTTCGCGGGCAAGTGCCCTACCAACTGAGCTACCCAAGCACGACTCAAGCCCCGCCCTCACAGCTTTACTTCTGTCAGTACGTCGTCTCCTACCATCCAAACTTTACAGAAGCTCTCCTGCGAAATTTGCAGAACTAGCACTCCTGAAAGAAAGGCAAAGGTCCCGAGTTCGAGTCTCGGTCTGGCACACAGTTGTAATCTGCCAGGAAGTTTCATATCAGTGCACACTCCGCTGGAGACCGAGAGTCTCATTCTGGAAACAGCATATCATTCCCTAATACACTGGTGTCCAAAATTGAAGCAGCAAATCGCTATTTCTCCGTCCTGTGCCACACGATACAGTCATACAAACTGTCAACAAATACCTGTACGATCGTGTTCTGCACAGGAGATGGTATTCCAGTCGACGGACAAGCACGCCAACGATAATGTCAGGGCACCTACAAAATAGGGTAGCGTTTGCCGGGTACTCCCACGGCCACAGTCGCTGTGTACACAGTCACAGACGGTGCGGTGTGGAACAGAGAAGACGCCTATCAGGCTCTGTGCAGAGGTGGGCGATAGGAAGTGACCTAATGAGTTAATGTTTCTCGGATGTGGCGACAGTTTATAGACAAAGAAACTGTACCCCAAAGACCAGTGCAGGGCCGACCACGTGTGGTATCAGAAAGAGAGGACTGTTATTTGGCAGTAAGGCACGACAGTACCGCCTAACAGCAACTGGCATCTGACCTCGCTGCATCCATTGGACGTGTTGTATCGAGGCAAACGGTGTACAGAAGGCTTCGGTGGAGTGGCCTTTATTGTCAGAGACCTGCTGTATGCCGACGTCTGACGTGTCTTCACAAAAGGGAACGGCTAGAGTGGAGTCGTCAACATGCCACCTGAAAGGTCGAACCATGGGACAATATTTTTTTCAGAGATGAGTCCCAATTTGGTCTGGAGAGTGACTCTCGACTGATTCTTGTCTGGAGGGAACGTGGAACAAGATTTCGGGAACCAAACATTATGGAATGAGACCGATATCTAGGAGGCTACCTAATGGCGTGGAGAGGAATTATGTTGACAACTCGAACACCTCTTCATGAATCGGAAGGTTCAACTGCTGTCAGGTATCGTAGCGAGACCTTGGAACCTCATTTGGGGTTGTTGCGCAGTGCTGTGGCCACAGAATTCGTATTGATGGGCGATAATGCTCGACCTCATAGAGCACAAGTGGCTGATGTTTTCTGAGAAAAAGAGAAGATATGGCACGCATTTCGTTGTCTGCTCGTCTCTCCATTCGAATCCCTTAGAGCGTGTCTGGGTTGCACTAGGGAGACGGGTTGCAACACCAACCACTCTCCGAGACTTGGAGCAGCTCAGCAGGAAGACTGGGCGCTTTTGCCTCAGCATGAGGCAAATTGCTACAGCACTGTGACGCGGGGATTTCGTTGTCTACCACGAGCTACAACAAAAAATTACTCACCTGACTTTACACTACTGGCCATTAAAATCGCTACACCACGAAGATGACGTGCTACAGACGCGAAATTTAACCAACAGGAAGAAGATGCTGTGACATGCAAATGATTAGCTTTTCAGAGCATTCACACAAGGTTGGCGCAGGTGGCGACACCTACGACGTGCTGATATCAGGAAAGTTTCCAACCGATTTCTCATATACAAACAGCAGTTGACCGGCGTTGCCTGGTGAAACGTTGTTGTGATCCCTGGAGGAGGAATGTGTACCGTCACGTTTCCGACTTCGATAAACGTCGGATTGTAGCCTATCGCGATTGCTGTTTATCGTGTCGCCATATTTCTGCTCGCGTTGGTCGAGATCCAATGACTGCTAGAAGAATATGGAATCGGTGGGTTCAGGAGGGTAATACGGAACGCCGTGCTGGTACTCAACGGCCTCGTATCACTAGCAGTCGAGATCACAGTCATCTTATCCGCATGGTTGTAAAGGATCGTGCAGACAAGTCTCTATTCCTGAGCCAACATATGGGGACGTTTCCAAGACAACGATCATCTTCAAGAACAGTTCCAGGAAGTTTGCAGCAGCATGGACTATCAGCTCGGAGACCATGGCTGCGGCTACCCTTGACGCTGCATCACAGACAGGAGGGCCTGCGGCGGCGTACTCAACGACGAACCTAGGTGCACGAATGGCAAAACGTGATTTTTTTTTAATGAATCCAGGTTCTGTTTACAGCATCATGATGGTCGCCTCCGTGTTTGGAAACATCGCGGTGAACGCACATTGGAAGCGTGTATTCGTCATCGCCATACTGGCGTATCACCCTGCGTGATGGTATGGGGTGCCATTGGTTACACGTCTCGGTCACCTCTTGTTCGCATTGACGGCACTTTGAACAGTGGACGTTACATTTCAGATGTGTTACGAGCCGTGGCTCTGCCCTTCATTCGATCACTGCGAAACCATACATTTCAGCAGGATACTGCACGACCGCATGTTGCAGGTCCTGTACGGGCCTTTCTGGATCCAGAAAATGTTCTAGTGCTGCAAAAATGGTTCAAATGGCTCTGAGCACTATAGGACTTTACATCTTAGGTCGTCAGTCCACTCGAACTTAGAACTACTTAAACCTAACTAACCTAAGGACAGCACACTCATCCATGCCCGAGGCAGGATTCGAACCTGCGACCGTAGCAGACCCGCGGTTCCGGACTGCAGCACCAGAACCGCACGGCCACCGCGGCCGGCCGACTGCTGCCCTGGCCAGCACAATCTCCAGATCTCTCACCAATTGGAAACTTCTGATCAATGCTGGCCGAGCAACTGGCTCGTCACAATACGCCAGTCACTACTCATGATGAACTGTGGAATCGTGTTGAAACTGCATGGGCAGCTGTACCTGTACACTCCATCCAAGCTCTGTTTGAGTCAATGCCCAGGTGTATTGAGGCCGTTATTACGGCCTGAGGTGGTTGTTCTGGGTACTGATTTCTCAGGATCTGTGCACCCACATTGCGCGAAAATGTAATCACATGTCAGTTCTAGTATAATATATTTGTCCAATGAATACCCGTTTATCAGTTGCATTTCTTCTTTGTGTAGCAATTTTAATGGCCAGTAGAGTATTTTTCCGAAGTGATAGTTAATTCTGTCTTATTACCCATCGCAGTGTGAACGACGGACAGAGATGCTGCATTCGCCTGGACTGGGCCGGCGAACCCGCATCAGGAGCGGCGATCGATGGGCGGCAGCGCCAGTGGGTCGCGCCGCCCCGGACCGCCGTCGCCGTTGCCGAGGCCGCCCCGTGGGATGTCTGGCAGGAACCCAGCGGGCCCTGGCTCGTGGAACGTCTCTCACGAGCTTCCGACAGAGGTGATCCTTCTCTATATTGGCCCATCGTTAAAACCGGTAAGTCTGATCATCATGTGTGGAAATGCCCTGTGAACTCAAATGGGAATCCCTGGAGACAAGAAACAGCGTCGAGCAACATTCATCTTGAGGTTGAAGCTCACTCTTGTGTCCGTGTTTGCTTACAAATGAATTTACACTTCTGGCCATTACGATTGCTACACCAAGAGGAAATGCAGATGATAAACGGGTTTCCATTGGACTAATATATTATACTAGACATGACATGAGATTACATTGTCACACAATTTGGGTGCATAGATCCTGAGAAATCAGTACCCAGAACAACCACCTCTGGTCGTAATAACGGCCTTGATACGCATGGGCATTGAGTCAAACAGAGCTTGGATGGCGTGTACAGGTACAGCTGCCCATGCAGCTTCAAGAGTAGTGACTGGCTTATTGTGACGAGCCAGTTGCTCGGCCACCATTGACCAGACGTTTTCAGTTGGTGAGAGATGTGGAGAACGTGCTGGTCAGGGTAGCAGCCGAACATTTTCTGTATCCACAAAGGCCCGTACAGGACCTCCAACATGCGGTCGTGCATTCTTCTGCCGAAATGTAGGGTTTCAGAGGGATCGAATGAAGGGTAGAACCACGGGTCGTAACTCATCTGAAATGTAACTTCCACTGTTCAAAGTGCCGTCAAGGCGAAGAAGACGTGACCGAGACGTGTAACCAATGGCACCCCATACTGGGTGATACGCCAACATGGCGATGACGAATTCACGCTTCCAATGAGCGTTCACCGCGATGTCGCCAAACACGGATGCGACCATCATGATGCTGTAAACAGAACCTCGATTCATCCGAAAAAATGACGTTTTGCCATTCGTGCACCCAGGTTCGTCGTTGAGTACACCATCGGAGGCGCTCCTGCCTGTGATGCAGCGTGAAGAGTAACCGCAGCCATGGTATCCGAGCTCATGGTCCATGCTGCTGCAAACGACGTCGAACTGTTTGTGCAGATGGTGGTTGTCTTGCAAACGTCCGCATCTGTTGACTCAGGGATCGAGACGTGGCTGCACGATCGGTTACAGCCATGTGGATAAGATGCCTGTCATCTCAACTGCTAGTGATACGAGGCTATTGGGATCCAGCACGGCGTTCCGTATTACCCTCCTGCACCCACCGATTCCATATTCTGCTAGCAGTCATTGGATATCGACCAACGCGAGTAGCAATGTCGCGATACGATAAACCGCAATGGCGATAGGCTACAATCCGACCTTTATGAAAGTCGGAAACGTGATGGTACGCAATTCTCTTCCTTAAACGAGGCATCAGAACGTTTCACCAGGCAACGCCGGTCAACTGTTGTTTGTGTATGAGAAATCGGTTGGAAACTTTCCTCGTGTCAGCACATTGTAGGTGTCGCCACCGGCGCCAACCTTGTGGGAATGCTCTGAAAAGCTAATCATTTGCATATCACAGCATCTTCTTCCTGTCGGTTAAATTTCGCGTCTGTAGCACGTCATTTTCGCGGTGTAGCAATTTTAATGGCCAGTGGTGTATTTTTGGATCGGTTTCGCCGTGAGCAAACCTAATTTTTGTTCTATGACGATAGAGGCAGAAGAAGTGACTTAAAATTTGTGCTATAGGCAGGACTTGAATCTAGTTTTCCTGCTTACTAGGCGGATGTGCTAGCCCTTACATCACCTTCACAGTACTGGAACGAAGCTGCACCGAGTACACTAGTCCAATGCTCTCCCTAACACAAACTGCAGTTCACTCTTTCAGCCCTTTTTCCTATTCTTAAAACGCCAGTAGTGCTGGGGCTCGCCAGTATTGGAATAGCACCCAGCTTTTTATGTAATAGGAAAATCCTGCCTTTATGTGAGGCACAGGTGATCTATTGATCTCATTGGATTAAATTTTCCTTGAGACATACGAGGGTCAGTCCAAAAGAAATGCCCAGTCTTTTCGTAAGATTAAAGTTTTCATTCTGCATGTATTAAAGTTTTAACAGTGTGTAGATCCATCCTTCCCGCTTGTTTTCAAACTTGGTTCAACCTGTTCCCGTGAGTGGCGCCAACACAGCATCTCTTCAAGATGGCTGCTACACTTGACGTTCGTCAGAAGCATTGTGCTATCATAGAATTCCTGTGCTGTGAAAACGAGACTGTGGGAAACATCCACAAGAGGTTGAAAAAGGTGTATGAAGATGCTGCTGTCGATCGCAGTACAGTGAGTCGGTGGGCAAGCAGGTTACGTGATGAAAGCGGGCACGGCAATATTGAGGATTGTCCTCGCAGCGGCAGGCCTCGTACTGCACACACTCCAGACAATGAGCAGAGAGTTAACGAATTGGTGACTGCTGACAGACGCGTCACAGTGAACGAATTGCCACGCTACGTTGGGATAGGGGAAGGAAGTGTTTGCAGAGTACTGAAAGAGTTGGCGTTAAAAAGGTTTGTGCCAGGTGGGTTCCCAGGGTGTTGACAGTGGCTCACAAAGAAACAAGAAAAACGGTATGCAGCGAACTTTTGGAACAGTACGAGAATGGTGGAGATGAATTTCTTGGGAGAATTGTGACAGGTGATGAAACATGGATCCATCGTTTTTCACCAGACACGAAGAGGCAATCAATGGAGTGGCATCACGCACATTCACTCAAGAAAAAAAAATCAAAACCACACGTTCTGCTGGAAACGTTGTGGCTACGGTCTTCACTTAAAACTTCCGGGCTGATAGATCGTGGTCGAAGTATAAAACTCTCCCCTGACTTTGGCTACGGTATTTTTCGATTTCGAAGGACTCTTGCTTGTGGACATCATGCCAAGTGGAACCACCATAAATTCTGATGAATATGTGACGACACTGAAGAAACGTCATGCTCAACCGAGTCGTGTTCGACGACATCGGCAAAAGCAGGATGTTTTGTTGTTGCACGACAATGCACGGACACATGTCAGTCAACCATAGAAGCGATCACAAAACTCGGATGGACAACACTGAAACACCCGCCTTACAGTCCTAGCCTGGCTCCATGTGACTATCATCTCTTTGGGAAACTGAAAGACTGTCTTCGTAGAACAAGGTCTGAAGATGATGACTCCCTTGTGCACGGTGCCAAACAGTGGCTCCAACAGGTTTGTGCAGAATTTTACCGTGCGGGTATACAGGTGCTAGTTCCAAGATGGCGTAAGGCAGTTGAGAGGGATGGAAATTATGTGGAGAAATGAAAATATTGTTCCTAAAGGATGTATCTACACACTGTAAAACTTTCAAACATGTAGAATAAAAGATGGATTTTAAAAGAAATAGTGTGCATTTCTCTTGGGTCGACCCTCGAATGAGTCTCAATGTTACCTTCAATATCGATGGAAGCTGAAGAAATTAATTAAAATTTGTGCCATGGCTGAGACTTGAATATAGTACACGGGTGCTTCTCCAATGGCGGTCTAGCCGGCCGAAGTGGCCGTGTTGTTCTAGGCGCTACAGTCTGGAACCGCGCGACCGCTACGGTCGCAGGTTCGAATCCTGCCTCGGGAATGGACGTGTGTGATGTCCTTAGGTTCGTTAGGTTTACGTAGTTCTAAGTTCTAGGGGACTAATGACCTCAGCAGTTGAGTCCCATAGTGCTCAGAGCCATTTGAACCTATTGCGGTCTAATGCCAGTCGGCTCTCAGCCATGTTGTGAAGCGGATGTGCGCAGGGCTCTGTGCGGCGCTCCGCAAGCGGGCCGTTGTTTACTCGCTCGGGTAGTGGTATGCAGTGTAAACAGATCACCTCGAACGACGATGGCACTTCCTTATAGAAAGGCCAGGATTAAAATAACGTTCGATGCCCGGTACGCATGACCTAAGGCATACAAAGTAAAGCCTTTCCTGGGTGACGTAATACATGTCGATCCACAGGAACTTAGGGGTATACATCTTTCAATCATCTCCAGTACAGTTTACCTTATTATTATTATCATCTTCATCAATTACAGTAATACACATTTAGTAAAACAAAGAAATATATATATAAATGGCTGGCTGGTGTGGGCGAGCGGTTCTAGGCGCATCAATCTGGAACCGCGCGACCGATACGGTTGCAGGTTTCAATCCTACCTCGGGCATGGATGTGTGTGATGTCCTTAGGTTGGTTAGGTTTAAGTTGTTCTAAGTTATAGGGGACTGATGACCTCAGATGCTAAGTCCAATAGTTCTCAGAGCCATTTGAACCATATATAACAATGAACATGTGAAATTATGTGAAATTATATACAGTACACATGTTTTAAAACGGCTCAGACTACACTCCAATGTTGATGAGCTCGGTCCAGCGGAGTGCCTCATGGGACGCTTTATGTAGCTTCTCAATGCCACCAGGTAAGCGTCTGACTGGACACTCATTCACAATGTTGCTCATTGTTTGGGTGTCACCACAGCCACACACACTGTCACTTGAGAAGCCCCATTTGTGCATGTTGTATTTGCACCTACCCTCTTCAGTCCGATGTCTGTTTAACTGCACCCACACCTCTCTTGGTTGGTGGAAGCCTGGAACTGGAACTATTGGATTATCTACAAGTTCGTGGTTTCGGATTCTTGTAGCTTGCCACTCACGTTTCCACTGTGGTCCTGGTCGAATCCTGTGGACTCCTGTCTCATATGCTGGTCTTCTAGATCTGAGGCGTTTCCTGGGCAGTGATAGCAAATCGTCATGACAGTTTACCTGTAACTTGTCGATGAAGCAACGTGCGAACGACTTCTTTGCCGTTCCACCGATGGATATCGTTTCCACGACTCAGACGGCAACGTAGGTGCAGTGACTGTCGATCGTGCAGGACTCGGCGTTCGGAACATACGAATCTTCGAGCTGCCGTTTGAAGTTCCGTCCACGCTTATCGTGGACGCGCTGCGGCCTTACGGGGACGTACTAAGACACGTCGAAGAAAAGTGGCATACATTCGAGACGTTTCCTGTTCTGAATGGAGTGCGTCAGGTGCAAAGCGAGCTGCGTAAACTCATCCCATTGTGCGTGACCGTTGGTAGCTGTCGAGCGATCGTCATTTATGACGGTCAACCGCGGACTTGTTCAGGGTGCAGGAAGGGCATGCCTGCAGCGACGCCCGTCCAGATACCACGTGAGGAAACGCTGCCTACATCGCAACCAACATCGCTGGCTGTTACATACGTTGAGGCAGCGAGGAATATGTCGGACGCGGGCGTTGTTCCGTTCCAGTTGCCGACCCCGCGGGCCCGGTTTCCGCGCCCACGACGACGCAGCCTCCATCAGACCCTTCGCCGTGCTCCACAGCACCACCACGTCTGCACCCCAGCCGTGTCAGAAAATCGATTCGAGTGCGGACACTGGGATGGCTACTGTTTGTCGTGACCCACAGGACGCGGATACGAGTTCCCGCAAGCAGAAGTCGCCCAAGCGACGAAAGATGAGGAGTCTGTCAGAGGGAAATGATTCGCGAGATGCTTGAAAGGTCTCTGTTGGATTCTTTATATGTTAATTTTTTAAAACTGTTGTCATTTACGGCATACATTCCACTTCTAAATTTACTGTGGTGTTTCTGACTGTCTGGGAGGAGACTGAGCAGTGGAATGTGTCACTTTTACACATAATCAAGAACGATCTGTCACACTACTACACATTAAAACACAGTTTATATGTAATTCATGTCACACAGTCTCACGCAGAACCTACATCCGCTTTCTTTTATATACTGTATACGATAAGATACTGTCATCCCCCTTCCCTTCTGTGTGAGAGGATGAATGAGCAAATGTATTTCTAGTTGCATGCTTAATGGTAGCAGACGAGCCTGTCTGCTAGAGAACATATGGACCAACGTCGGAACAGGTAGCTACGCTTTCTAAAAGCAGAGAGGTTTCTATTCTTAGTATGGTCCTGTCCGTCCCTTGTCATGTTGGTATAGGAAGCTGCCTCTCTGGTCACTTCCGATTGTATCTTGCGACGGGTCAGGCTCTTATCGCGCAGTTTCCTTTCCCTGAAAGAAAATCCACCTACCTCGTTTCTTAGGTAGTTGCTGCACTCGCCTCTCCTGATAGCAGCTACTGGAAAAATTGCAGAAAAGCAGTGTTGAAGAAACTGCAATTTAATAGCCGCTCACCGGAGGCCGCGATACATGTTTGCTGAAATACAATCTATGAGCAATCTTCCTAAATAAATTGAGTTATTGGAATGGTAGTAATTGTTTACTCAAACGAGAACGCGAAGTTGGTAATTCTATTTAAGCTCTTTATTGTCTTTAAGCCTGATCATCAGCCCGCTAATCTACGTTTGAAGAAAGTTCAGTTCACAATTCTATCCACACTCAAACCCCGCCAGAATTAGCTTTCAAAGTTACGGAATTTACTTAACTGCAACACAGACGATTTTCTAACATACACGTTTGCAGTCGATGTTCAATAATAGTTCGTTTTTTAACGTTAATGCTCGCCATAAGCACTTAGTAAAAGTTTACGAAGTACCGCCACGCTTTTAATTATTAAAGTTACTCGCGTCTTTCGCGGAACGAAAAGTCACAACTCGCTCAAACTCACACTACGCGTTACTGGACTCTTCCAGTCTCAAATCGCACAGTACCGAACCGATGAAGCCGTTTTATGACTTCATTTTACACATTATTCGCGAGGACACATCAAGCATGTCTCTTCTCGATCACAGTTCCTTCGCGACTCCTCATCCACTCGCGACTCACTCTCCTAGTCTGCTAACCGTCCTCGCATCTCATTGGCTCACACATCACACAGCCAATCAGAATTAACTCTTTGGGTGCGCCTCGCGCCAAAATCTAGCACGCACCAGTCATGACTTCTGAATCATTTACGTCATGATTTCTTGTTACACAAAATTTACTGTATAATTTAACAAACCGAAAGGAAAACTAGACTTTACTTTATTTCCAGAAATTATTTAAATACTCGCGAACGTTCTGGCTGCTTGTACAATACCATACACTCTTGGACATCCGACATTCACTAAGATGGGGAACCACTGGCGACTCTGTTCCCACGGTTACATCGTCTGAACACTTGCGAGTTCCCACCTAGATTTTATACACTTGCAAAGAATGGCGAATGTCCCTCTTTCATTCACTCAGGCACACTCATTCACTCTCACCTACTCATATAAAATAACTGTTCACAAAAATTCAAAACATTTATGGTTTTAACAAAGTTATAGGTGAATTTCTAAAAGTAAAATTCTCAAAATAAATACAAAAGCACGGAAGGTGATTTTGTTTCATAGTTGGATGGTCACTGAAGGTGATCTATACATAATGGTATTTATTTAGACTCGAAAATTGTAGAAATTTGCGTTTTCTGTAAGATTTTTCTAATTTCCAAAATATGCAGGTTTCAAAGCTCAAATTTGGATGACTTATTTTTATTCATAACAGAAACTAGTATATTAACTTTTAATTTCCTCAGGTTCCTCAGTTAGAAGTTATTAAAGATGAAAGTTCCACGTTATACACGCGGCTAGTTAGCGCACAGGTCTTACATTCTCACGGTACAGACATGCCATATGGTCGTGACGTCAGACGAACGGGCACCGGTAATCTGCCCGCTACAGCACATATGCTAATCTGATGGCTACTTTACAGTCTGTCTACATTTCACAGTAAATATTTGATAGAAAACTGTGCGCTCGCACTAGTTGCGACGCCACACACCTCCTGAGGAAACTAAATTTTTTCATTCATGACAAACTTTTAGTTTTCTAAAAAATTTCTATTAAAGATTTACTCAAACAGCTATTTAACATTTATAGTTCCTGTACATCAATCATCCACTTATACCTAGGGCTGACGACCTACAAAACATCTTATATCTAAACATGCACTTTTATCATCATTCAAAAAAAAAAAAAATTTTTCAGATTACAAAATTCTATTTACAAATTCCTGAAAGAGAAAACAAACCTAAATACTATCTTAATGTACGTCACACGCACACTAACACTACTATCGCTATGGTGAGCGTCACTTTTTTACCACTTACACTTAAGATTTTGATAGCACTCGTAGTTCGACCGGGTCCTGCTTGGGAGGTCCATTTCAAGTCTCGTGCTACCACCTCTGTTTACTTCGGCGCACCTGAAACATCAGCTGGCCTCAGTTCCCTTTCTAACTGCTACGTCTTAACCTACAGCAGCGATAAATGGCGCTATCTGCTTGACTCTAAAGTCTCATATTTTTGATAAAATTTACTTTACAGTATGTACAATTTTCAAAATTTTTTTTTTTTTTTTTTTTAGTGAAAAGTGAATTGACTTTCCTAATGCAGTACCGAAGTGGCACATTTACTCTTTAATTACTTCTTCATCTCATAATCAAACAAGTTATGGTTACATAAGAAATACTAAGAAAAACAATTCCTACAAATAGTTCACAAATACATAATAAATCTCCGCCAGCACTGGTGACTCTCCAGTTCCTGTACAATACACAACAATATAAAATATACACAAAATTATCAATATTACAATTCTGTCTCCAGGCAATCTCCTGTAGTGCTGTATCATAAATTAAACACTGAAAAATACATATTTACTTATTCATTTATCAACACTACAATCCTTATACTAATCTCTACGACAAACTTGGGGAGCTTTGTGTGTCTCTGGTCAAAAATGGAATCGATGTCATGGGTACTTTCCTCATCTCACATATCTGGAGTTACTTCAATTTCTTGTCAACATCAGGTTTTCTCTAGTCACATTCGGGTTTAATTTACAACTCTCATACTCATACTTCACACACTCAGGTTAGTATTTGTTAAAGCGTTTCCTACTAATCTGCGAAACCTCGTTACCCATACTTTCTAACATACATCCACCTCCTGAGTTACCAACGTCGCCTCAGCTCTGTTTACATTCGTAGCCTCACTTCCTTTTGTTTACAAACATCTCCTCTGTTTACCAACAAACGCCACCTCTGGTTACCAACATTAAGCTTTTTATTTACTCACCTTCGTAGCCTCACTTTTTCCTAATATCGAGCTAGCCAAACACTATGCTCATTCTTTCTCCTTTTCTCACATATTTCTCTTCATTTGACAGTCAGTCCTGCTGCACTGTCCCTTTAACTTAACTTCCTTTACCCCTTTGACAGTCAACCTTGTTGCACTGTACCTTTACTCATTTTACCACTAAATCACCTCCTGAGGCTCTGACTTCATTGAACAGACAGTTTTGCTGTACTGCTCCATTTCCTTTCCTAAACATTAGCTTAATGCTACGTCTTAACATATCGTTCTGTTACTTAAACAGCTTCAATGTTCGTCACCATATTTTCTGAGGCTCTTACATTTCTTAGTTATTTTACCTTTCTAAGGGCATTACTCACACCTTAGGCCAAACATTTACTTTACTGAGACTTATTACTTATCTGAGGTATCTTAATCCTTTTTGATTTTCTCTTACACTCATTCCTTACGCTTAACCTATACTGCACTGAGGTTCTTTCCTACTCATTACTTAAACACTTTATCACTTAAAAACTACGATAGAGAAGAAGGAAAGACGATAGAATTTTAGTTCTGAATGAAAGAAGAGGTAGGTTGACAATACGGAAAAGAAAGTGGAAGAAATATTGTCAAACGACTCGAGACCTAGTGCTCGTCACGCACTTAGCTCTGCAAAGAGTGCAAAGCTCTCTGAGGTATCTACTCACTCCTGGCCACGTCTCTCTTTTGAACATATCTTTTCAAATCCACAATGTTCCTAAGCCCTAACACCTTATGTGATTTCACAAACTCCAGTCTATAAGCATTTGGGTGAGGCTTCTCTACGATTCTAAATGGGCCCACGTACTCATCGGTAAACTTCTTTGTTTCTGACGTAAGTTTCTTAGATCTTTCCCTAGTTTTCACTAGCACTAGATCCCCTACCTGAAAACTAGTGGGATCAGCTCTTGCGTCATGCCTTCTCTTTCTTTCCAGGGCCTTCTTTCTTATATTAATACGTGCCAGTCTCTCCTTCTCTTCGATGGCTATGTCTGTGAGATTTGGAAACTCGACCAGGTCGAATAAAATATTATTCGGCCTAATGTCACACATTAGCTCTACTGGTGCATATCCTGTGGCTTCATGCTTCAGATGGTTTATTACTTCTTCGAAGTATTCAATATAATTGGCCCAAGCGGAGTGTTTTTTATGACAATATGTTCTACACAATCTGTTTAACTCCTTCATAATTCGCTCACACATGTTCCCTTGAGGAAAGTACGCGGAGATTTTTATGTGATCAATACCTCTCTGTTGTAAACATTCACTAAATTTCTTAGAGATAAACTGGGGCCCATAGTCTGACAATATTGCCTTTGGCACTCCTATCTTCCCAAAATAGTCCTTCTCCAACTTATTCACTAATACTTTAGAGTTGGCTTTCTTAATTGGGTAAAATTTTACGTACTTAGTAAACCCATCCACCATCACAAACACATATTCACATCCCCCTCTAGACACTGGTAGTGGACCAAATAAATCTACAGCTACTAAATCCAGCCGATTTTGTGGTTCTACTGAATACATCTGTCCTTGGATAGTTCTATTGTTGGCCCTAACTTTCTGGCAACGATCACAGGATTCTAATCGCTGTTGCACCCTTCTCCACATATTATCAAAAATTACCACTTCACTTAACTTAGCTATACATTTACGAGCGCCATAATGCCCATACTTACAATGTACGTAGTCTATAAGTGCATCTACATGTTGCTCCGGAAAACATATTTTCCAATTCTCCTCACTGTCTTTCCTGCGCCTAAATAAGACATCTTTATGCACTTTATAGTAGACCAGTAATTTTGGGTAGTCTGGATGACCTAATCTACTCTTTACTAATTTAATGTTGTCATCCTGGTTCTGTTCCCTCCGTAGGTTCTTACAAATGCGCTTAATTAAGCCATCGTCCTGGAGCTGCATGATGGCCAACATTACTTCATTATTATCGGTATTTCTTAAAGATTTCCCTTCTTGTCCTGTATCTTTCACACTTCTTGATAAGGCGTCCGCCACGATGTTCTCGGAACCCTTAATGTATATCATCTTATAATTAAATTGCTGTAAATACAGGGACCACCTTCTTAATCTAGCATGTTTTAGCTGACATGAGTCTAAATATGTAAGGGCACTATGGTCTGTGTAGATCCAAATTTCATGTCCTAAAAGGTACTTTTCAAATTTTTGCAGGCCGAAAATAACAGCTAATGCTTCAAGTTCAGATATACTATAATTTTTCTCGGATTGTTGCAATGACCTGCTCGCAAAGGCTATGGTCTTGTGGACTTCCTCTTCTCCTTCTTTTTCCAACTGAAATAGTTCAACTCCTAACCCGTAACCACAAGCATCAGATCCCAGACAAAATGGTTTCGAAAAATCGGGATGGTTCAAAATCTTACTATTAATAAGAGCTTCTTTCAATTCTTCAAACGCCTTCTGACACTCAGAAGTCCATTTATAAACTACATTTTTCTTTAAGAGTTCTCGCAGGCACGGTGCATTGAATAATTGTCCAGACACAAATTTTCTATAAAACCCAAACAAACCAAACATCCCCTTTAATGCTTTACGTGTTGTAGGTGCAGCATAATCCCTTATTGCTCTAATCTTTTCTGGATCCGGCATGATACCATCGCCACTCACTATGTGCCCCAAGAATTTAATTTCTTTCTTCACAAATTCAGTTCTGTCTAGCTTCAATTTCATACCCCCCAATTTTATGGCCCTCAATACTTCATCCAATAACATACAGTGTTCCTCCCACGTTGGTGTCGATATCAAAACGTCGTCTACATACACTGTAATTCTTCTTAGTAGATGGTCCCCTAATACCTGCGACATAGCTCTTACAAAGGCACATACACTTATATTTAAACCAAACGGCACCACCTTATACTGATAACATCTACCTTCGAATAAGAATGCCGTGTACTTTCTTGATTCCTTTGCTAACGGTAGGTTCCAATATCCACAGGTCACATCCATGGATGTAAAGAACTTAGCACCTTTAAACTTTTGTAGCAGTTCTTCAATATTCTCCGGACGGTCACTCTCAGGTAGTACTATTTTGTTTAATGCTCGAGCATCCAACACTAGTCTAATTGAGCCATCCTTCTTAGGAACTATGACTAGCGGGTTATTGTACACACTAACAGCCCTTTCAATAATTCCCCACTCTAACATATTTTGAATTAAGTCACGTACTGCCTCCTTATGTACTTCTGGGATTGCAAATGGTTTTTTGAAGAAATGAGCGTCTTTCTGCACTGTCAAAAAACACTCATAATCCTTTACTAGCCCTGGTTGATCTGAGAAAACCTCGGCATGTTTGACTAGTATTTGTCTTAAATCGTTTTTCCTTGCTTCATCAATATCAATTAATTCTAGTAATTTCTCCTCGATCCTATTTCTGACACTCACAAGCTCAGACGGATCCTCTACTTTTTTGCCACCGTACTCATTATAGCCCTCCAAGAATTTCTCTGTTTTACAAATACATATAGGAAAATCATTCTGCTCAGGATCCTCACATAGCTGCTTACCGATGAAAGGTATAGTAATTAGTTTACCCTTAATTTTTACCATAACATCATTGGTAGAAAAATTCACCCATCCTTCATATTTATTCAAAAAGTCAGCCCCCACCAATATGTCTACACTCAGTCCATCTATAACTAAGAAGTTCTGTCTTATTTCTACTTCCTTAAATGCTATGGGTAGAAACACTTCCTGTTTTACTGTCTTCTTAGTCTTACCGGTTGCTACTACAATGTTCAAGCCACTTACTGGCATCTTAACAATCTGTTTACTGTTAGGGAGTTCATTTACCAAGTTCTGGGATACTGCACAGACTTCCGATCCAGTATCTATCAAACATTTAACTGGTTCATTTAATACTCTTAGCTCTACTATCGGTTGCCCTAAGTACTCTTTATTTATTTTGGGTTCTGCTTCCTCCAATAAATCTTGCACAATTTCTCTCCTTTCGAAGCCTGTCTTTTGGGTGGCAATCACATTCACACTTACAGGGTTTATTTCATGCTTATTATCACCCTCAATTCTAGTGGCAGCTCCTATTAGCCTATCCACTATTGCTAAGTCAAAACATTTTTCCAATGTTTCCCCCTCTTTCTCATTAACCTCCTTTTCTACGACCCTATCCAAGGCGTCGTCATTAACCTCTACCTCCTCCTCTAATCTATCCTCTTCTTCGTAACTATCTACAACATCAATTATCTTATCAAGCACAGTCACAACCCTGCCATTATTACTGTTCTCACCCCTATCCGACAGCTCTTCATTAGTTTTACTGTGCATAATGTCTTTCTGATTATTACCCTTATAACTAGTACTTAGTTCTTCAATAAGTGGCTTCTTATGATTATTCTTACAGTTAATTGGTTCATTAACCTCCACTTGACTTAAAGCTACTATCTCTGTCTGTTTTACGTTATCCTCCCTAAATTTTGTAGCAACAACATTTATGTTAGGTGGTCGTTCAGGCTGCTTTCTTATGAATGGTTTTGCCAGCGGATTTAACTTTAAACGCTGTTGCCTACGATCGCCAGCACACTCGTAGACAATTAATGGTTTTCCGAGCGCGGTGCGTCATCACTATGCCTCCAGCTGACCGCCTCACCTCCTGACATCTGTCGGCCGCTGTCATACTGCTCGCGTTCATTGAACCTGTTAACATATGTTCTTCCTCTACCACGTGAACTGCCACGGTATCCGCCGCCTCTCTGAACACCCATCCTATTAATGTTTACATCCGCGCGATTGTCATTCTGCCTAGCAGGCGGGCGATGCTCCCTCCTCATGTTTTCTTCTTCTTTTTGGACGGATTCAACCCTTTCTAAATACTGTACGAACTTGTCAATGTTATCTCGGGGCGCAGATATGATCTTAGTTTTCCAGTTCCACGGTAGCTTATTTTCTACCCCTAATATGATCTGTTCTGTTTCTAACTTATTACTAAGGTAGGACAGAGTTGTTACCCACCTTTGAACAAATCGTTTGATGCCCTCTCTCTTGGGGTCATACTTCTCTCCCGACCAGAACCGATTAAGAACATCCATCTGCTTTCTCTTTCCCCAGTATTCCTCAAAGAACGCTAATTTAAATTCTGACAATTTCGCGTATTTTTCAGAGGCTAAATTCCCCCATACTCTGGCCTCTCCCATCAAATTTGAAGTGATAAAGCCTATCTTTTGTTTATCGCTCCATACTTTCGGCAAAACGTCTTCAAAATCGTTCCAAAATTCTCTGGGGTGCATGTTCTTACTTGGGTCAAATTTTAAAAACTGTCTGTGGGTAACATACGCAACCTCGGTAGATTCAATTATTCCACTGGAAATTATACTACCACTATGGTTAGAAACACACTGTTCTACTTTGGTTAGTCTGCATTCATGCCCACAAAGTTGCTCATTCACACTTTCACTGAAATGGCTTATGTGAGTCTCTAAATTATTGACCTTATTTACAACTTGCTCTCCAAGTTTCTCACACCGAATTTTGGTATCATTTACTTTACATTCTAAGGCGGCATGATTAATTTCATTGGAATTCTCTACCACTTTTATGTGCTCACATACTTTATCTAATTCTGCATCAACATGGGATTTAAATTGCTGTTGATCCTCAGTAACCTGTTCGATTCGTGTCGTCAATTCACTTTGCACTTGAACAATATTTTCTGTACATTCTAGTTTAACCTGCTGTATTTCAACATTTACTTTACTACTGAGCACTGCTAAATCTTGCTTCCAACAGTCTCTGAGATCGGATATTTTGGAATCTAAATCAGCGCCCATTTTAGTCATCTCATTACTTAAATCAGATCCTAATTTAGACATTTTTGAATCCATTTTACTTGACATATTAGTTTCCATTTGTGACATATTAGTTTCCAATTTTGATATACTGGAATCCATCTTACTTGACATATTGGAATCCAACACGTTCATCTTAGTTAATAGATTCATCAGCATACTGGCGACATTATCCTTCGCCCCCTCATTTGCTGATACAATGTCCCTATTAACATTAACTACCGGCATGGGTAACTGTAACTCACTGGGCACTGACATATTTGGATCTGACTCCAAACTATAATTAACATAGGATGAATCAGTCAAACTACTACTGAAATTGGGTTGAGACACGTCTAAAGTAAAATTCATGGGGTCATTTTCCCCTGTCTCCATCCCACTATCACAACTTAGTTCCGCCTTTTTGTCACTTGGTTGAAACTCAGCCATTTTTCTCAGTTTGACTCCACAAACACACAAAGTTTTCAAAAGCACTGTACTTAACTTTGTGCTTCGGCGTGCTGCGTTGCTGCTAGATGAAACTGCGGGTCCGTTCACCATACACTGCAATACTGTACCAGTTTCCGGGCCCCCGCTCGAATCAGCGCTGCCAACTGCCACTGCTGTCGTCGCCTCTGCGTAGTCTCCGTAGCTCGTCGTCTGCCAGACGCCGTCGTAGACTGCTATTCCATTCGGCGCGTAGTCACCGAAAAATTCTTCCGTTCCGTACAACACATTACAGTTCACGGACACTTTCACTGTCCTTTCTATTCACGTGGCGATATCAATTTGTACGCTACACAGTTCCTACACATAGCGAGCACTTCTGTATTGTCCGGTAATTGTCACTACTGCTTTTTTTTGAAATTCACTGGAATTTACTATTTTTATTTCCCGGCCGATGCACCACTTGCGACGGGTCAGGCTCTTATCGCGCAGTTTCCTTTCCCTGAAAGAAAATCCACCTACCTCGTTTCTTAGGTAGTTGCTGCACTCGCCTCTCCTGATAGCAGCTACTGGAAAAATTGCAGAAAAGCAGTGTTGAAGAAACTGCAATTTAATAGCCGCTCACCGGAGGCCGCGATACATGTTTGCTGAAATACAATCTATGAGCAATCTTCCTAAATAAATTGAGTTATTGGAATGGTAGTAATTGTTTACTCAAACGAGAACGCGAAGTTGGTAATTCTATTTAAGCTCTTTATTGTCTTTAAGCCTGATCATCAGCCCGCTAATCTACGTTTGAAGAAAGTTCAGTTCACAATTCTATCCACACTCAAACCCCGCCAGAATTAGCTTTCAAAGTTACGGAATTTACTTAACTGCAACACAGACGATTTTCTAACATACACGTTTGCAGTCGATGTTCAATAATAGTTCGTTTTTTAACGTTAATGCTCGCCATAAGCACTTAGTAAAAGTTTACGAAGTACCGCCACGCTTTTAATTATTAAAGTTACTCGCGTCTTTCGCGGAACGAAAAGTCACAACTCGCTCAAACTCACACTACGCGTTACTGGACTCTTCCAGTCTCAAATCGCACAGTACCGAACCGATGAAGCCGTTTTATGACTTCATTTTACACATTATTCGCGAGGACACATCAAGCATGTCTCTTCTCGATCACAGTTCCTTCGCGACTCCTCATCCACTCGCGACTCACTCTCCTAGTCTGCTAACCGTCCTCGCATCTCATTGGCTCACACATCACACAGCCAATCAGAATTAACTCTTTGGGTGCGCCTCGCGCCAAAATCTAGCACGCACCAGTCATGACTTCTGAATCATTTACGTCATGATTTCTTGTTACACAAAATTTACTGTATAATTTAACAAACCGAAAGGAAAACTAGACTTTACTTTATTTCCAGAAATTATTTAAATACTCGCGAACGTTCTGGCTGCTTGTACAATACCATACACTCTTGGACATCCGACATTCACTAAGATGGGGAACCACTGGCGACTCTGTTCCCACGGTTACATCGTCTGAACACTTGCGAGTTCCCACCTAGATTTTATACACTTGCAAAGAATGGCGAATGTCCCTCTTTCATTCACTCAGGCACACTCATTCACTCTCACCTACTCATATAAAATAACTGTTCACAAAAATTCAAAACATTTATGGTTTTAACAAAGTTATAGGTGAATTTCTAAAAGTAAAATTCTCAAAATAAATACAAAAGCACGGAAGGTGATTTTGTTTCATAGTTGGATGGTCACTGAAGGTGATCTATACATAATGGTATTTATTTAGACTCGAAAATTGTAGAAATTTGCGTTTTCTGTAAGATTTTTCTAATTTCCAAAATATGCAGGTTTCAAAGCTCAAATTTGGATGACTTATTTTTATTCATAACAGAAACTAGTATATTAACTTTTAATTTCCTCAGGTTCCTCAGTTAGAAGTTATTAAAGATGAAAGTTCCACGTTATACACGCGGCTAGTTAGCGCACAGGTCTTACATTCTCACGGTACAGACATGCCATATGGTCGTGACGTCAGACGAACGGACACCGGTAATCTGCCCGCTACAGCACATATGCTAATCTGATGGCTACTTTACAGTCTGTCTACATTTCACAGTAAATATTTGATAGAAAACTGTGCGCTCGCACTAGTTGCGACGCCACAATCTGTTAAGCACCCTCGGTGGGAGCCCAGGTCAGTCTGTCAGCGGCGAGCGTCCGAAGTGGTATGATCTCCGGCTAAGCGCGTCTCTGCTAAGTCCGTAGAACAATGGATTTCTTAAGTTCAGCCTAACTGATAATTTAATCACCTTTATTTCAGGTTTAGATCTAAAATATCTAATGCTATCTTAAATTGCAACTCAGTGTAATTCGAGTGTGAAGTTCAGAATATCTTCCAGGAGTTGCTTTGTCACTACTTTGTGAGTAAAGTGGAACCACGTGTGGATGATCCGTAACTCTAAGATCAACAGTCTTAAATGCGAATGTGCGTGAGATTATAACGTCTCGTCTTGACAATATTTTTCAATATAGCAACTTTCCTTTATGTTCAACACACGTGGGGTGTACTTTGTGAGATCAGTACCACGTGTTTATACAATTGTTTGAACCATCAGGTTAATAGTAAGACGGTAGTAACCAGTTCGAAGTTTCTCTTTTGTAATTTGCGTTTCGATGTAATTTATTGTAATTAGCAAAATTATTGTGGAGTTACACTATTTGTGTAAACCAAGTTGACCACGTGAAGCATGTGGTGTAATCATCAATGTAGCCCTCAGCTATTCTTTTCGAGAAGATTTCACAGAGAGTTAGTATGAATTTAGTATCCCAGTGTGTGGTAATTTCATGACGGACAGGATTACGCTATGAACGTAACTTCTTTGGGTGAAAATTTGAATCGGTTGGTTGTGGTTAATTTCCTCTTCCATATGTTTCAACGTTCTTCGAGTGTTATTTTATGAATGCAGTGTTGTATGCAGTCTCCCAAACTTGCCTCCATATTTGATGTGTTCCGTAAGATTACAAACTCACATTTTCACAATCCTAAATAAGGCACCAGTTTAGTTATGAATCACGTTTAATATGCTGATACTTTAACAGAACATTGATCAATGTTAAAATAAATGTCCAAATATAAACTGATTTATTATATATATATATATATATATATATATATATATATATATATATATATATATATCACCGGTTGTTGTAAGATGACTATTAAAAGATTATAATTAATGTTAGACTGTTTGGGAATTTGGTAAGCTGGTGAAACAGTTGCTCAGTAATGTAAGGTTAACTTCCCCAGATAGCTGACAGTTTTTAACCCGCTTTTATTGTCTTGAATTTCAGCACCGCTTTCTGAACAAGTTAGCATCAACATTACATGGTGACACGTTCCAGGAGGATGAGGCAAAGCCATCTTCCGGCCAGGGCTGTGCACCTCACACCAACGGTTCCTGGTTTGCTGCTGGCCCAGCTCACCGACGGCCCCCTGGCGATTTTGCGGCTAACACATCGGATGAACGTCATGCGTCGCCTAACGTACCACGCCTCCAGCTTGGTGATTGGGCGTCCGAGGTGGAGATGGAAAGAATGATATCAGACTACAGCGACAAGCAGATGCCCGCAGCCGGCGGATCGCCGGACATCGTGTCTCAGCCGATCAATAATATATACAGTGCCGGTGACAGGGAGCATACCAGTTTAAACGACTACAGGATACGTCACCATACTATCAAATGACCCAGGTTTATCGGATAGGTACAGCCAATGTCAACGGCATTAGTTCCCCTGTAAAAACTCAGTTTTTAAAGGACATGATTCGGGTGGCGGACATTCATATCGTGTTTCTTCAAGAGGTACCTCCTGATCTGCGCCTGGATGTTTATGGATACGCGTCTTAGGTCAACCCAACTTCCGACGTTGGTGATGGTATGGCCCTACTACTACGCGATGGCATCGAACCAGCAGATATTCAGTTTTTGCCATCAGCGAGAGGTGTTGAGCTCACCATCGGCTCAGTCCTCCTTGTGAATCAGTCTGCCCCGTCTGGTCGAAGCGAACACACTATTACTCCACTGAGGAGGCTCCATTGTTTCAAGGCGCTACAGAGCACCCGGTGGTGGGCGGTGACTTTACAGCCCGGAAGATCAGATCCCTCACCATGTCCCATGTCCAGCCCTTCATGCTATGGTCAAAGATCTCCCTTTGCATGATACATGGACGCTAATCGACGGTGACTGACGCGGATATATACACTTCACCAGCCACTCGGCCAGCAGGTTGGACGGATTTATGTCTCCCGAGGTCTTCGGGCAGCAACAGTCGGTGCTGAGCTGTGCCCCACTGCATTCACCGACCATCACGTCTTCAGCTACGCCGTGACTCTGCCATGACAACTGACGAATCGTAGTAGATGGCCTTGGACCCTTACCCTTAACATTCTCCGGCAAGAGGCTTGCCGTGTAGCCGCACTGATACCTAGCAAAGGTGTGAGCGATGATGTCATACCTACGATTTCACGACACGACGGTGGACATACTGTGCGAAACCATCTCTCTGCCGCACGCTCATGGCGTGTGGACGAGACAGGGCGCTTTGGATCCGATCCAACTCTGAGTTTTACTACACGGCCTTGCGGGAACTGGGGTCGCAACAACATTCGCCAGAGCGCCAAATGGCAGTCCACCGGACAGAGGCACGGCTTCTGCAGATCACGGCTGGCAGACTGGACGTGTAATATCCACGACACTATGTTCCAGCCACAAGATGTTAAAATGAACTAAGTGTACAAACTTCAACTGCCACTTTTCGCACCATTCAGATATTTTTTCTAAATCGTTTTGCAGTTTGTCTTGATCTTCTGATCACTTTATTAGTCGATAAACGACAGCAACATGTGCAAACAACCAAAACGGCTGCTCAGATTGTCTCCCAAATCGTTTATATAGATAAGGAATAGCAAAGGGCCTATAACACTATGTTGGGGAATACCTGAAATCACTTCTGTTCTACTCGATGACTTTCCGTCACTTACTACGAACTGTGGTCCCTCTGACAGGAAATCGCAAATCCAGTCACATAACTGAGACGATATTCCATAAACACGCAATTTTACTACGAGCCGCTTGTGTGGTACAGTGTCAAAAGCCTTCCGGAAATCCAGGAATACGGAATCGATCTGAACTCCCTTGTCAATAGAACTCAGCACTTCGTGTGAATAAAGAGCTTGTTGTGTTACCCAGGACCGATGTTTTCTAAACCCATGTTGACTGTGTGTCAATAGACCGTTTCCTTCGAGGTAATTCGTAATGTGAGAACGCAATATATGTTCTAAAATCCTGCTGCATATCGACGTTAACGATATGGGCCTGTAATTTAGTGGATTGCTCATACTACCTTTCTTGAATATTGGTGTGACCTGTGCAACTTTCCAGTCTTTGGGTACGGATCTTTCGTCGAGCTAACGGTTGCATATGATTGTTAAGTATATAGCTAATGCGTCAGCATAATCTGAAAGGAACCTAATTGGTATACAGTCTGGACCAGAAGACTTGCTTTTATCAAGTGATTTAAGTTGCTTCACTACTGCGAGGATATTTGCTTCTATGTCCTTGATTCGAATTCTTGAATATTTACTTCGTCTTCTTTTGTGAAGCATTTCGGAAGGATGTGTTTGGCAACTCTGCTTTGGCAGCACTGTCTTCGATAGTATCTCCATTGCTATCGCGCAGAGAAGGCATTGATTGTATCTTGCCGCTAGCATACTTCATATACGACCAGAATCTCTTTGGAGTTTCTGCAAGTTTTCGAGACAAAGTTTCGTTGTGGAATCTGTTATGGGCGTCTCGCATTGAACTCCGCGTTAAGTTGCGAGCTTCTGTAAATGATCGCCAATTTTGGGGATTTTGCGTCTGTTTAAATTTGGCATGTTTGTTTCGTTGTTTCTGCAACAGTGTTCTAACCCGTTTTGTGTACCAAGGAGGATCAGCTCCGTCGTTTGTTAGTTTATTTGGTATGAGCCTCTCAATTGCTGCCGATACTATTTCTTTGAATTTAAGCCGCATCTGGCTCTGCACTTATATTATTAATTTGGAATGAGTGGAGGTTGTCTCTCAGGAAGGCGTCAAGTGAATTTTAATGTGCTTTTTTGAATAGGTATATTTCTCGCTTATTTTTTGAGGATTACAATATTCAACCTCGCTACGACAACCCTGTGTTCACTAATCGCTGTATCGGTTTTGATGCTGGATAGGTAGAAGAGGAGCTGTCGAGTACGCTCCACTGTCTCCAGAACTTACACCTCTTGACTCCTGCCTACGGAGGACTTCGAAAAGAGAAATTCATCGACAGAAGCCAGCTGCAGGGAACGAGCCACGAGAAACCGCCGAGGCGCCCTGGCCGGCCGCCACAGCGACGACACTGAACGCCGCACTCGGCTCAAAACTTTCAGCGGCATCGACGTTGTTTGGCTGGTAATGGCGGTCACTTTGAACACATAAAATAACCCCATCCTCCCCCCCCCCCCAACCCGTGCAAGAATTGTAACGGTATTTGCTTTTTTCCCCCATTAACTATCAAAGAGTGTGTACATTTTTCTGGACCCCTCTGTAATATGTGAGTTATTACGTGAAAATACATTTCGCTTTTCTTAAAAGCGTCATCAGTGTTGTGTTTTTTGGCCTCCTTACACTACTCTCGTGTGTTTTCCTATAAAAAATTGACAACTGATTATGTTTTTATAAGAAGTGAAACAGTTTTACACTAGCAAAAGACGGCATAACCCTTTCACTGCGAAATCGACCCCTCCAAAACAAGAAGGTTAAAAAAAATGACGAAATTCCTCCAGCTGTATTAAGGTGTTGGTTTTAATGGCAACTAGTTTCGATGTTGTTACAACATCATCTTCAGGCCCTAAATACAACATACCATACATAAACAACCAATGCAACAACAGTAATTTATGAGTTATTATGCCAAACAATTCTATTATAACCATATTACATAATGGATAATTTTAATGAAACTAATTATATTTTTGGTCATTTCCGTTAAAATTCCATCGCTCTGGACATTAGCCATTTGCGTGGTATCACTAAATACAAGTGAAGCTGTATATGCACAATCGTTTTATTATAGGTTAATATCAGGTATTAAAAATGGGAATATATAACAGCTTAAGCGACAAGCCTTTATTCTAATTGATAATAATATAGGAGGGGAACATTTAAATTTTTTTAAAAAATAATGAACTATAAAAAGGAGAACATACGCGTTGCCAATCAGACATATGTTAGGTAAACTTCATTGTTTACTAGTAGTGAACGGTGGGCAAGATAGAGTTACGTTTGCAAAATTCTGTACTGTCGTCATACTAACGTGTCAGTGGCGTAATTTACTTAGACAACTTCGTTCCTAACACTACGAAAGAAATGGTAAGGGACCGAAAAAATGGTGTGAAACGCAGTTGATATAAGGTAGTCAATAGTGTAAAATACATGCTAATCAATTTAAAAAGTATTCATTCCAATAACAGTATAAGTTAACACATGGCTGAAATAATTTATATGTCGGTATCTCATCGAAGGCTATGACCAGGATCTAAAATAGTCAATTCCAGTAAGTTTACATGGTCAAAAGTGCGATCAGGTACATGGCAATACTCTAAATAGAAGCAATCTAGGTAATGTCAGTTGAAATATACGGTCCTATATGTAACCTCTTTGTTGTTCCTCTAATAAATACACACAAACACAGCCACTCAATAAAATACACGATGTGTAACTCTTGTATTAAGTATGTGATCTCGTCGAGTGTCAATTCGAGTTAGTTACGATCAATGAGGGTGAAGGGTGGAGGGTAAAAATCGTAGAGGGAGACCAAGAGATGAATACACTAAGCAGATTCAGAAGGATGTATGTTGCAGTAGGTACTGGGAGATGAAGGAGCTTGCACAGGATAGAGTAGCATGGAGAGCTGCATCAAACCAGTCTCAGTACTGAAGACCACAACAACAACAACAACAACAACGAACAATGATGCACTTAATCTCTATTTACTATGGGCAAATAGTGTACTGGACCAATCACTACTACAACATGGGGACTCATTCATTTTACTTATCTTTATAATTCAGTTGTTGTATAGAATTGGTAGTTAAAGCATATCGGCTACCCACTGATTTACGAGAAACGAGCATGAGAGTTGGAAACACAATTATTTTGACTGTAAGACCAGTTTACTGATTAAGACCAACAGACTCTAATAACGGAAGTTGATAATATACTAAGCATAAAATCTGTCTAAGGAGGACAAGTTACTCATCGAAATGACAACACATTGAACTCTATAGTAGGTATAAGCGGATATAAACATGTGAACTACTATCTTATAATCAGTAGAACCATCTCTACAAGCGAGAGAAATATTAAATCTACAAGGAAGCTAAGTCATTCTAAAAGTGATATATCAGTAGCATGCGGTAAGCGGGTAGGGAAACGGTAGTGCTTCGTTATTATGACGTGTAGGTCGTCTAAGTAGGCACACTTTACCAGCAACTCACCACACTTGTGGATAGCAATCAAAAGCGGCCAACACTGCTAGTCGGTGGTGAGATGGGCGTTTTCCATGCGGAAGGCATGTAGTGACTAGTATGAAATCAGAATTAGTGGTTCACAGATCGTAACCAAGATAACTTCAGCACCAAGGATACAAAATCGTGGGAGTGTTCCACTTACAGTAATAAAAAAATAAAAAAACAAGAAGGCGTCGTACAAATTTAAGTTGTTCGTAATGTGATCCCCATATATTTTTCTGAATCTATTACCTTTAAGTTTATCTTCTTCAGATGCCATCTCCACTGACGAAGAGAGGCCGTTTCGACAATGGTAATAACGACGTCCCTGATGATTTTCGTGGTAAAAGTGATTTGTGAATAAAGCTAATTTCGAACAAGGTTGGTCGGCAAGGGAAGGAGAGGTGATGGCGTAAAGTTCCTGATCTCCAGACTTTGTGCCAAATCCTGTTTTAATTACCAGACCTCTCCGCAGTGTCTCATGAAGTGACAGCATGCGAAACTGTTGTTGGTGATCTGGCCGAATGGAGACATTAAGCTTAGTGGTCCCCTTGGTGCTGTTTGCGAGGAGCAGGCTATCTGCTAGCACCGACTTTCACCCTCTCCCTTCTCTCATCGTCATAATCACCTTCATCTTCATCTTCATACAACACAAATATGTTATTCCATTCCACACACACAAATACATACATGCAGTATTACAAATATTGTAACGGAGCATGTAGTAAAGAAATACAAAAAACTCATAGAAGATGAGACAGCGGACACGGAGGTTTACATGCTTTCCAGTGTGGTTGGTGAGCACTGAAAATCGATAACTCTAAACATTTTCGTCAACAGCATCAGCGAGTGCGACGCTCTCCAGCGGCAACCACTTGTAAGTAGGCTGTTTAGGTTTTCTTATTGGTAACGCCACGTAGCGCTCTGTATGAAAATCACTGGCTGTGCTGTGTGCAGTCAGTGGCTAGTTTGCATTGTTGTCTGCCATTGTAGTGTTGGGCAGCTGGATGTTAACAGCGCGTAGCGTTGCGCAGTTGGAGGTGAGCCGCCAGCAGTGGTGGATTGGGGGAAGTGAGATGGCGTATTTTTGAGAGCAGTAAATTTGCAAGATTGGATACCATGGACTGATATATATATTATCACTTTTGCACACTATTAAGGTAAATACATTGTTTGTTCTCTATCAAAATCTTTCATTTGCTAACTATGCCTATCAGTAGTTAGTGCCTTCAGTAGTTTGAATCTTTTATTTAGCTGGCAGTATTGGCGCTCGCTGTATTGCAGTAGTTTGAGTAACGAAGATTTTTGTGAGGTAAGTGATTTGTGAAACGTATAGGTTAATTTAGTCAGGGCCATTCTCTTGTAGAGATTATTGAAAGTCATATTGCGGTGCGCTAAAAAGTATTGTGTGTCAGTTTAGTGTTGATCAGAATAAGTAAAGAGAGTAATGTCTGAGTACGTTCAGTTTTGCTCAGCTGTTTGAAAATTAAATAATGTAAGAGGTTTATCAGCACAGTAAGTCACTAATTCTATATCTGGTGCGGCAGTCACGCAGATATTGCTTCCGGCAATGGTCACGGTTCGACCAGCGATTTCTGCAAATGGCCTGAAAAACATTCTGAAAAGAATTGTGTAGTTAATGCTTCAAATGGCTCTGAGCACTATGGGACTTAACTTCTGAGGTCATGAGTCCCTTAGAACTTAGAACTACTTAAACCTAACTAACATAAGGACAACACACACATCCATGCCCGAGGCAGGATTCGAACCTGCGACCGTAGCGGTCATGCGGTACCAGACTGTAGCTCCTAGAACCGCTCGGCCACACCGGTCGGCGTGTGTAGTTAACTGATTCAAACGCGAGTAACATGTTAAAATGAGAGATGCAAAGAAAAACATGATCTCCTGAAAAACGAACTATGATAACAGATTTGAATAGTTAAAAAGTCAATATTCGTAGGCTTTCGTATGTAAGCAGCTCAGAAGAATTGATATCTACCTTTTCAAAAGCATCCGGGCACCTGTTAGGGGCTATTAAAGTGGGACGTGTCCACCCTCCGTCTTCACGGCGCCTGAACTCTGCTGGGAACCCTTCCGGTGAGATGCCTGAATGTCTGTGAGGGATGGTAGCCCATTCTTCCTAAGAAATCGAAACGAGAGCAGGTAGCTATGGTGGACGCTGAGCCATGCAGCGAAATCGATGTTCTAACGCATCCAAAATTTGTTCCATTGCGTTCAGGTCGGGGCTCTGGGCAGGCCAGTCAATTTCAGGAATGTTATTGTACACAACTTCATACTTGTTAATGACAATCAGGTGAAATGTTACAGAATTTGAGTAGAAAAATCATATTGGCTACAGCAATAAAATTATACATAAATGACAATATTTGATTGGGATTAATAGACAGATGTGATTTCACCTGATTGTCATTAACAAGTTTGAAGTTTAAGCCATTTTAATATTTCACCTGATTGTACAAACGAGTATGAAGTTTAAGCTGTTTCTAATTGTCAAAATCGGATTTACATGCTACCTGAAGTACACACACGTGTACTCGACACCTCAAAACAAACACCTCCAAATCCTTTAAATAATTATTCTGTAATAATGTCGTTACGATGTATATTCTTTGTACTTTGTGATTATGTCTTCTCTTTTGCTATACGAACCTTGCTCCCAGCAGATTCCAGACGCCATATTTGTTTACAAATATGACAGTATACATGTGATGTGTTACGACAGCGACAGGAACCTGTGACCACTGGAGGTACTCTGTTTTACTTATTTTATGTTTACCGTTAGATATCAGTTTAATTTTTTGTCAGAAGAAACCCAAAACCATGTTCTGAAATAGTGTCTTGTTTGTCCACTAGACAGTGCCACACGTTCCTCCAAAAAATAGTAACACAACACTCACACAAATGTCACACTAACTAATGTAAATCCACCCGATGATGGACGTTTAAACGTTTGAAACGCGCCATGGAAATAAATAAAATGGTGACTGGTAACAGTAAACTTGCTGTTTCATTTAATGTGAATAACAATCACGATAAAGCTTAACCTAAAATGTTCGCATTTAAAGTTACAGACAAACAAATGATCACAATTTTAGAAAAATTGGATGATTTATTCAAGACAGTGAGTTTCACAAACAGAGCACGTCATGACGCCATCCTCCACCTCTGGTCCTTATGCGAGCAGTTCTTTGGCTTGCCACTGATTGATACAGTTGTTGGACGTCATCCTGCACGTACTGTCCTGCACGTACTCTCCAACTAGCTAGGTCCTCAAAATCTCGAGCTGGTTGGAGGGCCCTGACCACAATGCTCCAGACTTTCTCATTTGGGGAGAGATCGAGCAAGCACAGAGGCAAGCAGTAGAAAATTTTGCCATATGTGGGCGAGCATTATTTTTCTGAAATGTAAGCCAGTTTTGGCAGGACAAAACGAGCCGTAGAATATCGTCAGTGTATCGCTGTGCTGTGAAATTGGCGCGTTTGACAACCAAAAGGCTCCTGCCCTGAAACAAATCCCACCCCAGACCATTACTGCTTGGTTTTCGTGTGCAACACATATTATGTTCCAGTATTATGACTTTCCTGGAGACTAGAAATCTGCTCTTTGGGACTCAGCATAGGTTTCAAAAAAGACTATCGTATGAAACCCAGATCGCGATATTCGTCCACAAGACTCAGAGGGCCATAGACACGGGTTCCCAGGTAGATGCCGTATTTCTTGACTTCCAAAAGGCATTTGATACAGTTCCCCCACAGTCGTTTAATGAACAAAGTAAGAGCATATGGACTATCAGACAAATTGTGTGATTGGATTGAAGAGTTCCTAGATAGCAGAACGCAGCATGTCATTCTCAATGGAGAGAAGTCTTCCGAAGTAAGAGTGATTTCAGGTGTGCCGCAGGGGAGTGTCCTAGGACCGTTGCTATTCGCAATATATATAAATTACCTTGTGGATAACATCGGAAGTTCACTTAAGCTTTTTGCGGATGATGCTGTAGTATATCGAGAGGTTATAACAATGGAAAATTGTACTGAAATGCAGGAGGATCCCCAACGAATTGGCACATGGTACAGGGAATGGCAATTGAATCTCAATGTCGACAAGTGTAATGTGATGCGAAGACATAGGAAGAAAGATCCTTTATGATTTAACTACAATATAGCAGGTCAGCAAGTGGAAGCAGTTAATTCCATAAATTACCTGGGAGTACGCATTAGCAGTGATTTAAAATGGAATGATCATATAAAGTTGATCGTCGGTAAAGCAGATGCCAGACTGAAATTCATTGGAAGAATCCTAAGGAAATGCAATCCGAAAACGAAAGAAGTAGGTTACAGTACGCTTGTTCGCCCACTGCTTGAATACTGCTCAGCAGTGTGGGATCCGTACCAGATAGGGTTGATAGAAGAGAGAGAGAGAAGATCCAACGGAGAGCAGCGCGCTTCGTTACAGGATCATTTAGTAATCGCGAAAGCATTACGGAGGTGACAGATAAACTCCAGTAGAAGACTCTGCAAGAGAGACGCTCAGCAGCTCGGTACGGGCTTTTGTTGAAGTTTCGAGAACACACCTTCACGGAGGTGTCAAACAGTATATCTCGCGAAGAGACCATGAAGATAAGATCAGAGAGATTAGAGCCCATACGGAGGCATACCGACAATCTTTCTTTCCAGGAACAATACGAGACTGGAATAGAAGGGAGAACCGATAGAGGTACCCTCCGCTACACACCGTGAGGTGGCTTGTGGAGTATGGATGTAGATGTAAATGTAGTATGGCGGGCGACAGACAGATCGGTATCCCACCGCTGGGCGTGGCGTCTCCAGACGAGTCTTCGGTCTGGAATCTCATTGACTGGAGTAGAACTGTCATTAGTGTTGAGTCCCATATTGAACTGAGCGAAGACGTGTCTGGAGGCGGCCCAGACAGCGGTGTGGTACCCTCCTCACGATGCTGCCCGACAACCGGCAGTCATGGTATGCGGTCCCATTTCACTTCATAGCAGGACCTTACAGCTCAGCACTGCGTTGACAACATTGTACTCCCCGTTTTGTTGCCCTTCATGGCAAGCTATCCTGGGCTTACAATGCCCGCCCGCCCGAAGCTTCTGCTTCCTGCATTAGTGTTAGCCTGTGCACTACCTTGAGCAGAAAGGTCGTCAAATCCCCTCCCAAATGAGAACGCTCGGGATTTTGACGATCTAAAGCGTCTTTGGAGGGAATTTTTACGATATCTCTCAGGAGCACATCCAACAATTCTGTCAATCAGTGACAAGCAAAATAACTGCATTCAGACGGGGCAAATGTGGACCAACGCCTTTTCGATTTGCTCAGTTTGTGAAGCTCCTAGTTTAATCACCCAATTTTTCTGAAATTGTAATAATTTGGTTGTCGGTAAAGGTACATATCGTCCACCAACTTCAGTCCCGTTGGATAATTCATTCGTGCTGCGTCGTTTTTTTTCTGAGATTGTATTTGTGTAAGGGTTTTGTAATGGAAACGCGGCTGTTGCTCTTAGAGAGTACGGTAGACATTATTCAGTTGGTAGAACCAAGTCCTTTAAGAATCACAAAGTTGAAATTTGTGGTAAGGACCAAACTGCTGAGGTCGTCAGTCCCTAGGCTTACGCACTACTTAACCTAACTCCAACTAACTTACGCTAAGGGCAAGACACACACCCATGCCCGAGGGAGGAGTCGAACCTCTGACGGGGGGAGCCGCGCGAACCGTGACAAACCGCCCCTGACTGCATGGCTACACCGCGCGGCCAACAATCACAAGCACAATTTTTACACACATCGGTGTGTCACATACACTCCTGGAAATTGAAATAAGAACACCGTGAATTCATTGTCCCAGGAAGGGGAAACTTTATTGACACATTCCTGGGGTCAGACACATCACATGATCATACTGACAGAACCACAGGCACATAGACACAGGCAACAGAGCATGCACAATGTCGGCACTAGTACAGTGTATATCCACCTTTCGCAGCAATGTAGGCTGCTATTCTCCCATGGAGACGATCGTAGAGATGCTGGATGTAGTCCTGTGGAACGGCTTGCCATGCCATTTCCACCTGGCGCCTCAGTTGGACCAGGCTTCGTGCTGGACGTGCAGGCCGCGTGAGACGACGCTTCATCCAGTCCCAAACATGCTCGATGGGGGACAGATCCGGAGATCTTGCTGGCCAGGGTAGTTGACTTACACCTTCTAGAGCACGTTGGGTGGCACGGGATACATGCGGACGTGCATTGTCCTGTTGGAACAGCAAGTTCCCTTGCCGGTCTAGGAATGGTAGAACGATGGGTTCGATGACGGTTTGGATGTACCGTGCACTATTCAGTGCCCCCTCGACGATCACCAGAGGTGTACGGCCAGTGTAGGAGATCGCTCCCCACACCATGATGCCGGGTGTTGGCCCTGTGTGCCTCGGTCGTATGCAGTCCTGATTGTGGCGCTCACCTGCACGGCGCCAAACACGCATACGACCATCATTGGCACCAAGGCAGAAGCGACTCTCATCGCTGAAGACGACACGTCTCCATTCGTCCCTCCATTCACGCCTGTCGCGATACCACTGGAGGCGGGCTGCACGATGTTGGGGCGTGAGCGGAAGACGGCCTAACGGTGTGCGGGACCGTAGCCCAGCTTCATGGAGACGGTTGCGGTCCGGTCCCAGGTCGACGGGCACGTGCACCTTCCGCCGACCACTGGCGACAACATCGATGTACTGTGGAGACCTCACGCCCCACGTGTTGAGCAATTCGGCGGTACGTCCACCCGGCCTCCCGCATGCCCACTATACGCCCTCGCCCAAAGTCCGTCAACTGCACATACGATTCACGTCCACGCTGTCGCGGCATGCTACCAGTGTTAAAGACTGCGATGGAGCTCCGTATGCCAACGCAAACTGGCTGACACTGACGGCGGCGGTGCACAAATGCTGCGCAGCTAGCGCCATTCGACGGCCACCACCGCGGTTCCTGGTGTGTCCGCTGTGCCGTGCGTGTGATCATTGCTTGTACAGCCCTCTCGCAGTGTCCGGAGCAAGTATGGTGGGTCTGACACACCGGTGTCAATGTATTCTTTTTTCCATTTCCAGAAGTGTATAAGACTACGCACAGTCTCTGTCCTTACAGCGGATTCAACACCTTACAGAACGAACTGAACACCGACGACTGGAATACCATCGAGTAATCAGTACTACTTACTGATGAAGTGACGGTGTGGAAGACACCCGTCACTCACACCGGTGGTTCGACGAAATTCCACATATCTTTGTGCAGGCTCATTTTCAAGAGCGCTTCTCTGTAAATGCATGGTGTCGTGGTATGGCTGACAAACAGTCTTGTGTTTCCGTATCATCTTACGGAGTCCGTTAACGAGATTCTTGAAAAGGAGTTTCCAGAGGTTCCTTTCGCTTCAAGGATGGGTTTGTTCTCTCAGCATGACGGGGTCCCTACACATTGTAGTAGCAGCCTGCACGGTAGCTGTAGCTCAGCGTGTTCGGCCAGAGGGTTACGTGCCCTCTGTAATAAAAAAAACTGAATAAATCAATCATCAACGAACTTAAACGGATGTCTCCCCGAGCAGACGCGACGAACAGAATGAGATTTTTTTTTAAAAAAAAAAGTAGCCAGATAACACATCGACTAAACCTAACATTTCCCGGAAGACGGATAGGCAGGAATCATCAAAATTCTTGGCCACGAAAATAGCCAGCCTTTTCAGATTTTTGCCTTTGGGGACGTTGAAAAGGCGAAATCTGCAAATAAAAACAAAACACATGCGACGAACTGATCTTTCGGATGATGAATAGCGCTGTCGTCTTACAAGCACCCGAAGACAACCTAAGAACTACACGTGGTTTTGCCATGACAATTCGAAATTACATTGTAGTCGCAGTTAAATTTATGAAAATCAACTTTCATCTACTAATAATTTCCGGGTATGGAGCCGGATCCCGTCGACATTCTGCCACGATATTTCGGCCCAGAGACGTCCGTCCATCATCAGGTGCGTACACAACTACTGAAGAGCCCAGGTGCAGTCGCGGTATTTATGCCGAATCTCGCGCATGCGAAATGTACTGGCATCCTACAGAGCATGCGTCACGTGTTGATATGCGCGGCATAGCCGTGTTGTACGTGCTGCCCTCGGTGGTGAAAGTAAAAGATCATCTAGTCATTGAGTATCGAACGACGCTGTCTATTCCGTTGTGATTGTATAATTTTAATAACAGGATTCCAATATTATCCAGTTGAAAGCCGTTTTCACGATTTATAAGATTATCAGCAAGACGTATTTCCACTGATTCCTTGATTACGGAATCCCAAAATCCGGAAACCGGAGCTAAAATTTTTGTTCCTTTGTATTCCATTGAATGTCCCAATGAAATAGGGTGCTCTGCTACTGCCGATTTTGACGGTTGCCGCAGACGGGTGTATCTTTCATGTTCTGTACATCGTTCATGGACAGTTCTTGTCGTCTGGCCAATATATGCAGAGCCACATTCACAGGGAATTTTGTAGACGCCTGCTTTCTTCAGTTGTAAATCGTCTTTAACGGATCCAACCAGGGCCCGGTTCCTTGCTGGTGGACGGAAGACAACCTTGATTTTATTCTTCTTCAGTAATCGGCCTATTTTCGACGACACATTCCCGGCGTATGGAAGAAACGCAGTTGATTTAAAGTCATCAGCGTCCTCAGTGCGCTGCTTCTTGTTATGACAGTTGCGCATAGCCTTTCTTGTTTTGCGTGAAGTGTAGCCATTCTCTTTAAAAACCTTCTCCAAGTGTTCTAATTCTGCGTGGAGGTTTTCATCATCCGATATTACATGAGCTCGATGTATTAAGGTACTGGGAACACCGGCTGTTTGTGCTGGGTGGTGGCAGCTTGACGCCTGGAGATACAGATCTGTGTGAGTCGGTTTCCTGTACACAACACAGAATGTCCTAATGTCCCATCATTTTTACGGCGTACTAGCACGTCTAGAAATGGTAAAGTGCCATCTTTTTCAATCTCCATCGTGAATTTGATGCTCTCATGTAAAGAGTTTAAATGATGAAGGAATTTCTCCAGTTCCTGTCTGCCATGAGGTCATACAACAAAAGTATCATCTATGTGCCGCCAGAAGACCGTAGGCTTTAAGACAGCAGACTCAAGTGCTTTCTCCTCAAAGTCCTCCATAAAGAGATTAGCTACCACAGGGGACAAAGGGTTCCCCATGGCGACGCCGTCTGTTTGTTCAAAGAATTCGTCATTGAATAAAAAGTACGTTGAGGAGAGTATATGTTCAAACAAGGCCGTCATTTCTGCACTGAATAAGTTACCAATAAGATGTAAAGATTCGATTAAAGGCACTTTGGTAAATAGTGAATCCACATCAAAGCTGACTAATAAATCCGAGATGCTAAGCTTAAATTCCTTCAAGTGATTGACAAAATCCTCGGAATTACGTATATGGTGGCAACACTTAACAACATACGGCTTTAGTAGTGAGGCCAGATATTTTGCTGTAGATTAGGTGGTAGCACCAATATTACTCACTATTAATCGTAGTGGGGCACCATCCTTGTGTATCTTGGGAAGACCGTAGTCTCTTGGTGGTACTGCATTGTGTGGTCTCAATCTCTTGATAACTTGTTCAGGTAGAGAACAGTCGTTCAAAAGGGTAGCAGTTTTCCTCGATATTCGGCTTGTTCGGTCCTTTTCAATTCTGCGGTACGTAGAATCATGTAGCTGAAATATATCTTCTCGTTGTTGGCTTCCCTTGTCAGAAGAACTGTGGCGTTACCCTTATCCGCAGGCAGTACGACTGTGCTAGTATCTTCTCTGAGGCTGCGGAGAGCAGCTCTTTCAGCTGGCGAGATGTTACTCCGTTGTGGCGCACATTTCAACAACGTTCGACAAGATTCACGTCGAATTTCGTCTGCAGTATCCGCAGGGAGACTTCTAATGACTTCCTCAATGGAACAGATGAAATGCGTTAAAGGCAGTGAAGCAGGAGTAGGGGCGAAGTTTAACCCTTTCGCAAGCACTGACATCGTCGCATCGTCAAATGATTTCTCCGTAAGGTTCACCACGAATCGTCCAGAGATAGCTTCTTGCGGCTTTCGTGTTACGAGTTGGCTAAACTTCGCACTTTGCCTGTTCGTACTGTTCCTGTGAGCCCAGAAGTCACAACTTTCATCTAAATCATTTGCCTAGGCGTAACACTTTTTCTTAGTATTTGTTTGGGTCACAATCTAAAAGCTGCATCTCTGTAACCGATAAAAGTAGGTCACATGTCATGATGAACGTTTTATTCGAATTAGCCAATACGGCCACCAACTGAATGCTTACTATTCGTCCCGAAACGCCTTGCACAAGCATATTTCTGCCTGATGTGCACAGTTCACTATACCTGCGTGGTGCTCGGCTGCTGTTCACAAGGGAATGCGACGTGGGTGAATGTAGTCTCTAGGAGACGATGATTCACTCGTCAAATATTATCATTTAACGTATATGTTATCTTGCAATCACACTTCCCACGAAAGCATCAAGTCCGCACTTCCTCACATTTCCCAAAGACTGCCGTAGTGCGGGCCGTTCTTAAGCCGCACGACAAGTCACACATACTCGAAAGTCGATAATATTTACACATTTATTACACAGGAAACACATGTGTCATACTCCCGATAAAATATCTTTCAGCACGATTGAGACGATTAAGAAGCGACTTCACTGTTAACGAAGCACAACCAGTCCTCACGTTCGATAACGAGTACGTCCAACACATACTACTCTTGTACAGTAATTTCTACCTGCAACAGGAATGTTAGCGCTTTGAGTGGGAGCACGGTATCGATAAGAGTAGGAGGTAGCGATATGACAGTATGCTTACTCACGGCCACAGTTCGTCTCCATAAGCTTCTTCTGGATTGTAGACAGCGCCACAGTGTAAAATAATAAAGGAAATTTTCGGTCAATATTGCAGGTGACCTCTGTTAAGTTGCGTAGAAAGGACGGGAAATCTGTAAAGGAGACAAGCTAAAGTCGGAAGTGCAGAAGCTTTACCTTCAGACTAATACATTACAGGCCATTGAAATTGCAACACCATGAAGAAATGCAGATGATAAACTGGTATTCACTGGGCAAATATACTAGAACTGATATGTGATTACATTTTCACGCAATTTGGGTGCATACATCCTGAGAAATCAGTACCCAGAACATCCACCTCTGGCCATAATAACGGCCTTGATACGCCTGGGCATTGAGTCAAACCGAGCTTGGATGGCGTGTACAGGCACAGCTGCCCATGCAGCTTCAACACGATACCACATTTCAACGGGAGTAGTGAGTGGCGTATTGTGACGAGCCAGTTGCTCGGCCGCCATTGACCATACTTTTCCAATTGGTGAGAGATCTGGAGAATGTGCTGGCCAGGGCAGCAGTCGAAGATTTTCTGTATCCAGAAAGGCCAGTATAGGACGTGCAACATGCGGTCGTGCATTATCCTGCTGAAATGTAAGGTTCGCAGGGATCAAATGAAGGGTGGAGCCACGGGTCGTAACACATCTGAAATGTAACATCCACTGTTCAAAGCGCCGTCAATGCGAACAAGAGGTGACCGAGGCGTGTAACCAATTGCACCCCATACCATCACGCCGAGTGATACGCCAGTAAGGCGATGACGAATACACGCTTCCAATGTGCGTTCACCGCGATGTCGCCAAACACGGATGCGACCATCATTATGATGTAAACATGACCTGAATTCATCCGAAAAAATGACGTTTTGCCATGCGTGCACACAGGTTCGTTGTTGAGTACACCATCGCAGGCGCTCCTGTTGTGATGCAGCGTCAAGGGTAACCGCAGCCATGTTCTCCGAGCTGACAGTCCATGCTGCTGCAAACGTCGTCGAACTGTTCGTGCAGATCGTTGTTGTCTTGCAAACGTCCCCATCTGTTGACTCAGGGATCGAGACGTGGCTGCACGATCCGTTACATCCATGCGGATAAGATGCCTGTCATCTCGACTGCTAGTGATATGAGTCCATTGGGATCCAGCACGGCGTTCCGTATTACCCTCCTAAACCCCCCGATTCCATATTCTGCTAACAGTCATTGGATCTCGACCAACGCGAGCAGCAATGTCGCGATACGATAAACCGCAAACGCGATAGGCTACATTCCGACGTTTATCAAAGTCGGAAACGTGATTCTACGCATTTCTTCTCTTTACATGAGACATCAAACAACGTTTTACCAGGCAACACCGGTCAACTGCTGTTTGTGTATGAGAAATCGGTTGGAAACCTTCCTCATTTCAGCACGTTGTAGGTGTCGCCACCGGTGCCAACCTTGTGTGAATGCTCTGAAAAACTAATCATTTTCATATCACAGCATCTTCTGCCTGTCGGTTAAATTTCGCGTCTGTAGCACGTCATCATCGTGGTTTAGAAACTTTAATGGCCAGTAGTGTAGATACGACGAAGAACCCAAGAACAACATAATGCTTGAAAAGCAGAACAGTGACGTGGTGCTGCAGCCGTGTTCCACTCTTCTGCTGTATGTCCGAGGAGTCACCTGCCAAGTGAGGAAAATTCTTCGCTGTGTAGAATTAGAGAGCTGCTAGGACTCTGTAGTCAGTCAAACAGACCGACAATACGCAGCACATTACGAGATTTTATGAGGTCAGCCGTGAGTACTGATTTGTTTACATAGCAGAAATGGGGCAAACAGTCAGAAGACCGCTTTGTCACATGAATATAAAACTTTCATCGCTTTGACTGCCAGCAGTAGCCAGTACACTGACAGACTCAGCTCGAGGGCCAGGCCATGATGCATGGCCGCAAACACATGATCCAAAGGAGTGAAGGCACGTAACGCGCAGCTATTTTCTGTGTAAAGACTTCTCGGAATCCGTAGCTGTGTTTTGGTACAAGAAAAAAGTTTTTGAGGTATTTCGCGGCAAAGAATAAAGATTTATGAAAACGGGGTGATACCTTCCTAGATAAATGCCTAGAGAATATACCATTAGACTTTGAGTAATTTTGCTGTTGTTATTTATTATTTTGTAGTTCGCCTCATACTGGATTTTACGAGTAGAAGTAGGGTAATTCTGAACATTCGTATCTTCGAAACAGTTAAAGATAACAATAAAATTATCAGCGTTCCTGGAGATCTGGATCTTCGGAACATGCCGTAAGAATTTCAGCCATTTGTTATGGTTAGCCGTCTTGGGATCCTCTGCTGAGTTTTGGTCCACTGGTGACAGTGAAAATATAGTAAGAAAAACCTTTTCGGGGGGTTTTCCGAGGAACTGCCCATGAACTAAAGGTATTCCCATAAGTCTCATCACGCTCACCGTAGACCACATCTAATTCAAAAAGAACCAACCGATTTTCTCCATTTGCCTAAGCAGAAGGAAGTGTGGAATATTCATACTTTGGCCCTGCACTGCAGGATAATGACAGAGGAGTCTACTGTTGGGTATAAAAACGATTCCCAGGACAAGGGACATCCAAAACACTTAACTCTACCTTTTTATCACAATAGAGCTCGAGGCTTGAGCACTGAAAAGTCCATTTTTATGCGCAGCATTTTGGACCATATTAGGTACGCACGCTGTAGCATGCATACCGATTAAATCGTCTTTCCCTATAGCTTTTACCTATTTTTCCGAACATTTCATACGTTTTCCAATATTTTCCACCATTTTTAGCTTTGCAAACCCTGTGACACTGTTATGATTTCTCTAAAGTCTTGCTTCATTTACAAGGAGCTACTTCACAACTGCCTCTCTTGTCTCATCACCTTTCCTAAAACGAAATAGTTCGTTATGCAACAAAACCTTAGTTTTCTTTTCCATTCTTCTGTATGTTACTCGTCAGCTACTTGGACGCTTGAGCTACTAAACTGATTGAGCGATTGTTCCTGCAGTTATCTACACTATCTACTTTCGCAATTATGCAGATGACATTTTTCCGAAAGTTCGATGGTGTACCTCCAGTCGCTTAGATTCTAAATGTTAATGTGAATAATCATTGGGTTTCATTCTCCCCAATGATGTCAGGTATTCTGACCGAATGTTATCTTACAGGTCTGTCTTGTTTGTTCGTAAATATACTAAAAATCATTCAGAATCTAATACTGGATAGCCTGTGTCTTCCATATTGGTATTACACCTTTTGCCACTTCAACAGACAGCTACTCTCCCTCATAGAGTCCCTCGGTATACCCTTTCCATCCATCTGCTCTCTCCTCTCTGTTTAAAAGCCGGATTTCTTTGGCACTCTTCATACTGAGCCTCTGGATTTTAATTTTAACGAAAGATATATTTGGATTATCTACATGCTGAATCAGTCCTTTCGGTTACCATTTCCCTTTCGATATCTTTACGTTCTACTCTGGGACTATTTCTTTACTCTGGAAAGATTATGGCCACCAGATTCTCACTTTCATCTGAACAGGAATTCTACGTATTTTATGAGGGTCACTCCAAAAGAAATGCACACTATTTTTTTAAATCCATCTTTTATTCTACTTGTTTGAAAGTTTTACAGTGTTCCTTCAGGAACAATATTTTCATTTCTCCACGTAATTTCCATCCCTCTCCACTGCCTTACGCCATCTTGGAACCAGCGCCTGTATACCCACACAGTAAAATTCTGGACCAACCTGTTGGAGCCACTGTTTGGCAGCTTGTACAAGGGAGTCATCATCTTCAAACCATGTTCCACGAAGAGAGTCTTTCAGTTTCCCAAAGAAATGATAGTCACATGGAGCCAGGTCAGGACTGTAAAGCGGGTGTTTCAGTGTTGTCCATCCGAGTTTTGAGATCGCTTCCATGGTTTTTTGACTGATATGTGGCCATGCATTTTCGTTCAACAGCAAAACATCCTGCTGTCGAGCTTGAAGTTTCTTCAGTGTCGTCACATATTCATCAGAATTTATGATAGCTCCACTTGGCATGGTGTCCACAAGCAAGAGTCCTTCGGAAACGAAAAACAACGTAGCCATAACTTTTCCAGCAGAAGGTGTGGTTTTGAATTTTTTTTTCTTGGATGAATTTGCATGATGCCACTCCATTGATTGCCTCTTCGTCTCTGATGAAAAATGATGGAGCCATGTTTCATCACCTGTCACAATTCTTCCAAGAAATTCGTCTCCACCAATCCCGTACTGTTCAATAGTTCGCTGCATACCGTTTTTCTTGTTTCTTTGTGAGCCACTGTCAACACCCTGGGCACCCACCTGGCACAAACCTTTTTTAACGCCAACACTTTCAGTATTCTGCAAACACTTCCTTCCCCTATCCCAACGTAGCGGGACAATTCGTTCACTGCGATGCGTCTGCCAGCAGTCACCAATTCGTTAACTCTCTGCACATTGTTTGGAGTGTGTGCAGTACGAGGCCTGCCGCTGCGAGGACAATCCTGAAAATTGCCGTGCCCGGTTTCATCACGTAGGCTGCTTGCCCACCAACTAACTACACTGCAATCGACAGCAGCATATCCATATACATTTTTCAAGATCTTGTGGATGTTTCCCACTATCTCGTTTTCACAGCACAGGAATTCTATGACAGCACGTTGCTTCTGGTAAACGGGTATTCATGGGACAAATATCTTATACTTGAACTGACATGTGATTACATTTTCATGCAGTTTGGGTGCATAGATCCTGAGAAATCAAAACCCACAACAACCACCTCTGGCCGTAATAAAGGCCTTGGTACGCCTGGGCATTGAATCAAACAGAGATTGGATGGCGTGTACAGGTACAGCTGCCCATGCAGCTTCAACACGATACCACAGTTCATCAAGAGTAGTGACTGGCGTATTGTGACGAGCCAGTTGCTCAGCCACCATTGACCAGACGTTTTTAATTGGTGAGATATCTGGAGAATGTGCTGGCCAGGGCAGCAGTCGAAGATTTTCTGTATCCAGAAAGGCCCGTACAGGACCTGCAACATGCAGACGTGCATTATCCTGCTGAAATACACGGTTTCGCAGTGGCCGAAATAAGGGTAGAGCCATGGGTCGTAACACTTCTGAAATGTAACGTCCACTGTTCAAAGTGCCGTCAATGCGAACAAAAGGTGACCGAGACGTGTAACAAATGGCAACCCACACCATCACGCCGGGTGATACGCCAGTATGGCGATGACGAATACACGCTTCCAATGTGCGACCATCATGATGCTGTAAACAGAACCTCGATTCATCCGAAAAAATGACGTTTTGTCGCTCGTGCACCCAGGTTCGTCGTCGAGTACACTATCTCAGGCGCTCCTGTCTGTGATGCAGCGTCTAGGGTAACCGCAACGATGGTCTCCGAGCTGATAGTCAATGCTGCTGCAAACGTCGTCGAACTGTTCGTGCAGATGGTTGTCGTCTTGCACACGTCCCCATCTGTTGACTCATGGATCGAGACAGCCATGCTGATAAGATGCCTGTCATCTCGACTGCTAGTGATACGAGGTTGTTGGGATCCAGCACGGCGTTCCGTATTACCCTCCTGGACCCACCGATTCCATATTCTGCTAACAGTCATTGGATCTCGACCAACGCGAGCAGCAATGTCGCGATACGATAATCCGCAATCGCAATAGGCTACAATCCGACCTTTATCAAAGTCGGAAACGTGATGGTACACATTTCTCCTCCTTACACGAGGCATCACAACAACGTTTCACCAGGCAACGCCGGTCAGCTGCTGTTTGTGTATGAGAAATCGATTGGAAACTTTCCTCACGTAAGCACGTTGTAGGTGTCGCCACCGGTGCCAACCTTGTGTGAATGCTCTGAAAAGCTAATCATTTGCATATCACAGCATCTTCTGCCTGTCGGTTAAATTTCGCGTCTGTAGCACGTCATCATCGTGGTTTAGAAACTTTAATGGCCAGTAGTGTAACTTTCTGAAAGACAATATTTACAATTTCCTCGGCTAATTCTTATTTCTTGGATCTAACTACTACTACCATCAGCGAAAAGAACTAGCATTGCATCTTCAATACAGAATGGGAAGTCATTCATGTATGTTAATAACAATAAGGACACAAGACTGAACTCTGTGGTATTTCATTCCTGATACCTCCCTCATTTGAGGACTTTGCTAATTTTTTTCGCATTGTGTGAACTGTTTAATACAACTTTTTGTAAAAGTACTACAAGTTTTTGCCTTTGAGTCATGTGGTCTCGACTGCGAGTAAATAAAATCGTCGAGGTACTTCATGCTTTATAATCTCTCTGGAATAACCAAATCCTGGTCTCCGAAATGTGTGGAACAACATACAGAGAGACAGAACAGTCAGCATCTAGTCGACAAGACAATTCCGCGCTGTTAACAACTGCAAGGAAGTGCAAAGATTACAATGGTCAATTGACTGCGGACAGAGCAAGGACAGAAGAGAAGCGGTAGGGCCCTCAGTAAACACGCAGAAAGAAGCGGCTGACGTCAGCAGGTGACGACAATTGCTCCTTCCCGCGGTGACGCCGGCACGGGTCTGAGAAGGATCGCGTTTCGACTGCGCGCAATCAGGGAGCCTTCAGCGCCGTGGGCGTGCCCTGAAGGATGCCCGCGTCTGACGCCCTTCATTTCGGAAATGGGAAAATAACAGGGCGCAGTGTGCGTCCAGTCAGACAGAACAGCCACGGCCGTGGATGGGTCTCGCCGCAGTGCGCTAGGTCGCCAGAGGCCAACCGTGGGGAGCGGAAATACTCTGCTGGCCGTCAAAACTTTATGTTCAGTTGACGCGAAGTGCACTGCAATCCTGTTAAGTAAACGTTTCACATTTCTGCTCAGCGCAGACAATAGGTAAGCGTAAAACTGAAAGTGTCACAAAAACAGAGCTACGAAACATGGTTTTCCGAAACTCCCCCACCAAAGAAGACGTAATAAATATTCTAGAATTCGAATCAAGACCTGCCAACTTCACAAGATACTCTCGGTGTATCGAATTAGCTTAAATCAATAGAGCCTCTGGTTCGGATTGTATACCAGTTGGGTTCCTTTCAGAATATGCTGAAACAATAGCGGCCGGTAGCGGTCGATCAGTCGTTCGACATGGTTTTATGAATCGATGATTCAAAACCTTTGTGCGATGTCTGTTTGAATGAGGTCTTTTTGAAGATAACAGGTTGTTGACGATGAGTGTTTTGCATGGTATTTGTAGGCGGTAAATCTAAAGTCACTGTCTCAACATCTTTATTCTCTACTCCATCTGCATTTCACCACCTTTAACGCCCCGCCAAGCCACAGTCTTCCTTCTAAGTGGAGGTTATTGTTGGTGAACTGTAACTTGGCGCGTTTTGAGCCGGAGTTTTGCTGATTCAGACAGGGCGCCTAGGGTTTGCTGCGGGACTTGACCGTTGGACAACACACTTTTTGTTGTTGTTGTGGTCTTCAGCCAGAGACTGGTTTGATGCAGCTCTCCATGCTATTCTCTCCTGTGCAAGCTGCTTCATCTCCCAGTACCTACTGTAACCTACAACCTCCTGAATCTGCTTAGTGGAGTCATTTCTTTGTCTCCTTCTACGACTTTTACCCTACACGCTTCCCTCCAATACTAAACTGGTGATTCCTTGATGCCTCAAAATATGCCCTACCAACCGATCCCTTTTTCTAGTCAAGTTGTGCCACAAATTTCTCTTCTCTCCAAATCTATCCAATACCTCCTCATTAGTTATGTGATCTACCCATCTAATCTTCAGCATTCTTCTGTAGCACCACATTTCGAAAGCTTCGTTTCTCTTCTAGTCTAAACTATTTATCGTCCACTTTTCACTTCCATACATGGCTATACTCAATACAAATACTTTCAGAAATGACTTCCTGACACTTAAATCAGTACCCGATGCTAACAAATTTCTCTTCTTCAGAAACGCTTTCCTTGCCATTGCCAGTCTACATTTTATATCCTGTCTACTTCGACCATAATCAGTCATTTTGCTCGCCAAATAGCAAAACTCATTTACTACAGTAAGAGTCTCATTTCCTAATCTAATTCCTGTAGGATCACCCGATTTAATTCGACTACACTCCATTATCCTGGTTTTGCTTTTGTGAATATTCATCTTACATCCTCCTTTCAAGAAACTGTCCATACCGTTCAGTTGCTATTCCAGGTCCTTTGCTGACAGAATTACAATGTCATCGGCTAACCTCAAAGTTTTTTACTTTTTCTCCGTGGATTTTCATTCCTACTCCGAATTTTTCTTTTGTTTCCTTTACTGCTTGCTCAATATACAGACACACTTAAGAAAGTTAAATGTGGAACATTTTCCTCAAATACCGTCAGGACTGTCACATTAACAAACCTCACTGGATCAAGAAGTTGTACAGAAGTACACAGCCAACCAGGCCGCACAGAAGACAGAGTCTGACCACCGATCTCCTCATTTTAAGCAACGGAACCCATTCTACCTTCCATAGCTCAACTCTTTCAAAAACTGGACGTGGAAGATGTTTCAAGTAAAATGAGTACTCTTTTCTCTTGTAGTTAGATTGAACTTGTAAAGGAAATAATTCGACCTCAAAATGACATTTCCTTAAAGTCACAGTACAATGTAAATTAGTAAGTGTAAAAGTAGCGTCGTATGTTTCATCGTTTTTTGGATCAACGACGAAGACAGTGAAATATAAGTGTAGAAACAAATGACTGATCCTCATTTTTCAGACTGTGTAACGTTGGCTCTGACAAATAGTTCACCAGATTATATAAACTTGCCAATGATATGCAAAGACCAATATCTCACTAAATTTCTTTCAGTGTTTACGATGGTGTGTATTTTAAGTTTTTTAAATATCTTGAAATTTGAGTGTTACGGCGTAAAATCAACGCCGACACGCCAGTCGGGAACAACAGAAAAGAGACTGCTGTGAGAAGAGGTCAGCCAATCGCACGCTGACCAACCTCCTTCCAGGACGACAACGTAACAGCAGCGGCCACTAGGTGGAGACATGAGCGCCGCACCCAACTGGTAGGCAGCCCACTTCGATAGCAGCTTCAACTTCAGCCACTTCGTTAGCCGACGCATCTGTCATTAGCAATGTCTAGGCAGCTCAGTAGTTAGAGATCGGCAGTCACTGAAGTTCAGTTGATATTGTATGTCGCCCATTGCTTGCAATACATATCAAAGTTAAGCATTTGTAATTATCTTGTTATAGTAAAACTCATTAATACGAATTGTTTGATTGTTTGTCGAGCAAACCGAGTACGCAAGATTCCTAGACACGACATTGAGTAGTTGGGGCCGCTACTTTAGATGGAGAGAAAATTACCTTTTATGATTTTCTGTGTAACTGAAATCGTTAATTTTTTCTGCGGCGCTGTTTTGTACTTAAACGTTTGCCAGTTTTTAACTCACTGTGTACCTAAATGGACTAAGTTCCATTGAGTAGATCTCAAGCCTCCCCTGCAATAGCTCCATACTTCGCAACCACATACAACCGCTCGCTCTTCGAAAGACCCGTACCCAAAGAATGGAAATTTGCACAAGTCTCACTAATACCGAAGAAAGGAAATACGAGTTATTCGCTGAATTTCAGACCATTGTCATTGACGTCTATCTACAACAGGATTCTGAAGCACACACTACGTTCGAACGTTACGAATCACCCCGAAGAAAAAGATTTATTCGCAAATAGCTAACACGGATTCAGAAAACATCGTTCCTGCGAAATACAACTATCTCTTTACTCTCACGGAACAATGGGTGTTACCGACAGGGGACGTCAAATTGATACCATATTTCTAGATTTCCAGAAGGCTTTTGACATCGTACTTGACAAGCGACTTCTAATCAGTTTGCATGCCTATGGAATATCGTCTCAGTTGGGTGACTCGATTCGTGATTTGCCGTCCGAAAAGGCACAGTTCGTTATAATTGACGCAAAGTCATCGAGGAAAGGAGAATTAATATCTGGCGTTCCCCAAGGAAGTGTTATAGCCCTTTGTGTACCCGATCTACATAAACTACTTAGGAGAGAGCCATCTTAGATTGCAGAATGAGATTTTCACTTAGATTGTTCGCAGATGGTGCTGTCATTTACCGTCTTGTAAAGTCATCAGATAATCAAAACCAATTGCAAAATTATTTGGACAAGATATCTGTATGATGAAAAAAGTGGCAATTGACTCCAAATATAGATAAGTGTGAAGTCATCAACGTGAGTACCGAAAGGAATCTGCTAAATTTCGATTACACGAGTAATAACACAAATCTAAATGCTATAGATTCAACTTAATACTTAAGGATTACAGTTGCAAAAAACTTAAGCTAGACAGATCAAACAGATAATGTTTTGGAAAACAAAGAAGAGGTTTATTGGCAGAACACTTGAAACATGCAACAGGTCAACTGAAGAGACTGCCTACACTACCCCTGTCCACCCGCTTCTAGAGTATCGCAGTGCGGTGTATGTTCATAGACGAGTCCAGGTGTACCTTTAAGAGTGATTCTTACCGGGTTTTCGTCTGGCGTGAACCAGCAACCAGATACCAACCCCTTAATTTCCTTGAAAGGGACCTGTATGGAGGTCATGGTTTGTTGGTGTGGGGTGGGATTATGATTGGTGCACGCACACCTCCACATGTCTTTGACAGAGGAACTGTATCAGAACAGGTGTATTGGGACATCATTGTGCACCAGTATGTCTGCCTTTTCACGGGTGCAGTGGGTCCCACCTCCCTCCTGATGGATGATAACGCACGGCCCTACCGAGCTGCCATCGTGGATGAGTACCTTGAAACACAAGATATCGGGCAAATGGAGCGCCCTGCCTATTCTCCAGACCTAAACCCCATCGAACACGTCTGGGATGCTCTCGGTCGACGTATCGCTGCACGTCTTCAAACCCTTACGACACTTCAGGAGCTCCGACTGGCACTGGTGCAAGACTGGGAGGCTGTACCCCAGTAGCTGCTCGACCATCTGATGCAGAGTAAGGCAACCCGTTGTGCAGCCTGTATACGTGTGCATTGTGATCATATCCCATATTGAAACTTCCTGGCAGATTAAAACTGTGTGACGGACCGAGACTCGAACTCGGTACCTTTGCCTTACGCTTGCAAGTGCTCTACCAACTGAGCTACCCAAGCACGACTCACGCTCGGTCCTCACAGCTTTACTTCTGCCAGTATCTCGTCTCCTACCATAAAAAATTTACAGAAGCTCTCCTGCGAACCTTGCAGAACTAGCACTCCTGAAAGAAATGATATTGCGGAGACGTGGCTTAGCCACAGCCTGGGGGATGTTTCCAGAATGAGATTTCCACTCTGCAGCGGAGAGTGCGCTGATATGAAACTTCATGGCAGATTACAACTGTGTGCTTGACCGAGACTCGAACTCGGGACCTTTGCCTTTCGCGAAAGTGCTCTACCAACTGAGCTATCTAAGCACGACTCACGCCCCATCCTCAAAGCATATCCTTTCTTTCAGGAGTGCTAGTTCTGCAAGGTTCTTAGCAGAGCTTCTGTAAAGTTTGGAATGTAGGATACGACATAATGTCAGAAGTAAAGCTGTGAGTACGGGGCGAGTCGTGCTTGGATAGCTCAGTTGGTAAAGCACTTTCCCGCCAAAGGCAAAGGTCCCGAGTTCGAGTCTCGGTCCGCCACACAGTTGTAATCTGCCAGGAAGTTTCATATCAGCGTATACTCCGCTGCAGAGTGAAAATCTCATTCTGGAATCATCTGCCAGGCTGTGGCTAAGCCGTGTCTCCGCAATATCCTTTCTTTCAGGAGTGCTAGTTCTGCAAGGTTCGCGGGAGAGTTTCTGTAAAGTTTGGAAGGTAGGAGACGAGATACTGTCAGAAGTAAAGCTGTGAGGACGTGGCGTGAGTCGTGCTTGGGTAGTTCAGATGGTAGAGCACTTGCCCGCGAATGGCAAAGGTCCCAAGTTCGAGTCTCGGTCCGGCACACAGTTGTAATCTGCCAGGAAGTTTCATATCAGCGCACACTCCGCTGCAGAGTGAAAATCTCATTCTGGATATCCCATATTGATGACGGCGTACATGCACAGGAAACAGTAGCGTTTTGTAGCACATGTGTTTCGGGACGGTTTTCTCAACTTATCACCAATACCGTGGACTTACAGATCTGTGTCGTGTGTGTTCCGTATGTGCCTATTCTATTAGCGCCAGTTTTGTGTAGTGCCACGTTGTGCGGCACCACATCCTGCAATTATCCTTAATTTATGAGCATGAGTGTAGTTCTCTCATGGTGCCCTGCACAGCTGCCTGTAGCAATTTGCCTTTAGCCGCGCTCAATGATCCTATATGGACCCTCCTTGGCTTAGGACAGAGTATGAAGGCGAACATCTTCTCTGGCAGCAAACGCACACGGCTGGCCTGGCGTCCCCGACTTCCGCACACCGCAGTCCCTTGGGAAGCTATTTCCTGTACACAAAGAATTCCGCAACCGCCCACAGAGAGCAGGAACGCACACCTGGATTTGCTTCTCTCCGTCAAGATAATTTAAAGCTATATTACTGAGCTAACAAGCTGCATACACTACTCCAGTAAAGTTAAAAATATTAAATATTGCATAGCGATATGCGACTGTAATGTCACAATCTGTATACCCAGGCAGAGAGAACCCCGGGCACCATCAGGAAAAGAAGGAGCATTTCTTCGGGCACGTTGACAGAACTTGTGAACAAGAGAACCGACGCGTGGTGTACCCAAGAAAGGGATCTGAAAGAAATAGGGGTACAGAGGAAAGAGATTTGCAACAAGATGGCTTTCAGATAAAAAATTAAGGCTATCGTAGGTTACCAGGGCAGAAATAGGTCCAGAGTAAAATAATCAGCGAAGAAGATTGCAAAGTATGAAATGAAAGAACAATGGACAAGAAAAGAGACCAGAAAAAACGAAACTAATCCGAAATAACGTGGTCCTCAGATGACCAAAACGAAAAGAGGACAATAAATCACTGAAGCTACTGCTCCTTGTGTAATAGCAATCTTTCTGACTAGCTAAGTACCCAGCGTTGCCTGGGTCTCTATTTATTCTAATTCTATTAGCCCGTCTTCTCTTTCCCCTCTATCTGCCTGTCTCCTTCGCCCCATTTTCTGTCCATCCCCTCCTCCTCCCCTTCTCTGTCCATCCTGTCCTTCCCCTTCGCTCTGCCCTTCTCCACTTACTCTGTCCATTTCTTCCTCCCCTTCTCTCAATCCCCCCTGTCTCTGTCCACCTCCTCCTCTTTCCTTCCACTGTCCAACTCCACCTACCCCATCTCTCTCCCTGTCCATTTCCTCCACCTGTTTCCTCCATCTCGTCCTACCACCTCTCTCACTCTGTCCATCTCCTCCTTCCACCTCTCTGCCTCTCCATCTCTTCCTCCAGTTTATCACTTGCATCCGAATATGAGGCTGTTGGTCCTTATCTGCACAGTATTTCTTTCCAGATGGTCAGCAATGTGTGTACCATGTTTGGTTGAAATCGTTCCAGGTATTTAGTAGGAGTTTTTTTTATCCATGTCTTTGCATACATACGCTAATGTCACATATTCACATATTTCACACATATTTCATCTGTATTTCTAACGAATTACTCGCTGTTGTTTCGTTTCCACGCAGCTCAATTTTATGACGTCATACCCATTGAACTACGTGTCGTACAGTGATATAATTTTGTAGTTACACTCCGCGGCATATGTGGATACCGTCTGCAAAATGAGTTCTGAATAGTTAATAGCAAAGAAGTAATAAATTTAACCGCTGCGCCGTAGTAAAGTTAGCTTTAAAAAGCGCGCCCCAGCGCGTAGCGTGAAGCAGTCGCTCTCCGTTTTCCGGCGGTCGCACCGTTCTCGCAATTGTAGGCTTCGGTGTCTCCCTCTAGCGGGAAAGGGAAAAGTAAGCTGTTCGGATGGGTTTAAGAAGTGGCTGTACGGGCTCTCGGAGAGTGTTGGCTGTCGGGGCATCAAGAAGCGACTTCTCTGCTGGTGCTAGAGGGACAGCACGCAGACCGCGGCTTCAGCGTAAGCGACGCGGGCAGCGGCTCCGTGGTATGGCTCGACCCTTAAGAATCTACCTGAGCGTGGGTCCGCAAGGGGACTAATTTGCAGTTCGGCCGTATGCTGTCGACCGGCGAGGAGGTTCTGAAAATCGACGCGCCTTCCTGCGTCCCTTGAAACGGCTGGCAGCGGGCGGCTCGGCGGAGCATTTGGAGGTGCTGCGCTGGTTCAGTCCTGCGAGTCGTAACGCACCACAAGCTGAGTATTGATTGTTAACAGATTTTATGAACTTTAATTGAATTCAATTTACTTATTCTTGTTAATTCTACCAGCCGTATATTTTGGGGGGTTTCCAGTCATTCATTCTCGTCTGCCCACCCACGGGAAGGTGGTAATATTAGAAAGGGTGGTCCGTTTGTCCCCTTTTGAGGACGAAAGGTGGGGAGGAGTCAGAGTAAACCTGTTGTTCGGATTGCTTCTTTCCCCTCCCAGTTTACCTACGGGTTTATTCGACTGTTAGCCTCTGCCATGTCTGTGAAACTCGAAGGCAACAAATGGCCGTACTGTTTAAAATGCAAGGCACTAAGACCTGATCCATTCTCTCGCCTGCCATAACTAGTATTACCAGACTCAAGTGTAAAAGGTACTCTAAGAAAGAAGAAAAATTTTGCCTCGTGGTAAGAACTAGTAAATTGCATAACGAATTCCTGCTCATCTGGAAGTTGTAACTTACGTAAATTTGTATTTATGTATATTTGGCTATAATCAAGGAAGGTTGTTAATGTACGCCATAGTGGATTTTTTAATATTGTTTCTAGTCAGGAAAAACTGTTGTTTTTTCCAATTCAATACCTTTTAAGGGTTTTACTCAACGTACTTATGTGTTTTATACAGGTATTTCGTTATTAATGTGTTTTCTTGCCATGCAAAGGTTTGCCATTTCATTACAGGTAGAGATTGTTGCCTTGAAAGGAGAATGTTGTAAAAGTTAGCAAGTCCTACCTTTCTAGCATGTGTGTTTGCCGTAAGTTAACTAGCAGAAATTTGTAAAATTTGTTTTTTAAAAATATATTTTGGTAATTTTGACGTTATTAATTGTGAGTGCCCCCCCCCCCCCCCCCCAATTGTGCATGACTCATGCGTTTTGGTTTTTCTATTTTGAGAACTTTTATAAACAGGACTGTCTTTATATGTTGCAGACAAGTTAGATTCTGAACCATTTAATGAGCCTGAGAGAGGCTGTTGTAACCAAAAGTGAAGTCATATATTCAAATTGTACTCATTTATTAATGGAGTTAAATTCACCTGTAAATTAGCTGAGCTTGAAATATTATACAGCGTCGCGTTGTATACGTTAAATTGCTTGCCTGTACTTGCCTTGTACTGGCGTGAAACTTTTTATAATAATTTAAAAGTCCTTTCCTATCGTAAATTGTGACTTATTCGTTAAATGATTGTTGTCTTTTTTTTCGTAAAGTCTTGCATCAAATTTGAATAAAGAGTGTTACTGAAAATTGTAATTTCACCAGTTATTGCTTGGCACCTACTTCCACTTTACATTTTGTGTATTAATGGTGATTAATAACCTTTGGTGAACCACTAGTAATTTTACGGTTCAAACGCCATTCGTGATGCGGTAGTTTTTCGTGCAAGTCAGTGTGTATCTTTAACTATACGTCATACAATGATATAATTTTTCAAGTACATTCAATGGTATTTGTCTGTTCCAAATACAGTTAGTAGTAAAGTAATAAATTAAAATGTCATGCCTAACGCGACAGTTTTACGGCATCAAGAGCGAAAAATTTAGTAAATGACAAACTTTTTTTTCTTCCATCATTTTGAGAGGGTTTCCAACAAGAAAAAGTTTCGTTAAAGTTAAAAATTCTGTGTAAAGTATGTTTCAAGTTACTAAGTGTTCTCATTTTTTAATAATGTATGAATAAGGTCTGGCTATTCGCCCGTCGTGGGCTAAATTTCTGTTCCAGTTCCACCCCCACCACTTTGATGGACAGGTGGTTCTCCCCCCACAGCGATTATTCCCATACAGTAAGTGATTTGTATACCAAGTTTGATCTAAATAGGTCTACTGATTTAGGTGGAGATGTGGAACTTGCATGCATACATACATTCTAACATTCGGCGTGGTGTCTGTCTGTACTAAGTCGTGTCTCCCTACCACTTTCGCGCAACGACGCTCTGAGCTTTTTTTTTTTTTTTTTTTAGGGAATTGACTAGTTTGAACCTAGGACCTAGGACCTAGGACCTAGGACCACACATGACATGTAGAATTCAGAAGAGTTCTGTGAGACTAGCGATGATATACCCAAATACTTAATGATTTCAGCGTCAGCTCCACTGCACTCCCTGTAAAAGAATCTTAATACTAATTAAATTTAGTGGAAGGGGTTCAAGGCTTTCCTATTTTTAGTTAGCTGGTAAAATAACGTCGAAAAAGCAGTTACGTTTAACACTGGAAATTTTATTCTACTCACAAAACTTTATTTATAAATTGCACTATTGATAAAAGGAAATGTTTTAATACAGGATGGTAAAAACCAACTGCGTTCAACAAAAATGTGAACGAATATTCCCAGAATGGGTTTCCAAGTTCTACAATGGATCGAAGGATGACCTATGCCATATCACATCTATAATCTAGGTTTAAGTTAGTGTTTCACAAAAGAGAAAAACTATCAAAATGGTCAACAATGACCCTCAATTACACTCCTGGAAATTGAAATAAGAACACCGTGAATTCATTGTCCCAGGAAGGGGAAACTTTATTGACACATTCCTGGGGTCAGATACATCTCATGATCACACTGACAGAATCACAGGCACATAGACACAGGCAACAGAGCATGCACAATGTCGGCACTAGTACAGTGTATATCCACCTTTCGCAGCAATGCAGGCTGCTATTCTCCCATGGAGACGATCGTAGAGATGCTGGATATAGTCCTGTGGAAAGGCTTGCCATGCCATTTCCACCTGCCGCCTCAGTTGGACCAGCGTTCGTGCTGGACGTGCAGACCGCGTGAGACGACGCTTCATCCAGTCCCAAACATGCTCAATGGGGGACAGATCCGGAGATCTTGCTGGCCAGGGTAGTTGACTTACACCTTCTAGAGCACGTTGGGTGGCACGGGATACATGCGGACGTGCATTGTCCTGTTGGAACAGCAAGTTCCCTTGCCGGTCTAGGAATGGTAGAACGATGGGTTCGATGACGGTTTGGATGTACCGTGCACTATTCAGTGTCCCCTCGACGATCACCAGAGGTGTACGGCCAGTGTAGGAGATCGCTCCCCACACCATGATGCCGGGTGTTGGCCCTGTGTGCCTCGGTCGTATGCAGTCCTGATTGTGGCGCTCACCTGCACGGCGCCAAACACGCATACGATCATCATTGGTACCAAGGCAGAAGCGACTCTCATCGCTGAAGACGACACGTCTCCATTCGTCCCTCCATTCACGCCTGTCGCGACACCACTGGAGGCGGGCTGCACGATGTTGGGGCGTGAGCGGAAGACGGCCTAACGGTGTGCGGGACCGTAGCCCAGCTTCATGGAGACGGTTGCGAATGGTCCTCGCCGATACCCCAGGAGCAACAGTGTCCCTAATTTCCTGGGAAGTGGCGGTGCGGTCCCCTACGGCACTGCATAGGATCCTACGGTCTTGGCGTGCATCCGTGCGTCGCTGCGGTCCGGTCCCAGGTCGACGGGCACGTGCACCTTCCGCCGACCACTGGCGACAACATCGATGTACTGTGGAGACATCACGCCCCACGTGTTGAGCAATTCGGCGGTACGTCCACCCGGCCTCCCGCATGCCCACTATACGCCCTCGCTCAAAGTCCGTCAACTGCACATACGGTTCACGTCCACGCTGTCGCGGCATGCTACCAGTGTTAAAGACTGCGATGGAGCTCCGTATGCCACGGCAAACTGGCTGACACTGACGGCGGCGGTGCACAAATGCTGCGCAGCTAGCGCCATTCGACGGCCAACACCGCGGTTCCTGGTGTGTCCGCTGTGCCGTGCGTGTGATTATTGCTTGTACAGCCCTCTCGCAGTGTCCGGAGCAAGTATGGTGGGTCTGACACACCGGTGTCAATGTGTTCTTTTTTCCATTTCCAGGAGTGTATATTTAATAATTTATCTAACTTGTCGTAAATTACAGTGACTGATGTGGCTTCCCAATAACTATATAACAGAAAAATCATTGCGTTTCAGATTTTTACTTCAAGTGGCAAATGTGAACACAATGAGCTTTAATTGACGATCGACACTAATATTACGCAAAAAGGAGGTGTAACAGATGAGACTTCTGCAGTTCTGAGTGAAGCTTTATGCGCTGTTATGCGGCATCGCGTGCCTTCATTACCTTGTTGGTGTTCGTCAGGGGGCCGCGGGCAGCACAGCTCCGCTCTCCTCGCCGACTCGGAAGCGACTCTTCTCCTATCTTCTCCTTTCTACCATTTACCGAAGTTGGTTTAAAAAAAACTACCTGGCTGTGTTTCCATCTGACGAAGCAGGGTCTCAATGTTAACCTTAAGCTCCGCCAAGAAAAATTCTGTCTATCCAATGAGAAACGTTATACTTTTCGTGGTGGGACAATGTTTTTAAAGTTTGCAACGTAACAGAGACGCGAAAAAGTCACGCTAAAACTTGCAGCTGGTGTGGCCCTTTTAGTGTTATCGTAAGATCTATACTGTTCTTCTGGAGGGCTCTAGGTTTTAACGTGGGCTGGGGGGTGGTTCTGGTGGTTAGCTGGCGACGTGGTGTCCGTCCCTTATCGTAGGGCCTTCTACCTTAACACGGTTCAGCACTCGGCTTCTGTTCTCGTTTCTCCCCTCGGAACTGCGTCTTCCTCACGGTGGGAAGGTATGACATGCATTTAGGCATTCTTGTGTTAGTGTGTCGTATTCCATTTGCTCACTCGTTACTCGTATTACTTTGGTTAATTTAATGTCACGACTTATTCGGAGCTATGTGACATACTACTGGATTTGCTTATCATGTCAGGGTTTTCATGGAAGGTGTTGGATTTGCCTGACACCTTACAACCTAACTACATAATTTTTATATGTGCGTATTACACGTAATGTTGCTGTGTGCTTTGCACTCTAGTTAGCTAAAGTAACAAACTTGTTCCACTAAATAAACGACTTTTCGCATTTATCTTCCTTGATTGCTTTGGAGAAACCATTGCCTTAGCCTACGTCACATTTATTTTCATTCCACATCCCCCACTGCTGGTGTTCGGTTTCTTTAAACTATTATTAACTCCATTTTCATTTTACTTAGTAATACCACATTACCAACAAATATTATGCACTTTTTCATCCGTGCTCCTATTACCACACCCGTCTTTTGTTTGAAGCAGTTTTAACTAAATCATTTTAGTAGATATTAAATAGAGTAGGTAATACGCAACATTCCCAATTTTCATTCGTCCTGTCATCTTATCCTCTTACTTTTACTTTGACATTGTTTCTATTGGTTATTAGTCATCTTTCTTTCTAGTTCAATCTGCCTCAGAATATCTAAAGGTTTAGTCCACTGAACTTTTTTTTTCTGAGTCAATATAGACTGCACAAACTGCCCTGCCTTGTTTTAATTATCTGTCCTGAAATATTCGTAAGAGCGCAGTTGCATCTCGTATATCTTTGTCCCTTTTGGTGCTTCTTCTTGCGATCCTCTCACTATTTTGTACTGCTCTCCTCTATTCATTATTCTTAGTAGAGTTTTTGCCGTATGATATGTCAAACTTATTGTCTTACATTCGCGCATTCCATACTATTCATTTTCTCCGGTATTGGCAGCATCGTATCCGTATACAATACAATAAAATTGAGGAAGTGTCAGATGTCGATTACCTTAGACTTAGGGAATATAATGGTGTGGGGACACGGTTACGACGTTACATTCCATAAGGACTAAAAAGCTTTAAAAATTATTACGCTTACACAGGATTTGTCGAACCTATAGTTCGACTGTGTAAACTGGCGCAAGATATTTGAAATCCTCAAAAAAACAGGCAAATGATGCTGGGAAAGACGGGTAATTGGCGATATGTACTGCCAGCATTATGAGTGAAACACCGCATTAAAAGGGAAGTCAGGGACAAATGACTTCTTTCTCCTCTACTACTGAGTCCGAATGTCGAAGAAATAGCGAAGGAATAAAAGAAACGTTCAGGAGATGAATTAGAAGTCAAGCTGAAAGAATATCCATGAGAAGATTCGCTGACGATATTTCTATTGAGTAAAAATGAAGAATTACAGGCATGACACGGTGACTATTCAGTACCGATTGAGGGTAAACTGAAGAAAGACCAAGAAAGTGTTGAAGTATAATAGAAATAATGTTAGCGACAAACTTGTCATCAAAATTGGGGTCTTCATAGTGGAAGAAGTGAAGGAGTTCTCCAGTCGCGGAAGCAAAATAATATTCCCAGCATTTTTCGCGACAAGTGCTTAGTTACAACGCGGGTATACCAGTTATAGGAAATTTTGTTTCTGTACGTTGTATTGTTTGTAACATGTCAGGAGTTCACTTTCTGTGTGATACCACAAACACGTTCACTTCGGCGCTGCAAATTGTTTCTTGCAGTGGGGCGGCAACTATATTCATGCTTTCCTTCATCTGGCTGCGCTGCTTTCCATGTTTCTGGCAGAGGGGTGGCGGTCGTATTCAAACGATCTAGGGTGCTATTTTAATATATTGAACATTTATTTTTAAAACAACGAGAATTCACATAATTGTTCACTAAATTTTTCAAAGATTATATATTTCATTTATTCACAAAGCTCTTTCATTGAAGGATCACACGTACCATGAATGACCCTGGAGATTTGCTCTTCAATTTGCTCTCTATGGAAATTGACATGTAAATGAAATAAAAATGACAAAATTGAAGGACTCCCTCAAAAAACCGTTGAATATCGAATTTTTGGCAATGTTGTGGTTTCACTGGAATAAAATGGTGCATCACATGAGACATGCTTCAATAGCAGTGGATGTCTTTTCTCTTTTTAAAAGTTGAGCGAATTGTAGCTGTAAAGGTGGCCATCCTGGAAGAACGTTGTATATCACGGAAAGTGGCGAATGTGGGTAGTGTAAGTTTCACTCCAAAGAATATAGTATCGTTAAATAATGGCACAGAAACGAAAATACATCCATCAAATTGGAAACAGAGTGTCAAGAAAAGTAGGAAGATCAATGTAAAATCTTATAAATAGCTGGTAAGGACGTACCTGAAAACACGACACCAAAAGTGGTACGTATAAGAACATTATATCATTATAACGTAAAAATTGTGGACTAGAGTAATTTGCTTGGTCTGACCGATGGTTTGGGAAAAACAACGGTGATACTTTTGCCCATGTACCTTGTTTTGACAGGATATTTCACAACAGTGGAGCAAAGATTTAATGTTTCGTGGCACAGGTACTGCCCTGGAACAGAACGTTTGCATTCATGGGGAAAAAATAAGAGTAATAGATGTCATGATTAACTATGAATAGAAGTATGTAATGACTTAAGCTTGTTTAAGCACATCTTTCATTATAAAAGAAACGAAGCAGAAAGACTTTGTTGCTGTTAGTGTCCTTGAAGGAATTATGAAGCATCAACCAATCTTGAAAATTGCTAGTTACATGGTTGAATATCAATGCATGTGATCCAAATAAGGTGTATCTGGATTTTAGTCATAATCTCATTCTGTCTCGGGTTCGTCATTCTCTAGCACAAACATCAGAGAAATCAGTCTGAAGTTAACATCCTTACACTTGTTATGAGGTTCTTTTGTTGCATAAAGAGCTTCTACCTTTATCGTCAGAGAAAATGGGGGACTTGTTGAATATGTGTAAAGGCCTTGTTGAACAATACAGGGAATTTTATGTGACCTTACCTTCTGAGTGAAAGTTCAGTTTTTTTCCTCTTTAATTTTTTTCTTTTGCAAAGTTTCTTACACAGTATAGAATTAGCTTTCTACCAGAAGGAGGCCGCTGCAACCGTGGCCGAAACGTTGGTTTTCTCCACAAATAGTTTTACACAATATGACGCAGTACTATTTCCAGAAAACTTTTATGTCGACTGACTCTGGTCGCGGAAGACCACGCAATTATATTAGCTTTTATTGGCTTGCAGGTTAATCAAATGAATTCATTGTATTATTTCAGTACGTCAGATAATATATTCTGTTGATATTTCCCATTATTTTTGACGTTGTAGAAAAATTATTTTTTATTTTTTATTTTATTTCACAATGTATTTTTACGGGATATCGAATGTTCTTACACGGAAAGCTACATAAAAATTAATATAAGTTTCAAAATATTGTAAAATATGCTGAATACCTATTGTTCTTGAATAATACACATTGTATAATTTGACCATACACAGTAAAATGTATAGTTAAATAGGGATTACGGAAGTGTCCGATTCCACCCGTCCGCTTTGACCCATGTTGTCATCAATATGGCGGAAATGGCTATTCTAAGTATCTCCAATAGGGCGCCAATGATGTCAGTACATAAACACGGCAACAAACACGAAAATACGTATAAATAACATCACTCTCCTAAAATTCAATCATACTAACGGCACAACCGAAGGAAACTTCGGGTTTTAGGGAGGAGACAAATTAAATATAACAGTAAAAAAACACACCACGATCCCAAAACACACAAAATGGCGAACAAAAAAAAAGTAATTACAAAATCTATGGGTATCGGACACTATCCTTGACCTATACAGGTCAACGGTAGCTGACGATACCAAAACACCAACGCCAACGGGAAAAACTACGGAAACTGGAATCAGACATTTCCCTTGACCACAGCTGACGATACCAAAACAGCAATACCTACACATAAAACTACGAAAATTAGAATCGGTCATTTCCCTTGAGCTATAGCTATTGATGCGAAGAAACCAATACGTATTACCTATGACTACGCAAAACAGAACTAAAACCACAACACCTCACACACACACACACACACAGAGGGAGAGAAAGAGAGAGAGAGAGAGAGAGAGAGAGAGAGAGAGAGAGACATCAAACACAAGACATTTACAAACTCAACAAACTCATTAACTCGGCGCCTTAATGAAGTCATACACCATGACACCCTTACGCCATGGTTCAAAGCAGACGGGCGGAAAACAACTATTATTTTTACTTCCTGAAAATTTATTTAATTTTGATATACAAGCACCTTTGGAGGTGGTCTTCAACTGTATTCAGAGCTGTTCGGTGCGCCTGGCTGATACGTAATACATAACACGTTACTGTATTGCTGGTAGCATAATAGGTACACTCCAGCTTGAGCTACCAGCGGCACACGCCGGCGTTTGCGTGTTACGGAACCCATCTGACAAAGAACAGACTCCACACGACACCATCCAGTCAGATTCAAATTTGTTTCCTGATTGTAGTCACTGGGGAACAACTTTCAAATAGCTCTGTAAAGGAGTTGCTCAAATGCATTGTCAAACTGTAAGTTCCGTTTCGTTTTACGGATAAGACCAAACAAACCGGCATGCGCGTGTTCTTTACCGAAACTGACGTGTCCTGCGCGAGAAGCCAATGCTCCGTCTGTCGGCGAGTTCCACGTTTCCGCCAGAACAGCTCTTAGACAAGTCTAGCTGGGCTGACAAAAGGCGGGGACACACAATGCGATGCGATGTGTCGCCCTGTCCGGCCGAGACCACCCAGGCGGGAGGCGCGGTGCACAAGCTGCTTTGTCCCGCAGCAGGCGAAGACAAGGGCTCTGCGCGAAGCGCCCCCACCGTTCCTACCGAGCCGTCTGACCAGGCGGCGGAGAGAAGCTGTCAAGTGCAAAGCCCCAGCCAGTCACACGACGCCAAGGCACGCCTCCTGCGAGTTATGTTGCACTACCTTTGTACGATGAAATAAAAGAAATTATTCAGATAGTGAAGGGAGGCGAAAATTTAATACTAATGGGTGACTGGAATTCGAGTGTAGGAAAAGGGAGAGAAGGAAACATAGTAGGTGAATATGGATTGGGGCTAAGAAATGAAAGAGGAAGCCGCCTAGTAGAATTTTGCACAGAGCACAACTTAATCATAGCTAACACTTGGTTTAAGAATCATGAAAGAAGGTTGTATACATGGAAGAACACTGGAGATACTAAAAGGTATCAGATAGATTATATAATGGTAAGACAGAGATTTAGGAACCAGGTTTTAAGTAGTTATACATTTCCAGTGGCAGATGTGGACTCTGACCACAATCTATTGGTTATGACCTGTAGATTAAAACTGAAGAAACTGCAAAAATGTGGGAAATTAAGGAGATGGGACCTGGATAAACTGAAAGAACCAGAGGTTGTACAGAGTTTCAGGGAGAGCATAAGGGAACAATTGACAGGAATGGGGGAAAGAAATACAGTAGAAGAAGAATGGGTAGCTCTGAGGGATGAAGTAGTGAAGGCAGCAGAGGATAAAGTAGGCTGCTAGAAATCCTTGGGTAACAGAAGAAATATTGAATTTAATTGATGAAAGGAGAAAATATAAAAATGCAGTAAATGAAGCAGGCAAAAAGGAATACAAACGTCTCAAAAATGAGATCGACAGGAAGTGCAAAATGGCTAAGCAGGGATGGCTAGAGGACAAATGTAAGGATGTAGAAGCTTATCTCACTAGGGGTAAGATAGATACTGCCTATAGGAAAATTAAAGAGACCTTCGGAGAGAAGAGAACCACGTGTACGAATATCAAGAGCTCAGATGGCAAACCAGTTCTAAGCAAAGAAGGGAAGGCAGAAAGGTGGAAGGAGTATATAGAAGGTTTATACAATGGCGATGTACTTGAGGACAATATCATGGAAATGGAAGAGGATGTAGATGAAGACGAAATGGGAGATACGATACTGCGTGAAGAGTTCGACAGAGCACTGAAAGACCTGAGTCGAAACAAGGCCCCCGGAGTAGACAACATTCCATTAGAATTACTGACGGCCTTGGGAGAGCCAGTCATGACAAAACTCTACCAGCTGGTGAGCAAGATGTATGAGACAGGCGAAATACCCTCAGACTTCAAGAAGAATATAATAATTCCAATCACAAAGAAAGCAGGTGCTGGCAGATGTGAAAATTACCGAACTATCAATTTAATAAGTCACAGCTGCAAAATACTAACGCGAATTCTTTACAGACGAATGGAAAAACTGGTAGATGCGGACCTCGGGGAGGATCAGTTTGGATTGCGAAGAAATGTTGGAACACGTGAGACAATACTGACCTTACGACTTATCTTAGAAGAAAGATTAAGAAAAGGCAAACCTACGTTTCTAGCATTTGTAGACTTAGAGAAAGCTTTTGACAATGTTGACTGGAATACTCTCTTTCAAATTTTAAAGGTGGCAGGGGTAAAATACAGGGAGCGAAATGTTATTTACAATTTGTACAGAAAACAGATGGCAGTCATAAGAGTCGAGGGGCATGAAAGGAAGCAGTGGTTGGAAAGGGAGTGAGGCAGGGTTGTAGCCTCTCCCCGATGTTATTGAATCTGTATATAGAGCAAGCAGTAAAGGAAACAAAAGAAAAATTTGGAGTAGGTATTAAAATTCATGGAGAAGAAGTAAAAACTTTGAGGTTCGCCGATGACATTGTAATTCTGTCAGAGACGGCAAAGGACTTGGAAGAGCAGTTGAACGGAATGGACAGTGTCTTGAAAAGAGGATATAAGACGAACATCAACAAAAGCAAAACGAGGTTAATGGAATGTAGTCAAATTAAATCGGGTGATGCTGGGGGAATTAGATTAGGAAATGAGAAACTTAAAGTAGTAAAGGAGTTTTGCTATTTAGGAAGTAAAATAACTGATGATGGTCGAAATAGAGAGGATATAAAATGTAGACTGGCAATGGCAAGGAAAGCGTTTCTGAAGAACAGAAATTTGTTAACATCGAATATAGATTTATGTATCTGGAAGTCGTTTCTGAAAGTATTTGTTTGGAGTGTAGCCATGTATGGAACTGAAACATGGACGATAAATAGTTTAGACAAGAAGAGAATAGAAGCTTTCTAAATGTGGTGCTACAGAAGAATACTGAAGATAAGGTGGATAGACCACGTAACTAATGAGGAGGTATTGAACAGGATTGGGGAGAAGAGAAGTTTGTGGCACAACTTGACCAGAAGAAGGGATCGGTTGGTAGGACATGTTTTGAGGCATCAAGGGATCACAAATTTAGCATTGGAGGGCAGCGTGGAGGGTAAAAATCGTAGAGGGAGACCGAGAGATGAGTACACTAAGCAGATTCAACAACAACAACAAAAACAACCTTTGTTTGTAAATAATTTTTCTGATACCAATCACAATTTTTTTCTATATATGTATAAAGATGCGTTTCCGTTTGTTTGTTTGCAATTCAAACAAATTTAAAAGTACCTCGTCTCCTACCTTCCAAACTTCACAGAAGCTCTTCTTTGCCACATCGCGATGCCTCGTCAGTAAGGGAATTTTGTTTGTCCAAGAAATACTAGAAGGTTTTGAGACGTAGCAAATGCTTTCTTAACAGAGTAAAGCATGGAGTCCTGTTAAATAAGTTAGAGCGTTGCATATTCAGGGGGTGGAGGGTCATAAACTTTGCTTCACTCTTAGTTGTAAGCAGAGCTTAATTTCAGCCGGAACATGCTGAAACGGCGTTGTGGGGCTCCCAGGGAATTTTTTTTTTCTAACTCACTGCAACAAGTCGACACCGGAGACATAAAATAGCAGATGTGTATTAAATCGCAACGTAACTACTATTTGTCGTTGCGCTGGCATCAGTGAATGCGACGATGGGTAACCAACGTGATGCGGTGCGGCACGGGTCCGCAGCCTCAGTGTATCGTCTACATGATGTAACCATTTTAACCTTCGCAGGCTGCCTGTTTTATTCCTTTAATGCACCATGCATATAATTACTGTATTGATCAGTTACGAATTTTAGCTATTTTCAGATGTATGATATTCTTAATGCGTGTGTGTCACAATTGAAAAGTTGAGCTCCGTTCCAAAGTTTTGATTGGCACATATCTGTAACCATCGTGTAGACTGTCTATTGTTTATTGTTTACGACTGTCAGGAACTTGCCGGCCGTGGTGGCCGAGAGGTTCTAGGTGCTACAGTCTGGAACCGCGCGACCGCTACGGTCGCGGGTTCGAATCCTGCCTCGGGCATGGGTGTGTGTGATGTCCTTAGGTTAATTAGGTTTAAGTAGTTCTAAGTTCTAGGGGACTGATGACCTCAGAAGTTAAGTCCCATAGTGCTCAGAGCCATTAGAATTTTTTTGTCGGGAACTTCAGAGATCTACTGTATATTATAAGCAAGATACGTTGACTTTGGTTCCGAAGTTGTAATCGGTACATATCGTATTCTGTTTACGACTGCCAGCAACGATAACGGTCTAGTGGCATGGCGAAGTCTCTTGTTATGTGTGTCAATGTCACATCGAGTATTCTTCATCGTTATTCATCGTTATATGCTTTGGTACTACTGGTGGACACCCGTTCACCGAGAAGCTACACTGCAACTGTTTGATCACGGCGGTTAAGAGTTGTTGAAAGCATGACGTCATTTTCACGAAGACCAGAACAACGGAGTAAAGTGACACTGCTACGGGCCACTGGTAACACGTGTTGTTTATATTAAGTATTGTAGTTTCATTGTTCCGAGGGTTGAAGAGGTGCGTTTCACCACCTAAAATTTTAGAAACTAAGTACTAGTTATATGACAGGAAGTGGAAAGCCAGTGATCAAGAAATGAAATTGCTTATGTGCATTTAAGGTGACTTCAGATACATTATCACGCATACTCTACAAACTACTGTGAAGACCGTGGCACAGGAAAGTTCCTATTAAGGCTTATTAGAACTTTTTCCTGTTCCTTTCGCATACGGAGAGTGGGAAGAACGCTTACCATAGCTATGGTATCGGCATGGTGATGCAGTGCAACGCTTTGGAAAGAATGTGCGTTACTATTTAAATGAAGCGTTTCCAGGGAAGTGAACTGGTCGTGAGGCTCCAATGCTCTGGCTTCCACGTTCCCAGGATTTTAATCCACTAGATTCTTATCTGTGGGCACACTTAAAGGAACAAGTTTATGGTACTCCAGCCAGGGATGTACACGGCTTAATAGCTTGAGTGCATGTCCCTTCTGCAATGGTGGACGGAGGTGTGTTGCGTAGGGTCCAGCAAATTATAATCTAGCTAGTAGCGAAGTGTTTGCAAATGCAAGGCGCTCGCTTTGAACGTGCCCTCGAAAGTGAACGTTGCTCGTACGTGTACCTACCGGTTCTGTGATGATAAGCCTCGACGTCAGATGTAGAGAATGAAATTACTGTTCGTAGCACAATGTGCAATCTAATGTAGCATACCTATTGTGTTCTTTGTACCTCACTGGATACAAACGATGTTACTGTATCAGCTATTATTTTCATCTATTATTTTCTATTGGCTTAATTTGTGTCACGGACGAAACAAAGTGCTCGTTTGCGTCAGTAGGAGGTTCATCTTACCTCTTAATGTTGGAATAAAAGTAACAGTAACAGAAAGATATACATTAGGTACCGTATTCTGTAGTGTAATGCTTTAACTAAAAGAAAAGTTTGCTACGAACGCGACTCGAACATAGCCTCACTGAGCTAATGGGACAGCGCAGGGTTCACGCCACATTTCTCGACCAGACTGCACGCAGTTAGTTACAGCTTTATCAGTGCCTCGTTTTTTTAAATCGCATTTCCATTAAACCCTCTGGTGGGACTAATGCGTATAGTTCTTCGTTACACTTAAAATACATTCTCTAATATGAAAGGGATGATAACATAAATCATATCTATACATTTTTTATAACGGAAAAATTTTAGAAATACTTTTCCTATATTCTTACTTCTCAATGTGCCATGAAGCATACAATTCATACAGTTTTACACCATCTGTCACCAAAAGAGTTTGAACGTTTGTTGATAAAGCATTGCCATACGACCTCAGACATTGAATTAGTTTCGTACTATCTTGATGTCATGTGCTACAGGTAGGGCTGGCATATGTCTGCGTCTCACTGGATTTGTGCTAGTTTTGAGGGCGTCTGCAGACGTGCTAAGGCGCTTTTGATAATGTCTGGAGAAATTTGACTCCAATTAAATTGAAACGTCCCCTTTGAAAAATTTATACACAACTGTGCTTAAACTGACACACAATATTTTTAGCGCAACGCAATCTGACTTTCAAAAATCCCTACAAAAGAATGGCCCTGACTAACATTAACCTATACCTTTCACAAATCACTTACCTCACAAAAATCTTCGTTACTGGAATTACTGCAATACAGCGAGCGCCACTATTGCCATCTAACTAAAAGATTCAAACTACGGAAGTCACTAACTACTGATAGGCACAGTTAGCAAATGAAAGATTTTAATAGAGAACAAACAATGTATTTACCTTTATAGTCATAATATATATATATCAGTTCATGACACCAATTCTTACAAATTTCAAAACTCCGCCATCTCTCTCCCCACGTCCACCACTGCTGGCGGCTCACCTCCAACTGCGCAACGCTACGCGCTCTTAGCATCCAGCTGCCGCTGCCCAACACTACAATGGCAGACAACAATGCAAACCAGCCACAGACTGCACACGGCACAGCCAGTGATTTGTATACAGAGCGCTACGTGGCGGCGGCGTTACCAATAAAAAAACCTAAACAGCCTACTTACAAAATAGATTTTAATAAATCTTAGTTACAATTCACTAAATACGGACTAGCGCAAAAGTAGTTTCGTTAGTTTTATACACTGAAAGCCAAAGAAACTGACACACATGCCGAATATCGTGTAGTGACCCAGTGAGCACGCATAAATGCCGCAACACAACGCGGCATAGACTCGACTAACGTCCGAAATAGTGCTGGAAGGAACTGACACCATGAATCAAGCACGGCTGTCCATAAATCCGCAAGCGTACGAGGAGGTGGAGATCTCTTCTGAACAGCACTTTGCAGGGCATTCCAGACATGCTCAACAATGTTCATGTCTGGGCAGTGTGGTGGCCAGCGGAAGCGTTTAAACTCACCAGAGTGTTCCTGGAGCCACACTGTAGCAATTCTGGACATGTGGCGTGTCGCATTTTCCTGCTGGAATTGCCCAAGTCCATCGGTATACATAATGGACATGAATAGATTCAGGTGATCAGACGTATGTGTACCGGTGAGAGTCGTATCTAGACGTCTCAGCGGTCCCAAATCACTCAAACTGCACACGCCCCACACCATTACAGAGCCTCCGCCAGCTTGAACAGTCCTCTGCTGACATGCAGGGTCGACGGTTTTGTGAGGTTGTCTTCATACCCGTTCACGTCCATCCGCTCTCTACAATTTGAAACGAGGTTCGTCCAACCAGGCAACATGTATCCAGTCATCAACAGTCCCATGTCTGTGTTGGAGGGACCAGGCGTGGTGTAAAGCTTTGTGTCATGCAGTCATCAAGGGTACATGAGCAGACCTTCGGCTCCGAAAGCCCATATCTATGATGTTTCGTTGAACGGTTGAAACTCTGACACTTATTGATGGCCTAGCATTGAAATCCGCAACAACTTGTGGTAAAGTTGCACTTCTGTCACGTTGAACGATACTCTTCAGTCGCCGTTGGTCCCGTTCTTGCAGAATCTTTTACCGGCCTCATCGATTTCGAAGATTCCACGTTTTACCGGATTCCTGATATTCGCGGCACACTCGTGAAATGGTTGTACTGGAAAATCCCCAATTCATCGCAACTTTTACACACAACGCCTCACACGGATCAACACTATATTCGCAATGGTTACGTATTGTAAGGTTGGCAACAAGCGTAAACGTTCCGGACAGGCATGAAGTCAAATTTGACAGATGTAGCAGCGCCTTACAGTAGAGCACGACATCTATTAAATCACGTGAGATACCAGCAACTTCGCTACCGTCCGAAAATGACCGCATCTTCTTCATCCGAATGCGTCACTGACGAATATGATTAAATTCTCTTGGCTGGGAGTCAATGTCATGTACAATTTTTTTGTAGATATTATGCTCGCCACTGACTACAGAAATTGTTTTCTTCAGAACTGCGTTTTGAGCAATTCTCGCTAGAGTAAACCATCTTTAACAACACCATAGAAAATATGAGCTGTGAGTGTATCTTCGCGGGAACTGCCCTAGTTCACATGTAAACAGTTTACAAGTACAGTGGTGCATTGGGATTCGTGTTAAGTATGTCAACATTTGTAGCATTTAATTAAATTTATATGATTATCAAATTTTAGGAAAACTCGCGTTCGTTTAATGTTCCTGAATTCTTACAGTTATAAGGCGCAGTGTAAGTGACGTGCATTTCCGCCTTTTTGTAATGTACTACAACAGTTGTTGTTATTGTGGTCTTCAGTCCTGAGACTGGTTTGATGCAGCTCTCCAAGCTACTCTATCCTGTGCAAGCGTCTTCATCTCCCAGTACCTACTGCAGCATACGTCCTTCAGAATCTGCGTATTGCATTCATCTCTTAGTCTCCCTCTACGATTTTTACCCTCCACACTGCCCTCCTATACTAAATTGTTGATCTCTTTATGCCTCAGAACATGTCCTACCAACCGACCCCTTCTTCTAGTCTAGTTGTGCCACAAACTCCTCTTCTCCCCAATTCTATTCAATACCTCCTGAATAGTTATTTGCTCTACCCATCTAATCTTCAGCATTCTTCTGTAGCACCACATTTCGAAAGCTTCTATTCTCTTCTTGCCCAAACTATTTATCGTCCATGTTTCACTTCCATACATGGCTATACTCCATACAAATACTTTCAGAAATGAATTCCTGACACTTAAATCTATACTAGATGTCAACAAATTTCTCTTCCTCAGAATCTCTTTCCTTGCCATTGCCAGTCTACATTTTATATCCTCTCTACTTCGACCATCATCAGTTATTTTACTTCCTAAATAGCAAAACTCCTTTACTACTTTAAGTGTCTCATTTCCTAATCTAATTCCCTCAGCATCACCCGATTTAATTTGACTACATTCCATTATCCTCGTTTTGCTTTTGTTAATGTTCATCTTATATCCTCCTTTCAAGACACTGTCCATTCCGTTCAACTGCACTTCCAAGTCCTTTGCCGTCTCTGACAGAATTATAATGTCATCGGCGAACCTCAAAGTTTTTACTTCGTCTCCATGAATTTTAATACCTACTCCAAATTTTTCTTTTGTTTCCTTTACTGCTTGCTCAATATACAGATTGAATAACATCGGGGAGAGGCTACAACCCTGTCTCACTCCTTTCACAACCACTGCTTCCCTTTCATGCCCCTCGACTCTTATTACTTCCATCTGCTTTCTGTACAAATTGTAAATAGCCTTTCGCTCCCTGTATTTTACCCCTGCCAGCTACAGAATTTGAAAGAGAGTTTTCCAATCAACATTGTCAAAAGTTTTCTCTAAGTCTGCAAATGCTAGAAACGTAGGTTTGCCTTTCCTTAATCGTTCTTCTAAGATAAGTCGTAGGGTCAGTATTGCCTCACGTGTTCCAACATTTCTACGGAATCCAAACTGATCTTCCCCGAGGTCGGCTTCTACTAGTTTTTCCATTCGTCTGTAGAGAATTCGCGTTAGTATTTTGCAGCCGTGGCTTATTAAACTGATAGTTCGGTAATTTTCACATCTGTTTACATCTGCTTTCTTTGGGATTGAATTATTATATTCTTCTTGAAGTCGGAGGGTATTTTGCCTGTGTCATATATCTTTCTCACCAGATGGTAGAGTTTTTTGTCAGTACTGGCTCTCCCAAGGCTGTCCGTAGTTCAAATGGAATGTTGTCTACTCCGGAGCCTTGTTTCGACTCAGGCATTTCAGTGCTTTGTCAAACTCTTCACGCAGTATCATATATCCCATTTCATCTTCATGTGCATCCTCTTCCATTTCCATAATATTGTCCTCAAGTACATTGCCCTTGTATAGACCCTCTATATACTCCTTCCACCTTTCTGCTTTCCCTTCTTTGCTTAGAACTGGGTTTCCAGCTGAGCTCTTGATATTCATACAAGTGGTTCTCTTTTCTGCAAAGGTCTCTTTAATTTTTCTGTAGGCAGTATCTATCTTACTCCTAGTGAGATAAGCCTCTACGTCCTAACATTTGTCCTCTAGCCATCCCTGCTTAGCCATTTTGCACTTCCTGTCGATCTCATTGTTGAGACGTTTGTATTCCTTTTTGCCTGCTTCATTTACTGCGTTTTTATATTTTCTCCTTTCATCAATTAAATTCAATATTTCTTCTGTTACCAAAGGATTTCTACCAGCCATCGTCTTTTTACCTTCTTGATCCTCTACTGCTTTCACTACTTCATCCCTGAAAGCTACCCATTGTTCTTCTACTGTATTTCTTTCCCCCATTCCTGTCAATTGTTCCCTTATGCTCTCCCTGAAACGCTGTACAACCTCTGGTTTAGTCAGTTTATCCAGGCCCCATCTCCTTAAATTCCCACATTTTGTAGTTTCTTCAGTTTTAATCTACAGTTCATAACCAATAGATTGTGGTCAGAGTCCACATCTTCCCCTGGAAATGTCTTACAATTCAAAACCTGGTTCCTAAATCTCTGTTTTACCATTATATAATCTATCTGATACCTTCTAGTATCTCCAGGCTTCTTCCATGTATACACCGTTCTTTCATGATTCTTGAACCAAGTGTTAGCTATGATTAAGTTACGCTCTGTGCAAAATTCTACCAGGCGGCTTCCTCTTTCATTTCGTACCCCTAATCCACATTCACCTATTACGTTTCCTTCTCTTCCTTTTCCTGCTATCGAATTCCAGTCACTCATGACTATTAAATTTTCGTCTTCCTTCACTATCTGAATAATTTCTTTTATCTCATCATACATTACTTCAATTTCTTCGTCATCTGCAGTGCTAGTTGGCATATAAACTTGTACTACTGTAGTAGGCGTGGGCTTTGTGTCTATTTTTTCTTGGCCACAATAATGCGTTCACTATGCTGTTTGTAGTAGCTTCCCGCACTCCTATTTTTTAACTCATTATTAATCCTACTCCTTCATTACCCCTATTTGATTTTGTATTTATAACCCTGTAGTCACCTGACCAGACGTCTTGTTCCTCCTGCCACCGAACTTCACTAATTCCCACTATATCTGACTTTAACCTATCCATTTCCCTTTTTAAATTTTCTAACCTATCTGCCCGATTAAGGGATCTGACATTCCACGCTCCGATCCGTAGAACGCCAGTTTTCTTTCTCCTGATAGCGACACTCTCTTGAGTAGTCCCCTCCCGGAGATCCGAATGGGGGACTATTTTACCTCCGGAATATTTTACCCAACAGGATGCCATCATTTAGTCATGCAATAAAACTGCATGCCCTCGGGAAAAATGACGGTTGTAGTTTCTCCGTGATTTCATCCGTTCGCAGTACCAGTACAGCAAGGCCGTTTTGGTTATTGTTACAAAGCCAGATCAGTCAATCATCCAGACTGTTGCCCTTGCAACTACTGAAAAGGCTGCTGCCCCTCTTCAGGAACCACACGTTTGTCTGACCTCTCACAGATACCCCTCCGTTGTGATTGCACCTACGGTACGGCTATTTGTATCGCTCAGGCACGCAAGCCTCCCCACCAACGCAATGTCTATGGTTAATTTGGGGAGGGGGAACTACAACAGTATATAAGGCATTATAGTACCATTCTATCTGCAGTACACACTCTGTTCTTTGTTTCTTTTTAACATACGGCCTTAAAGCCGAAACAGCAATTGTGAAAATAAAAATTCCTACAGCCACTGGCAAATATAGTGTACTTTAAAAAGTGAGGTGCGTGTAAACCAAATTTTCTTCAGATGCGAGTCGGTGTGCCATCACTTAAGTTGCCGACGCCGGGCAAAGAGCTCGAAATCCCGGACATTTGGGTCAAATCGGATTATTTCCTCGGACACATACGGTCTGTCGACGACACATTGGTCAGGGACCAGAGAGATGATGGATGCTTCTCTGTTCGTCTTTCGGTGCTGATAGCGCCAGCGATCTCAATGCAGCTGTAATGAACTAAACATTCTTAGCGAATAAAAATGATACCGACTCACATAAGTCGGTGTACTGCAGTATGGAGATATGTTTGTGGCGCGTACGTGTGGAATTAAGTGTACAGGTCACACACTTTTACTTGGTCCCTCTGTGATCGGTTGAAATCGGCTGACTTCGTGCAGATCCGTGGCAAATTTGTTTCCTAACACTGTTCAGTTAACGTTCCATTACCAGCCTGACAATTTCTTCTACCAACTGATCCCTACTTTTAGTCAGAATGTGCCATAATTTCTTTGATTGTCATCTGTTATAGACGATTTTCACGTTATGTTTCTCCATGGAAGTTGCGTAGCATAAGATTCTGTAGTCCATTTTTCGTCTGGCAAAGTGCTAGCGAAAAGTATGTCTTTAAGCAATACTTTGAACGTGGATTCTAGTCGACCAATTATACTGCTCAGTGCCGAGTTACGAGTTCGGTTGTGCAGCATAGCCTGCAGGAAATTATTTATCTACGCTGAGGTGACGAAAGTCATGAGATACATACCAATATCGCGTCGGACCTCTTTGTGCAGGCGTAATGCAACAACTCCATACGGCATTGGACTCAACAAATCGTTGGAAATACCATGCAGAAATCTTGAGTATGGCCATCCAGATTTGCGAAGGTGTTGCCAGTGCATGATTTTGTGCACCAACTGACCTCTCGATTGTGTCCCATAAATGTTCGAAAGGATTCATGTCGGGCTATCTGGATGGCCAAATCATTCACTCGACTTTTCCGGAACGTTCCTCAAACCAATAGCGAACAATTGTGGCCCGGTGATATGGTGCATTGTCATCCACAAAATTCCATCGTTGCTTAGGAGCAAGTAGCCGAACTTAACCATTTCCAGTCAATGAACTGTTCTGTTGGACCAGAGAACCCAGTCCATTCCATGTAAACACAGCTCACATGATTACGGAGCCATCACCAGCTTGCAGAGTGACTTGCGACAACTTGGGTCTACGGCTTTGAAGGGTCAGCGCCACACTTGCACCCTTCCACCGGCTCTTACCCACTGAGATCGGGACTCATCTTACCAGGGGCCACGGTTTCCCGACAGTGTAGCGTCCAATCGATATGGTCACGAGCAAGCGATGCGCGGTTAGCAAATGCACTCGCGTCGGTCGCCTGCTGCCCAATAACGACAGATTCGCCGCACTGTCCTAATAAATACGTTCGTCGTACGTCCCACATTGATTTCTGCGATTGTTTCGTGTAGTGTTGCTTGTCTGTGAGCACTGACAACTCTACGCAAACGCCACTGCATTCGGTCATTAAGTGAAGACCATCGGCCACTGCGTTGTCCGTGGTGAGAGGTAATGCCTCAAATTTGGTTTTCTTGGTACACACTTGCAACTGTGGATCTTGGAATATTGAATTCCCTAAGGATTTCCAAAATGGAACCTCTCATGCTTCTACGAGGGTCACTCCAAAAGAAATGCACACTATTTTTGTATAAATACAGTTTTCATTCTGCATGTGTGAAAGTTTTACAGAGTGTAGATACAAGCTTCCCGCTTGTTTTAAAACTTAGTTCAATCTGCCTCCGTGAGTGGTGCCGTCACAGCATGTCTTCAAGATGGCTGCTACACTTGGCGTTCGTCAGAAGCTACGTGCTGTCACAAAATTCCTGTTCTGTGAAAACGAGACTGTGGGGAACATCCACAAAAGGTTGAAAAAGGTGTATGGAGATGCTGCTGTCGATCGCAGTACAGTTAGTCGGTGGGCAGGCAGGTTACGTGATGAAACCGGGCACGGCAATATTGAGGATTGTCCTCGCAGCGCAGGCCTCGTACTGCAAACACTCCAGACAATATGCAGAGAGTTAACGAATTGATGACTGCTGATAGACGCATCACAGTGAACGAATTGTCACGCTACGTTGGGATAGGGGAAGGAGGTGTTTGCAGAATACTGAAAGTGTTGGCGTTAAAAAAGGTTTGTGCCAGTTGGGTTTCCAGGATGCTGACAGTGGGTCACAAAGAAACAAGAAAAATGGTATGCAGCGAACTTTTAGAACAGTGCGAGAATGGTGGAGATGAATTTCTTGGAAGAACTGTGACACGTGATGAAACATGGCTCCATCGTTGTTCACCAGAGGGTACTACCGTTCCGCGTTCGAAGTTTGTTAATACCCGTCGTGAGCCCATAATCGCGTCGGAAACGTTTTCATATGAATCAGCTGAGTACAAATGACAGCTCTACGAAAGCACTGCCCTTTTGTACCCTGTGTACGCGATACTAGCGCCATCTGTATATGTGCATATCGCCATCACATGACTTCTGGCACCTCACGGCATTCTGCTCTTCTCCACCTGACGCCGTCAATATCATGCTGCTTGTTGACGGCTTGTAAACTACACACATTTACTTTGTGTATTATTGTGGTGGGCGGTTCGAAGATTATTGGTGAATCGTTGCCTGCTCGAGCAGCAATGGCGTAACTCCATATTACGTGATTTTTCAGGTCTATTCCAAGAAGTGATTGGCAACTGTGTATTCATGAAAGCAAGATTAGTTGTTTGTTTGCTACGAGTCTTTGTTCGAATACACGGGGATCAACACCTGCTTTTTATTTAATCATCCGAGAATATCGGTCGCTTTACACATTACTTTCCCACTCTTTAAATAGTGTTACACAGCCAGAAAGTGTAGGAAGTTGTTTTTCTGTCTATGTAGATTTGTGGAACTATATAACAGTATGGCCCTCTGGAGAGCATGTCTGTGTGTTATTCGTGAACTTTCGTGACTATTTTCTGAATGATGATTAAATATAACAATCAAACGTCTCATGAAATATACTAATTTTCACATGTGTTTATTTAGTCTTTGTTCATAAAGCTCCCTGTATGACCACAGCCTGTTTAATAAGAACTGTCTTCAGCAGAAATAATTTTCATTGATCTGCCTTCAGCAGTCATATTATTTTACGGTTTCATGTGCGTCTTTCAGCCAAAGAAGGCGACTGCAAGTTGCAGTGGACTTGGAGACCCTTTCTGCAGTAATGAATTCTTCGAGATCTTGCTTTTAAGCTTATAATTTTCTTTGCCATACTGCAATTACATTTGTAAGCAGGAATGAATTTATACTGATAAGCTGTTTTAGACTACCTGAAGATCTTGGTTGCGACTGATCTTGATTTACGTTATTTTAAAGGTCCTTTGTTGATCCGTTCCTCTACGGAAGTCTGCATACTATCTCTCATTTCATTAAAGTAGTCAGATCGCGTTGTTGTTCATTCATGGGTTAAGATTTCGTACTATGGAGAATATCTTACTATGCACTCAAATCTTGAGAGATAACGCAGCTTTCATTCTTTTCATTAGTTATTTGATATACCTACCTGATATTCAGCATTCTTCTGCAACACCACTTTTCAAGAGCTTCTATCCCTTTCTTAGCGTACTGGTTTGTCACCCACGACAAAGCTATACTCCAGACAACGACTTCTATTTGATGTTAACAAATTTCCCTATTTAAGAAACGCTATTCTTGCTATAGCCGGTAAGGAATTTACATCCCGTTTACTTCGGCGTTCATCAGTTGTTTGCTACTCAAATAGACAACTACTTTTAGTGTCTCGTTTCGTAATTCATATCCATCGGCACCGACTGATTTAGTTCGACTACATTTCATTATCTCTGATTTGCCTTTGTTGATGGTCATCTTCTCAAGACACTATCTATTCCGTTCAGTGTCTCCTATGAGACCTTTGCTGTCTCTAACAGAATTCCAATGCCACTGGCATACCGCAAATTTTTTAATTTCTGCTCTCCTTACTTTAATTCCCTTTCCAAATTCTCAAAAAAATGGTTCAAATGGCTCTGAGCACTATGGGACTTAACTTCTGAGGTCATCAGTCCCCTAGAACTTAGAACTACTTAAACCTAACTAACCTAAGGACATCACACACATCCATGCCCGAGGCAGGATTCGAACCTGCGACCATAGCGGTGGCGAGGTTCCAGACTGAAACGCCTAGAACCGCTCAGCCACTCCGGCCGGCTCCAAATTCTCCTGGGTGTCCTTTATTGCTTGCTCAAAATAGATATTTAATAACTACTTACTTATCCATTCACTTCCATAATTGAAATCTGGTTTCTGTGCAAATTGTAGATAACCCTTACCTGCTTGTATTTCACCTCTGCTGCGTTCTCTGTTGTCAACGTTGTCAAAGGCTTTCTCTGAATCTATAAATGTTAAAAAAGTAAGTTTCCCCTTCGTCATTGTGTTCTCTAAGATAAATCATTTGGTCAAAATTGTTTTGTATGCTCCTACATTTCTCCCGAAATTATTACATTCATCTTGAATAATTACGTTCTTGTTGATGTCTAAGAGTGTTGCTCTTATCTGACATACCCTACATACCAGGTAGAATAGTTTTGTGTAGTATGATCGCCAGCTGGTGAGGCCGAGCGGTTCTAGGCGCTTCAGTCTGGAACCGCGCGACCGCTACTGTCGCAGGTTCGAATCCTGCCTCGGGCATGGATGTGTGTGATGTCCTTAGGTTAGTTAGGTTTAAGTAGTTCTAAGTTATAGGGGACTGATGATCTCAGATGTTAAGTCCCATAGTGCTCAGAGCCAGTTTTCGTAGTATGATTTCTGGGGGATCTCAATAATTGCGAGGGAATGTCGTCCACTCCAGGGGCATGATTTCGAGAAATCAGTTTTCTATAAGAGAATTACGTCATGATCTCAGATCTAATTTAACTTCAAAGGCTGAAAGACGTCAGTGCCCGAAGCAGCATCATCTGGAAGTGGACGTCAATTCCGGCAGTTCTCCGAACCGGATGCGATGTTTCGGCAATCGCTCCACCTCCTCGTCGAGGCTGGAAATGTGGAGTGCGCGTCATAGCGACGCAATGCCTGCGTCATCAATTTATCCCAGGTTCAAGCACAGGCTTCTCGCATCGATATGACAAGCGACGCGCTTGCTGTGAATTGGGCTTGACAGCTATTCAAACACTAGAGAGACGCGCGCCAACTTGCCTTTGTCATCTGACAGATTTATGAAGCGGAAATGTAACGGAGGGTCAGTGTGGAGCCAAAACCAATCTATTATTCCTGAATTAATTAACGCACGATCGAGAATGACGTGGCGTAATTCAAATCGTTCACCTTTGAGTTCTGTACATTGGCGCAATATACCCGCCGCGCTCAACCCGTTTGGTAGTGACACCTTTCAAGCCGGCTACGTTACATCTACCGTTTGGTAGTTTTGGTACAGAACGTAAATGGCGTAGTAAATGGTAGCATTTCCGGTAGTATCGTTAACATTGGTGGGGAAAAAAACATAAGTGGCAGTTTGAGAGAGAAACTGGAAGCAGTCATCTTTGTTTGCTTGTTCGTTTCGTTGGTTATTTTGCACACAAGTAGAACCGCACATCACTCAGTGCTAGTCCATAGAGTATTTTGTATCCTTACAGAATATTAACTGCATTTTATAAGTAATAAAAATAATTTTATCGCGTAACTTCTGCGATTTTATCTACCAGGTGATCAAAAAGTCAGCATAAATTTGAAAACTGAATAAATCACGGAATAATGTAGATAGAGAGGTACAAATTGACACACATTGCTTGGAATGACATGGGGTTTTGTTAGAACCAAAAAATACAAAAGTTCAAAAAATGTCCGACAGATGGCGCTTCATCTGATCAGAATAGCAATAAGTAGCATAACAAAGTAAGACAAAGCAAAGATGATGTTCTTTACAGGAAATGCTCAATATGTCCACCATCATTCCTCAACAATAGCTGTAGTCGAGGAATAATGTTGTGAATAGCACTGTAAAGCATGTCCGGAGTTATGGTGAGGCATTTGCGTCGGATTTTGTCTTTCAGCATCCCTAGAGATGTCGGTCGATCACGATACACTTGCGACTTCAGATAACCCCAAAGCCAATAATCGTACGTATTGAGGTCTGGGGACCTGGGAGGCCAAGCATGACGAAAGTGGCTGCTGAGCACACGATCATCACCAAACGACGAGCGCAAGAGATCTTTCACGCGTCTAGCAATACTTTTTTTGTTGTTGTTCTAATAAAACCCCATGTCATTCCAAGCATGTGTATCAATTCTTATCTCTCTATCTACATTATACGGTGGTTTATTCAGTTTTCAAATTTATACTGACTTTTTGATCACCCGGTATCTAAAGCTAATACTTTTGATGCGTGTACAGTTTACATGCATATACATAAAAAGTATGCCGGCCGTTGTGGCCGTGCGGTTCTAGGCGCTTCAGTCTGGAACTGCGTGAGCGCTACGGTCGCAGGTTCGAATCCTGCCTCGGGCATGGATGTGTGTGACGTCCTTAGGTTAGCTAGGTTTAAGTAGTTCTAAGTTCTGGGGGACTGATGACCACAGATGTTAAGTCCCATAGTGCTCAGAGCCATTTGAACCATTTTTTGAACCATAAAAAGTCTACATAATTGTTGTTTTGTACTCAATAGGAAGTTCTTCATCTGATCAAAGCTAAGCGTTCTCTGTTATTATTGATAAATTCGATAATTGCTTCTAAGTAACAGATACATATTTTATGTAAGCTCGACAAAGTATTGAAAGGATGTTTGATATATTTATGCTTTGCTTTGTTTTTAATTTTCTGTGAAGATATTGCGTCTTCTAGCACTATATCATAAATCGGTAACAGACAGAGGACAACTATGTAGAACAAACATGTGCTGCAGATTAAGAGACCCTTACTGTATCCTCGTTCAGTTTCTAGATGGTTCACCACGTCCAGTTTCTAGGGGAATCTAGAAAGACACTGCTCGCATACGCATACAAAGCGAACGAAATGGGGTAACATCTGATAGGTATGCAATACACCAAATGTATAGGTAACGCGGTTACGATCTTAACTGACCAAAGCTACTAGCGAAACTAGCGCAATCTACGCTTACAATAATCTACGGTAGCTTACAGTAGTTTTACAACTCTACTCGGAACGACTGTTGATGTTTTAAAATGAATTCCATACAGCTCTGGTTTTGGCCATCTAGACGTCAGATGAGGAAGTAGTATTTTTTTTTTTTTTAGTTTTACTGTATTCGAGTACAATCAACGTCTTTTTTTGAGCAAGTGGCTTGGTGGCTCATTTGTCCCAGTTGTCCTGGTTTCCGTGAATGTAGTGTCTTGAGACTTGCAGACTTGCGGCACGGGACACGAGAAACTCGTAGGGAAAGTGAACAGAATGAAAAATACAAAAAGTTGTAGAATAATGATGCAAAAGTCTCAGGTCTGATACCTGGGCAATCCTAGGATTTTTAAATATCACTTTTCACTTCATTCACATCTGGAAATCTTTCTTTAAGTGAAAAATACCAAACTGTTCGTGATTCAGAATCCACGTTAATCTGTAGTTCGCACTGTAAATGGCTGAGTGAGTGCGTTCAAAGATCGGATGGAAACAACGGCATGTCAGCTTCAATAGGACGATGCCTAGTTGAGCAGTGTAGTGTTGAAATCAATTTTCTGGTTGGTGACACATGTACCTTTACCTGTGGTAAACTTCAATAGTAGTGTACGGATGGCAACATCGTAAACACCGTAGTATTATCCACTGTATGAAGATAGCAACTGTTCTCGAAAGAACAGATACCATTCATGGACGTACAGCTACTCTAGAATAAATGATGATTTATTTGAAACTCTCAGCTGCCGACAGGTGTTGTTGACATACTTTGATGAGGACAGCTGAAAATGTGTGCCTCGAGTGCGCTCAGGTTGCCCGAACTCATACGGAAATCGTCAAGTGAGCTCGAGTAACGAGTGGATGGGCAAAGTATCTATCAGGAACATTACGTATGTAGATTGTGGACAGTTGGGAATGTGGGTCTCATGGGGAGCTTGCAAGGGATAAGTCCCTGCAGTCGCACTGTTCATCTGTGTCCTCGGTGGCTCAGATGGAGCTGGCACGGTAGCTCAGCGTGTTCGGTCAGAGGGTTTAGTTACCCTCTGTAACAAAAAAATACTGAGTGAACGAATCAACGATCAACCTGAACAGGCGTCATCGGACGTCCGCCAAGAACAAATTTAACGAACAATCTAGAACAAAATGAGATCAACAAAAAATAAAAAGAGATGGATAGAGCGTCTGCCATGTAAGCAGGAGATCCTGGGTTCCAGTCCCGGTCGGGGCACACATTTTCAGCTGTCTCCATCGAGGTATGTCAACACCTGTTGGCAGCTGAGGTTTTCAATAAATTATCAGTTATCTATTATGTTTGAAACAACAGCGGCAGTGGTTAGTCAGGAACATTTATATGTGAGTATATTGTGAACACGAGCGCCACCGACAGAATATCGGAGGTAGTTCAGCAACATACTTTTAGTGTTTTGGTGAAAAAGAGCGTCACATAATAATTATTTATTATTTAGTTACCCCATTTACCTTTGCTTCCGTGAAAATACCTTCACTATAGTAAACAATCCTGTAATATACAGTCATCGAAACACGAAGTGTAGTGCAGCTGGTCGTGGCCTGGACTCAAATACACTCCTGGAAATTGAAATAAGAACACCGTGAATTCATTGTCCCAGGAAGGGGAAACTTTATTGACACATTCCTGGGGTCAGATACATCACATGATCACACTGGCAGAACCACAGGCACATAGACACAGGCAACAGACCATGCACAATGTCGGCGCTAGTACAGTGTATATCCACCTTTCGCAGCAATGCAGGCTGCTATTCTCCCATGGAGACGATCGTAGAGATGCTGGATGTAGTCCTGTGGAACGGCTTGCCATGCCATTTCCACCTGGCGCCTCAATTGGACCAGCGTTCGTGCTGGACGTGCAGACCGCGTGAGACGACGCTTCATCCAGTCCCAAACATGCTCAATGGGGGACAGATCCGGAGATCTTGCTGGCCAGGGTAGTTGACTTACACCTTCTAGAGTACGTTGGGTGGCACGGGATACATGCGAACGTGCATTGTCCTGTTGGAACAGCAAGTTCCCTTGCCGGTCTAGGAATGGCAGAACGATGGGTTCGATGACGGTTTGGATGTACCGTGCACTATTCAGTGTCCCCTCGACGATCACCAGAGGTATACGGCCAGTGTAGGAGATCGCTCCCCACACCATGATGCCGGGTGTTGGCCCTGTGTGCCTCGGTCGTATGCAGTCCTGATTGTGGGGCTCACCTGCACGGCGTCAAACACGCATACGACCATCATTGGCACCAAGGCAGAAGCGACTCTCATCGCTGAAGACGACACGTCTCCATTCGTCCCTCCACTCACGCCTGTCGCGACACCACTGGAGGCGGGCTGCACGATGTTGGGGCGTGAGCGGAAGACGGCCTAACGGTGTGCGGGACCGTAGCCCAGCTTCATGGAGACGGTTACGAATGGTCCTCGCCGATACCCCAGGAGCACCTGTGTCCCTAATTTGCTGGGAAGTGGCGGTGCGGTCCCCTACGGCACTGCGTAGGATCCTACGGTCTTGGCGTGCATCCGTGCGTCGCTGCGGTCCGGTCCCAGGTCGACGGGCACGTGCACCTTCCGCCGACCACTGGCGACAACATCGATGTACTGTGGAGACCTCACGCCCCACGTGTTGAGCAATTCGGCGGTACGTCCACCCGGCCTCCCTCATGCCCACTATACGCCCTCGCTCAAAGTCCGTCAACTGCACATACGGTTCACGTCCACGCTGTCGCGGCATGCTACCAGTGTTAAAGACTGCGATGGAGCTCCGTATGCCACGGCAAACTGGCTGACACTGACGGCGGCGGTGCGCAAATGCTGCGCAGCTAGCGCCATTCGACGGCCAACACCGCAGTTCCTAATGTGTCCGCTGTGCTGCGCGTGTGATCGTTGCTTGTACAGCCCTCTCGCAGTGTCCAGAGCAAGTATGGTGGGTCTGACACACCGGTGTCAATGTGTTCTTTTTTCCATTTCCAGGAGTGTAGTAGTCAGGAGTCCCAAGGAAAAATATTGAGTCATGCTATCACTATAGCCATCCATAATTGCGAAAGTGTTGTCGCTGCAGGATCCTTTGTGTACAAAGTGTCCTTTCGACTGAGTGCCATAAATGTTTGATGGGATTCATGTAGGTCCATCTGGATGGCCAAATCATTAGCTCAAATTGGCCAAAATTTCTTCAAACCAATCACGAACAATTGTGGCCCGTTAACATAGTGCATTGTCATCCATAAAAATTCCATCGTTGTTTGGGAGCAAGTAGCCGAACATAACCATTTACAGTCTATAATCGCTTCAGCTGGACCAGGGGGCTCACTCCATTCCACATAAACAAATTTCTGTTATGGAGCCACCAACATCTTGCACGATACCTTGTTAACAAATTGGGCCCACGGTTTCGTGAGGTCCGCGCCAAACTCGAACCCTATCATCAGCTTTTACCAACTGAAATCGGAACTTATCTGACCACGTCACCGTTTTTCAGTTGTCTAGGTTCCAACCGACATGGTCACAAGCCCAGGACAGGCACTGCAAGCGATGTCGTATTGTTAGCAAAGGCACTCGCTTCGGTCGTCTGCTGCCATAGCCCATTAACGCCAAATTTCGCCGCACTCTCCCAACGGATACGTTCGTCGTACGTCCCACATTAATTTCTGGGGTCATTTCACGTAGTCTTCCCTGTCCGTTAGCACTGACCACTCTACACAGGCGCCGCTGCTCTCAGTCTTTAAGTGAAGACCGTCCGTCGGCCACTAGGTTGCCCACGGAGAGAGTTAATGCCTGAAATGTGGTATACTCGGCAAACTCTTGACTCTGTAGATCTCGGAATACTGAATTCTCTAACCATTTCTGAAATGAAATGTCCCATGCGACTAGCTCCCACTACCGTTCCGCGTTCAAAGCCTGTTAATTTCTGTTGTACGACCAGAATGAAGTCGGAAACGATCTCACATGAATCACCTGAGTGCAGATAACAGCTCCGGCAGTGCACTGCCTTTTGTACCTTGTGTACCTGTATATGTGCCTTTCGCCACGCCATGAGCCACATCGTCTCAGTGTATGTTTTCCGGACATAAATAATATTTTCAGGCAGAGTGCACCTGTCGTCCGTTTTCCCTCATACGATCCCTAATTGCTGTTATTTTCTTTCCGGTAATTTCTCGAAACTTAACCTACGTGGAAGGAAGTACACTACCGGCCATTAAAACTGCTACACCAAGAAGAAATGCAGATGATAAACGGGTATTCATTTGACAAATATATTATACTAGAATAGACATGTAATTACATTTTCACGCAATTTGGGTGCATAGATCCTCAGAAATCAGTACCTAGAACAACCACCTCTGGCCGTAATAACGGCCTTGATACGCCTCCGCATTGAGTCAAACAGAGCTTGGATGGCGTGTACAGGTACAGCTGCCCATACAGCTTCAACACGATACTACAGTAGTGACTGGCGTATTGTGACGAGTCAGTTGCTCGGCCACCATTGACCATATGTTTTCAATTGGTGAGAGATCTGTAGAATGTGCTGGCCAGGGCACTAGTCGAACATTTTCTGTATCCACGAAGGCCTGCACAGGACCTGCAACATGCGGTCGAGCATTATCCTGCTGAAATGTAGGGTTTCATAGGGGTCGAATCAAGGGTAGAGCCACGGGTCGTAACACATCTGAAATGTAACGTCCACTGTTCAAAGTGGCGTCAGTGGGAACAAGACGTTACCGAGACGTGTAACCAATGGCACCCCATACCATCACGCTGGGTGATACGCCAGTATGGCGATGACGAATACACGCTTCCAATGTGCGTTCACCGTGATATCGCTCAACACGGATGTGACCATCACGATGCTGTAAACAGAACCTGGATTCATCCGAAAAAATGACGTTTTGCCATTCGTGCACTCAGATTCGTCGTTGAGTACACAATCGCAGGCGCTCCTGTCTATGATGCATCGTCAAGGGTAACCGCAGCCATGGTCTCCGAGCTGATAGTCCATGCTGCTGCAAACGTCGTCGAACTGTTGGTGCAGATGGTTGCTGTCTTGCAAACGTCCCCATTTGTTGGCCCAGGGATCGAGACGTGGCTGCACGATTCATTACAGCTATGCTGATAAGACGCCTGTCACTTCGACTGCTAGTGATACGAGGCCGTTGGGATCCAGCACGGCGTTCCGTATTACCCTCCTGAACCCACCAATTCCATATTCTGCTAACAGTCATTGGATCTCGACCAACGCGAGCAGCAATGTCACGATACGATAAACCGCAATGGCGATAGGTTACAATCCGACCTTTATCAAAGTCGGAAACGTGATGGTACGCATTTCTCTTCCTTAAACGAGGCATCACAACAACGTTTCAGTAGGCAACGCCGGTCAGCTGCTGATTGTGTATGAGAAATCGGTTGGAAACTTTCCTCATGTCAGCACGTTGTAGGTGTCGCCGCCGGAGCCAACCTTGTGTGAATGCTCTGAAAAGCTAATAATTTGCATATCACAGCATCTTCTTCCTGTCGGTTAAATTTCGCGTCTGTAGCACGTCATCTTCTTGGTGTAGCAATTTTGATGGCCAGTAGTGTAATTTTTTGCCTATGTCTTCTTTGAACAGATACGTTCTAAATTACACCAATGAGACATCGGGCACTGGGGTTTGATGACTGTTAAGGCTAGTTTACATGACGTCATTGGACGGGCCACGCTTTGTGTGAAACGAGGTATTCTCAGATGACTGCAGACACGGCGACACAGGTGTACACGTCAGATCTGTCGTTTTGTGAGTGCCGTAGTCTAAATGTCTAAAATGAAAATTTTGGCAGCTGCACGAGTTGTGGCTGAGTTAATGACTGTTCCAGTGACATCGCTGCACATGAGAAGATATAAGAAACGCATTTAAGTTCGTGACTAAATAACGCAAAAAGAGGACAAATTGGTTGCTCAATGACCTTGCTCAAAGAAACTGTAATGTGAGACCCTATTTTACTTGTCTTATAATGACACCAGAATAGTTCATGTTTCTTTTAAATAGAGTTAATACTGCAGTAACGAAGAAAACTGTTGTAATGCGTGAAACATTGTCGCCAGAAGCGAAATTACAAATCAAGATTGCATGCAGTCCAGATTTCTCACCCAAATAGAAGGTGCAGTTTTAGTTGACGAGGCATTTACATTTATACGATATCTAAGAGCCTTTTATAATGCATGGTCTAGAGTGGATCAAATGGTTCAAATGGCTCTGAGCACTATGCGACTTAACATCTGTGGTCATCAGTCGCTAGAACTTAGGACTAATTAAACCTAACTAACCTAAGGACATCACACACATTCATTCCCGAGGCAGGATTCGAACCTGCGACCGTAGCAGGTCTAGTGTGTTTCAAAGAAAGAACATAGCTCTTCATGTTGTGGAAAATGCGTTTGAAATTCTGGTTTCCAGTACTACTATTCCTAGAAATAGTTGACAAAATTGTCTACATGTACGGCACATAACCGGCAGAGTAAAACAGCTCCCTAAGAGCGCGCACAGCCACAACTAATACACCAGGAGCCTGTCGATAATGGAGCATATCAGTAAGGAAGAAGAAAAAGCGTGAATATAAGTTGCATAAACCCGGCCGTTGTGACCGACCGGAGCATATCAGCAAGGTAGAAGAAAAAGCATAAATATAATTTGCATAAACCCGGCCGTTGTGGCCGACCGGTTCTAGGCGCTTCAGTCTGGAACCATGCGACCGCTACGGTCGCAGGTTCAAATCCTGCCTGGGTCATGGATGTGTGTGATGTCCTTAGGTTAGTTAGGTTTAAGTAGTTCTGAGTTCTAGGGGACTGATGACCTCAGCTGTTAAGTCCCATAGTGCTCAGAGCCATTTGAAAAGATGCATAAAGAGATTATGTTAGTAAACTACTTTCTTGAAGATGGATCTGCACCGTGGGAACATTCAAAGGTTAATCGTATGTACTGCAATTTCTGAATGGGAAGTATTACTGCAACTTTTAAATAAATTAATATTGAATAAAGAATTCAGGTTTGTATAGCATTTCCTGCTATTTTCCTTAAAAAAGAATCAGTCAACGGGAATCATGGGATTGTAGTTTTGTAGAAGTGGGCTGTTCCACAGGCAGATGTTTTGCTTGTCTTTATTTTCCTCAATTCATGTATATATGTACTTCTGGCTGAATGAATTTTGCTCTACAGCTCAGACAGTGACAAACTTTCCATGTTGTTCAGAAAGTGTATGACGGGCTCAAGCGTAGCAACACGTCACTGTTTGTTTTTGTAGTCAGCATCACTGAAATCCCACAAACAGCTATGCATAGCATACACATCCAAAAAGGGAACATTTTCCCCCGTCCCCCATTTCATACTTCAGTTTGTTTACACTCTACCGACACACCTTACCTGAAGACTATGTAGTCCGATTCACGAACAATGGCGGTTCGTGAAGGTCGTGACACAGAGGAGGATCGCATTGTTACCTGCTCCAACGGACAGTTGCGATACGCCCATATACGCGCTTTGTTCTTTATGAAAGTACATATCCGGCAGATTATGCCTCTCGCTTGTGTAGTATTGCCGCCCGCCACCACCATCAGTCATGACGACTCACAATAAATGGAATAAAAATTTCGTTAGTAACTCGCTAAGATCACGTGGAATGCTCGCATTGGCTGCGACATGCACAGCATAGCGCTCAGAACACTACTACATGCTCATTGGCTATAGGAGTATGTGTGACGTAGGTGCGTAGAAGAAGCCGAAACTCAACCGCCATCGCTAGTGACTCCAACTATAGTGCTGCCAGAAATGGAAAACATCCGCCTCTTTAGCTGCGTGGTCTGCGCGTCTGATAGCCATGCAGCAGGCCTGGGTACGATTCCCGACCGGCTCGGAAATTTTCTCCGCTCAGAGACTAGGCATTGTGTTGTCCTCGTCATCATTTCATCACCATCGATACGCAAATTGCCCAGTGTGGCGCCAACTGAAAAGACTTCCCTAGGTGGGGACTCCTGGAAATCAATACCGTACGATCATTTCACTTGGAACAAGCCGAATGTGTTTAGTTTCACCAATGAGTTGCGCAATCGCGCTCAGCGCATGCGCAGTGTCCAGTAGTGCAGTTCCGTCAACCAAGAGTCGTCGTGTAAACTAGGCCTTACCTACTAAACTGACACGAGACGAAACTCGCCGCTTGTCGATGGTTATCTCCTTTACGTCTGCCATTAATCCACGCTTCAAATCACCTAGACTGATGGGAACTTCTCCAGAATCGGTCGAATGAGTGTTTTGTAATCTACTTCTTTTATGCACGCATTGCAGTTTCGCTAAGGTCGCAGGTTCGAATCCTGCCTCGGGCATGGATGTGTGTGATGTCCTTAGGTTAGTTAGGTTTAAATAGTTCCAAGTTCTAGGGGACTGATGACCATAGATGTTAAGTCCCATAGTGCTCAGAGCCACTTGAACCATTGCATTTTCTTAGGATGCTTCCAGTGACAGCGTGGGATCTGCTTTTCCTATAATATGTTTTATACAGCTGTTCGTCAATCGCTTATCCGTTGATATTTTACCCTTTCCAGTGAGTCATCAGCGGCAATGGAAATTATCATTGGTGGATCTCCTATTTATATTTATATTTACTTTCAGGATCTATTGTGAAGCCCTACACCGGTAATCGATATTCTGCAAATCTTCCTGCCTTTCGATACAATATCAATATTCCTGCTTTGCAACCTTCCCACAGACAACAGTATCACCTGCAAAAAGCTAGGGTGGACCATTTAAATCCAGAATGGATAGAGGTTAGGTACACAAAATGTTTCAAGTAAAAGTTGTAGGTGGCAAAGAGGGTCACGCATTGCTGCTAATGGCCGTGACCTTGAACGTGATTTTCAAGATGATTTGGAGGGTAAGCTGACTATTTTTATGAGAACCGTAATATTTAAGATTTGAAAACACCTGCAAATTTTACGTATAAAATGATACATTATACAAGGTCATGGCAAGGTACAAATAGATCAAATAAGAAAATATATTTTTAGTTCTAGTAGGGATTAACTCTGAACATAGGGATATAGCAAAATGAAATACATCTTTGATTACCTCTTCCAGTTTCCTTAACGGCAATCTCTGCCTTGTTACGAAGATAAATAGCCCCACTGTGTTGCAAGGGATAACACTTTCTATAGCAGTACGATGTAGTAAATCGTGTCCCTTATGCATCGCTGGTTCTCGGACCTTTTGGAGCTCAGCCCGCCTTTTTTGCGGCTGGGGCAGTCTCTTGTTCTTACGTTTGAAAGCCTCCTAAATCTTTTGAAACTGCACATGAGAGTTCGCGCAACGGAAATGGGGGAATTACTCGAAACCAACGTAGAGGTATTTTCCATTACACCATTGACTGCAAAGATCGTACATTGCCGTAAGATGTAATAAATTGTTCCTCATGCGCAAGAAGAAATTAATGTGTTTGTAATTTGTGATTTACACTCCTCAAAAAACTGAAATACTGTGAGCATGTGTGGTAGAAGAAATAATTTTTGAGGACGCTATCTCTGCTGTTGTGTGCCTCAAAATTCTGTATTTACATCCTCTTATCTGAAATGTGGCAAACTTCTTACGGCAGGCAAGTGCTGCTTTTCTACATATCACAATCCCTGAATAGATCGTAATCTCTCTCTTCCCTTGTGCCTTCGCCCCGCACTTTCGCAGGGGCGGGATGGTCATGCTTGGGTGTGGCAAGATTAGTTTAAGGGGTGGCCGGATCCCCTTCCTATCGCCACCCCGGTGAATGAGATGAGTGAGGGTGAAGACAACATAACACGATGGGGAGGACAACACAACACCCAGTGCCTGAGCGGAGAAAAATCCCCGACCCAGCCGAGAATCGAACCCGGGCCCCTTTGCGCGGCATTCCGTCATGCTGACCACTTTTTATTTATTTATTTTTTGTTAATCTTATTTTGTTCTATATTGTTCGTGAATTTGTTAGTAGCTGACGTCCAATTACACTCTTTCAGGTTGCTCGTTGATCCGTTCACTCACTTTTTTTATTACTGACTGAACACGCTACCGGCAACCACTCAGCTATCGGGGCAGACTCCTGAACAGATTGTAATATAAGTTAAATTTAGATGGCTTTTTATGAAGTAAATCTTAAGTATTATATTGAGGTATGGTACATTTGGTGAAATTTGCAAAGAGTGGAAAAGGTGCAAGATAATAAATTCGCGAGGACCAAGCGTATGATAAATGCAGTCTAATTTTTGCGTAGGCAATACACATAATATTACTCGTCATGGATAGATACATGTACCGTATTAAACTGTTTAATACCTCACCTGAACAATAAAGCGTAAGAATATCAAGAAAAGTTACACATTAGTAACATATCTAAGCTGGTCCGAGCGCAGCCTAAAGTGACGCATAGGTCCGCAATTGTCCTATGCATAATGACCTCATCGGTAACGTTATAGGGAGATGGAGACGGAATAGTGTAACTGTCTACATATAAAAAGGTGGAAATCAAAAAATTGGTGAGAAGTTCAAAAAAAGTCCAATTGGCTGGAATATAAAATGGCACAATGCACGATGGTGAGCCTGGGAACATGGATACAGCCCATGGTGTCATAAAGTTTCACGAATCCAAAGTAACAGACATGATGGTGGCCCCCAAATGGCAAACCATGGAACATGGGTACAGTTGAAAATGTCGCACACCAAGATGATTGACATGAAGGTGCGTGTGCAGTTTTGGGAGAATCAACATTAGTGACACTTAAATCCGATATGGCGGTCCAAGATGCAGATCTGGGAATTCGAGGACAGTTCAGTGAAGCAGAGGTCCGAGAATGCAAGATGGCGATCAAAGGTGGTGGAGATGACGATATAAGTGCGGTTTCGAGACCTGTTGGTGTAACTTAAATCAAAGCTGGTGGAGCTTATCAATGACTGTTTATTTGCCAGATCATTTGTGTTCCAAGTTTAGAACCATATCCTAAGTGTAAAATGGTGGGAAATTGAATAATCGTTTGCTTTCACCACTCCTAATCCATTACAGTTAACTTGTCTAAGTTGCAAAACACACGTAGCCTGAATGTTTAAACAATTCACCTCACATCTTTGACGTCACATCTTCCATGATTGATACATCATAAGCCTACGTCTCACTAATTTAAAACGGCAGGATATTTGGAAAATCCTCCTGTCCTATGTTTAAGGTGGGGAGAAATTCAAAACTCCAGTTGTCTTAAGTTTTATAATGATGAGAAATTCAAAAGTCCACTTACTTTACGTTTAAAATGATGGGAAGGCCTCTGCCTCTCAGAGCTAGACCATTCATCATAAGCTTAAAACTGTATAGCTCATTGGTACAACGGTCACTGACATGTGTGTACGTAGCATAAGACAGGAATGGAGACTTAGTGCACTTGCATCATTTTTAGCCTATGTGTTCCTTGTGCTGTGCTCGAGGTCTGCGTCATGGCTGCTGGGGCACACCAATTCCAACTGCTTGACTGCTGCTGCCATTACACAGCAGTGCTTCTGTCGAGACTGGCTGCCCGTATCCAACTCAGTGCCAGTATCACTTCGGTATTCCACTGCATACCACATTTTAGAACTGGACTTCAATCTGGAAATGTGCTATGTGGCAGCGTAACTCTATAATGGCCACAGGAGCTATTTTCAGCAGAACACGTCACCCGGGTCAGCACAGGAAGAGTGGCCAGTTGCCTCCATGCACTTTTCGAGCCCCGGCTCAATCTGTTTGCGCCTTAGGGCCGCTAAACTCACAGCATGTACCCCGGCTAGGTCAGTTAGTAAATGTATTGACGTCACAGACCTCCAAGGTGCTTTCACACAGATCCCATATGCGAGACACCTATGGGCAGCACGTATCTTTACCATTGATGACAGAATAGCACAAGCTGCTTTACCCCTAGTGATTCTAATGGACCATGCGTGACGTGTGGGTCAACCATTTCTCTGCGTACCCACAAGCACATCTAGCAACGTTATCAATATTATACTGAAGCCACATGGCTACCTAAACTAAGAACCGAGGACAAATAATGTCTTGTCAATGAATCGAGCATTATGATTGGCTCTTATCTAACCGAGTTGAACTCTAGTAAATTACACAGTGTCCCAGAAATACTTAACGTGCTTTTTTGTAGGAGTTTTCGTGATGTCTCAGTTTGCTTGCATGGAAATTCTTGCCCTAACAGGACCGGTTTTCGAAAATAGCATATAATAACCTCGTCCATCAAGGGTTACGCTTCCTGCTCTCAACATACACATACGATCTCACCTCTATGTAGAGACTCCTATATCTCAGGACAAAGAATGTCTTGTGAATGAATCGAGCATTATGATTGGCTCTTATCGAACTTACCCTCCGAATTACTGATGCCGCTGGTGTGGAAGCACCATACACCTTTTTTTCTGCAGACGAGACTTTCAGCGGTAAAATTATTTTGCACAGATCGCTAAACTGCATTGTCAGTTAAACCCCCAAAGTTGTCTACAAATCATCAAATACATATGAAACTCACAAGAATATTGGAAGCCAGGAACATATTTATCAATCTAACTGAATTATATATTACAACTGCTACTACAGTGTCACGCCAATTGATGTACAGGTAATGTCTCCTCGTGATGGCTGTGCTTCTGGAAAGAATCTCAGTATCTATAGCGCACATAATTTTCCACATGAAAAATCTCTCTTACCCTCAGGGATATCAATGTGCTGAAAATATACATCGCGCGTTGATGCAAAGCTGTGGTGGGGCTCCAGTGCGGAGAGGGAGATTTCGCAATGCTTCCCAGACTAGCGCAGCGAGCAGCCCTCCAAGCATTCCTAACGCTATACCCAGTCCCTCACCGAACTTACACCTCAAACTGCTGCTGCTACTGCTGCCTGTGTGGCACGATCCTGTTAAATATACAGGCACTGCAGAGGCCACCTTAAAGTATGATCACCTATACTCTAGGCGAATGATCGCTTCCCACAGACTATACTAAGTCGCAAGAGGCGCTCCCTCTTGTCCTACTTAGTTGTTAGAAAACAATGTTTCAAACACCCTTTCGTACAATGCCAACCATTTCGTTTTTCTGCCATGACTACGAAGCCTGTGACAGGTTCTAAACTGACATTAAGTAAAAAATTCAGTTTAGAACCTGCCACAGGCCTGACATTAAGTAAAAAAAAAAAAGACAAAAAAAAACCTTCTCCCATGAACCATGGACCTTGCCGTTGGTGGGGAGGCTTGCGTGTCTCAGTGATACAGATAGCCGTACCGTAGGTGCAACCACAACGGAGGGGTATCTGTTGAGAGGCCAGACAAACGTGTGGTTCCTGAAGAGAGGCAGCAGCCTTTTCAGTAGTTGCAAGGGCAACAGTCTGGATGATTGACTGATCTGGCCTTGTAACAATAACCAAAACGGCCTTGCTGTGCTGGTACTGCGAACGACTGAAAGCAAGGGGAAACTACGGCCGTAATTTTTCCCGAGGACATGCAGCTTTACTGTATGATTAAATGATGATGGCATCCTCTTGGGTAAAATATTCCGGAGGTAAAATAGTCCCCCATTCGGATCTCCGGGCGGGGACTACTCAAGAGGGTGTCGTTATCAGGAGAAAGAAAACTGGCGTTCTACGGATCGGAGCGTGGAATGTCAGATCCCTTAATCGGGCAGATAGGTTAGAAAATTTAAAAATGGAAATGGATAGGTTAAAGTCAGATATAGTGGCAATTAGTGAAGTTCGGTGGCAGGAGGAACAAGACGTCTGGTCAGGTGACTACAGGGTTATAAACACAAAATCAAATAGGGGTAATGCAGCAGTAGGTTTAATAATGAATAGGAAAATAGGAATGCGGGTAAGCTACTACAAACAGTATAGTCAACGCATTATTGTGGTCAAGATAGATACGAAGCCCACGCCTACTACAGTAGTACAAGTTTATATGCCAACTAGCACTGCAGATGACGAATAAATTGAAGAAATGTATGGTGAAATAAAAGAAATTACTCAGATAGTGAAGGGAGACGAAAATTTAATAGTCATGGATGACTGGAATTGGAATGTAGGAAAAGGGAGAAAAGGAAACGTAGTAGGTGAATATGGATCGGGGCTAAGAAACGAAAGAGGAAGTCGCCTGGTAGAATTTTGCACAGAGCATAACTTAATCATAGCTAACACTTGGTTCACGAATCATGAAAGAAGGTTGTATACATGGAAGAACACTGGAGATACTAAAAGGTATCAGATAGATTATATAATGGTAAGACAGTGATTTAGGAACCAGGTTTTAAATTGTAAGACATTTCCAGGGGCAGATGTGGACTCTGACCAAAATCTATTGGTTATGAACTGTAGATTAAAACTGAAGAAACTGCAAAAAGGTGGGAACTTAAGGAGATGGGACCTGAATAAACTGAAAGTACCTGAGGTTGTACAGAGTTTCAGGGAGAGCATAAGGGAACAATGGACAGGAATGCGGGAAGAAATACAGTAGAAGAAGAATGGGTAGCTTTGAGGGATGAAGTAGTGAAGGCAGCAGAGGATCAAGTAGGTAAAAAGACGAGGGCTAGGAGAAATCCTTGGGTAACAGAAGAAATATTGAATTTAATTGATGAAAGGAGAAAATATAAAAATGCAGTAAATGAAGCAGGCAAAAATTAATAAAAAACGACTCAAAAATGAGATCGACAGGAAGTGCTAAACTGCTAAACAGGGATGGCTAGAGGACAAATGTAAGGATGTAGAGGCTTATCTCACTAGGGGTAAGATAGATACTGCCTACAGGAAAGTTAAAGAGACCTTTGGAGAAAAGAGAGCCACTTGTATGAATATTAAGAGCTCAGATGGAAACCCAGTTCTAAGTAAAGAAGGGAAAGCAGAAAGATGGAAGGAGTATATAGAGGGTCTATACAAGGGCGATGTACTTGAGGACAATATTATGGAAATGGAAGAGGATGTAGATGAAGATGAAATGGGAGATACGATACTGCGTGAAGAGTTTGACAGAGCACTGAAAGACCTGAGTCGAAACAAGTCCTCCGGAGTAGACAACATTCCATTAGAACTACTGACGGCCTTGGGAGAGCCGGTTCTGACAAAACTCTACCAGCTGGTGAGCAAGATGTATGAGACAGGTGAAGTACCCTCAGACTTCAAGAAGAACATAATAATTCCAATCCCAAAGAAAACAGGTGTTGACAGATGTGAAAATTACCGAACTATCAGTTTAATAAGTCACAGCTGCAAAATACTAACGCGAATTCTTTACAGACGAATGGAAAAACTGGTAGAAGCCGACCTCGGGGAAGATCAGTTTGGATTCCGTAGAAATACTGGAACACGTGAGGCAATACTGACCTTACGACTTATCTTAGAAAATAGATTAAGGAAAGTCAAACTTACGTTTCTAGCATTTGTAGACTTAGAGAAAGTTTTTGACAATGTTGACTGGAATACTCTCTTTCAAATTTTAAAGGTGGCAGGGGTAAAATACAGGGAGCGAAAGGCTATTTACAATTTGTACAGAAACCAGATGGCAGTCATAAGAGTCGAGGGGCATGAAAGGGAAGCAGTGGTTGGAAAGGGTGTGAGACAGGGTTGCAGCCTCTCCCCGATGTTATTCAATCTGTATATAGAGCAAGCAGTAAAGGAAACAAAAGAAAAATTGGGAGTAGGTATTAAAATCCATGGAGAAGAAATAAAAACTTTAAGGTTCGCCAATGACATTGTAATTCTGTCAGAGACAGCAAAGGACTTGGAAGAGCAGTTGATTGGAATGGATAGCGTCTTGAAAGGAGGATATAAGATGAACATCAACAAAAGAAAAACGAGGATAATGGAATGTAGTCAAATTAAGTCGGGTGATGCTGAGAGAATTAGATTAGGAAATGAGACACTTAAAGTAGTAAAGGAGTTTTGCTATTTGGGGAGCAAAATAACTGATGATGGTCGAAGTAGAGAAGATATAAAATGTAGACTGGCAATGGCAAGGAAAGCATTTCTGAAGAAGAGAAATTTGTTAACATCGAGTATAGATTTAAGTGTCAGGAAGTCATTTCTGAAAGTATTTGTATGGAGTGTAGCCATGTATGGAAGTGAAACATGGACGATAAATAGTTTAGACAAGAAGGGAATAGATGCTTTCGGAATGTGGTGCTACAGAAGAATCCTGAAGATCAGATGGGTAGATCGCATAAGTAATGAGGAGGTACTGAACAGAATTGGGGAGATGAGAAATTTGTGGCACATCTTGACTAGAAGGGTTCGGTTGGTAGGACATGTTCTGAGGCATCAAAGGATCACCAGTTTAGTATTGGAGGGCAGCTTGGAGGGTTAAAATTGTAGAGGGAGACCAAGAGATGAATACACTAAGCAGATTCAGAAGGATGCCGGTTTCAGTAGGTACTGGGATATGAAGAAGCTTGCACAGGATAGAGTAGCATGGAGAGCTGCATCAAACCAGTCTCAGGACTGAAGACCACAACAACAACAACAAATTAAAAATTCAAAGGGAAAGGTCCCTAGTTCGAGTCTCTGTCCGACACATAGTTTTAATCTGCCAGGAAGTTTCATATCAGCCCACACTCCGGTGCAGAGTGAAAATCTCATTCTGGTAACATTAAGTAGTTCTGGTCCATGGCCTTTCACAGAAAATTAGACATTGCACAGTGTAAATCATGTTCTTATGCCGGATACCATAACACACGACACATCAGCAGATTTTAAATAAAAGATAGTTATAACATAAGGAAACCGAAAGAGTTTGCTCGCATTGTATAGAGTTTCCAAACTACAGTCCGAAGGTGATTCACGAGCTCTACATTTAGACTCGTCTCTCACACTGACAGCATACCTGATAACTCTACGTTCTGTTCTGACTGATTCCTCATAAGCAGTCATGTACGCGAGCACTTTTTCAGTGCTAGCAACCTTCAGAAGGTGTCACCCATCCACAAAACTCATTCCCTAACTCGGACTAGCGCTGTCAGTCAATCATTATGTGGTAACCAACAGTGGGCCAATGCACAGGTGGAATGGAAAAGACACCACTGATGTACTGTAATAATAAACATCACAGTTGATAGCGCGAACAATTTTAGCAAATATTACAGTAACTTCAACACCAGCCAACGAAAGTGACAGCATGTTTCCCAATTTCAGTATCATAGCTAAAGCAACCCTCTCCACTTTACGAGTATCATGCAAATGTAGAGAGATTACTGTGCAGTAAGTCCACTCAGTGTTAATTCTCGAGCACAAACATCATCAAAGTATATCAGACAATGCTCTACATATTTCTACCACCGCGAGCATAGTGCATAATTTATGCTTATGAGAGTCAGAGAGCATTCTCGCTGTCTTAGAGTAAAATTAGATGGTGGAAAGCCTCTCGCACTGTCATTGACCAGCCCACCCTGCAGCACCGCTACCGATTTAATATGTATACGACCAGAAATAGGACGCTACATTCCATGTCTCGTGAATGAATGGAGCTTACCGAGTCCTCACCTATCCAAGTGCACAGGATTTCTCGAGATGCGCCCATGTCGAGGAGCTTAGCACTCCTTATCAATGTATAGTAACAGATTTTCCTCCCCCCATGAACCATGGACCTTGCCGTTGGTGGGGAGGCTTGCGTGCCTCAGCGATACAGATGGCCGTACCGTAGGTGCAACCACAACGGAGGGGTATCTGTTGAGAGGCCAGACAAACGTGTGGTTCCTGAAGAGGGGCAGCAGCCTTTTCAGTAGTTGCAAGGGCAACAGTCTGGATGATTGACTGATCTGGCCTTGCAACATTAACCAAAACGGCCTTGCTGTGCTGGTACTGCGAACGGCTGAAAGCAAGGGGAAACTACAGCCGTAATTTTTCCCGAGGACATGCAGCTTTACTGTATGATTAAATGATGATGGCATCCTCTTGGGTAAAATATTCCGGAGGTAAAATAGTCCCCCATTCGGATCTCCGGGCGGGGACTACTCAGGAGGATGTCGTTATCAGGAGAAAGAAAACTGGCGTTCTACGGATCGGAGCGTGGAATGTCAGATCCCTTAATCGGGCAGGTAGGTTAGAAAATTTAAAAAGGGAAATGGATAGGTTAAAGTTAGATATAGTGGGAATTAGTGAAGTTCGGTGGCAGGAGGAACAAGACGTCTGGTCAGGTGACTACAGGGTTATAAACACAAAATCAAATAGGGGTAATGCAGCAGTAGGTTTAATAATGAATAGGAAAATAGGAATGCGGGTAAGCTACTACAAACAGTATAGTCAACGCATTATTGTGGCCAAGATAGATACGAAGCCCACACCTACTACAGTAGTACAAGTTTATATGCCAACTAGCACTGCAGATGACGAATAAATTGAAGAAATGTATGGTGAAATAAAAGAAATTACTCAGATAGTGAAGGGAGACGAAAATTTAATAGTCATGGATGACTGGAATTGGAATGTAGGAAAAGGGAGAAAAGGAAACGTAGTAGGTGAATATGGATCGGGGCTAAGAAACGAAAGAGGAAGTCGCCTGGTAGAATTTTGCACAGAGCATGACTTAATCATAGCTAACACTTGGTTCACGAATCATGAAAGAAGGTTGTATACATGGAAGAACCCTGGAGATACTAAAAGGTATCAGATAGATTATATAATGGTAAGACAGAGATTTAGGAACCAGGTTTTAAGTTGTAAGACATTTCCAGGGGCAGATGTGGACTCTGACCACAATCTATTGGTTATGACCTGTAGATTAAAACTGAAGAAACTGCAAAAATGTGGGAAATTAAGGAGATGGGACCTGGATAAACTGAAAGAACCAGAGGTTGTACAGAGTTTCAGAGAGAGCATAAGGGAACAATTGACAGGAATAGGGGAAAGAAATACAGTAGAAGAAGAATGGGTAGCTCTGAGGGATGTAGTAGTGAAGGCAGCAGAGGATAAAGTAGGTACAAAGACGAGGGCTGCTAGAAATCCTTGGGTAACAGAAGAAATATTGAATTTAATTGATGAAAGGAGAAAATATAAAAATGCAGTAAATGAAGCAGGCAAAAAGGAATACAAACGTCTCAAAAATGAGATCGACAGGAAGTGCAAAATGGCTAAACAGGGATGGCTAGAGGACAAATGTAAGGATGTAGAAGCTTATCTCACTAGGGGTAAGATAGATACTGCCTACAGGAAAATTAAAGAGGCTTTTGGAGAGAAGAGAACCACGTGTATGAATATCAAGAGCTCAGATGGCAGCCCAGTTCTAAGCAAAGAAGGGAAGGCAGAAAGGTGGAAGGAGTATATAGAAGGTTTATACAAGGGCGATGTACTTGAGGACAATATTATGGAAATAGAAGAGGATGTAGAGGAAGACGAAATGGGAGATACGATACTGCGTGAAGAGTTTGACAGAGCACTCAAAGACCTGAGTCGAAACAAGGCCCCCGGAGTAGACAACATTCCATTAGAACTACTGACGGCCTTGGGAGAGCCAGTCATGACAAAACTCTACCAGCTGGTGAGCAAGATGTATGAGACAGGCGAAATACCCTCAGACTTCAAGAAGAATATAATAATTCCAATCCCAAAGAAAGCAGGTGCTGACAGATGTGAAAATTACCGAACTATCAGTTTAATAAGCCACGGCTGCAAAATACTAACGCGAATTCTTTACAGACGAATGGAAAAACTGGTAGATGCAGACCTCGGGGAGGATCAGTTTGGATTCCGTCGAAATGTTGGAACACGTGAGGCAATACTGACCTTACGACTTATCTTAGAAGAAAGATTAAGAAAAGGCAAACCTACGTTTCTAGCATTTGTAGACTTAGAGAAAGCTTTTGACAATGTTGATTGGAATACTCTTTTTCAAATTCTAAAGGTGGCAGCGGTAAAATACAGGGAGCGAAAGGCTATTTATAATTTGTACAGAAACCAGATGGCAGTAATAAGAGTCGAGGGGCATGAAAGGGAAGCAGTGGTTGTGAAAGGAGTGAGACAGGGTTGTAGCCTCTCCCCGATGTTATTCAATCTGTATATTGAGCAAGCAGTAAAGGAAACAAAAGAAAAATTTGGAGTAGGTATTAAAATTCATGGAGACGAAGTAAAAACTTTGAGGTTCGCCGATGACATTATAATTCTGTCAGAGACGGCAAAGGACTTGGAAGTGCAGTTGAACGGAATGGACAGTGTCTTGAAAGGAGGATATAAGATGAACATTAACAAAAGCAAAACGAGGATAATGGAATGTAGTCAAATTAAATCGGGTGATGCTGAGGGAATTAGATTAGGAAATGAGACACTTAAAGTAGTAAAGGAGTTTTGCTATTTAGGAAGTAAAATAACTGATGATGGTCGAAGTAGAGAGGATATAAAATGTAGACTGGCAATGGCAAGGAAAGCGTTTCTGAAGAAGAGAAATTTGTTAACATCGAATATAGATTTATGTATCAGGAAGTCGTTTCTGAAAGTATTTGTATGGAGTGTAGCCATGTATGGAAGTGAAACATGGACGATAAATAGCTTGGACAAGAAGAGAATAGAAGCTTTCGAAATGTGGTGCTACAGAAGAATACTGAAGATAAGGTGGATAGATCACGTAACTAATGAGGAGGTATTGAATAGGATTGGGGAGAAGAGAAGTTTGTGGCACAACTTGACTAGAAGAAGGGATCGGTTGGTAGGACATGTTTTGAGGCACCAAGGGATCACAAATTTAGCATTGGAGGGCAGCGTGGAGGGTAAAAATCGTAGAGGGAGACCGAGAGATGAGTACACTAAGCAGATTCAGAAGGATGTAGGTTGCAGTAGGTACTGGGAGATGAAGCAGCTTGCACAGGATAGAGTAGCATGGAGAGCTGCATCAAACCAGTCTCAGGACTGAAGACAACAACAACAACAACAACAACAACAGTAACAGATTTCAAAGTGTCGTGATGTAATAGCAGACAGTTAAGAAGAACAAGAAATGAACGAATTTTATGCGCGATGGAGCACCACATGGATGGAGTTCGACACATTTTCACGTAAATCAACCAAGCTATCAACTCCAAAGTATTATTCTAGAGTCTAGGATCGGTACCTGGAAGTTATTGGTAAGAGATAACAAAAACAAATGCACTCCTAAGGCTACAACGTTCTGCACTTAAAACGAGCTGTAATGTTAGATCCCCTGCGCTTCCAACCTATCAGTCGTATAGAATGTAACGCTGTTAATGCAAGAGTCGGCCAGTGTGGCCGAGCGGTTCTAGGCGCTTCGGTCTGGAGCCGCGTGACCGCTACGGTCGCAGGTTCGAATCCTGCCTCGGGCCTGGATGTGTGTAATGTCCTTAGGTTAGTTAGGTTTAATTAGTTCTAAGTTCTAGGGGACTGAAAACCTCAGATTCTAAGTCCATAGTTCTCAGAGCCAGTTTTTTGTTAATGTAAGAAAAAAATTTCAAGTGCATGACATACATCCTTCTTCCTGGTTTCTCTACAATAAGCTACGGTATCGATCCAAAAAACGAGAAAACTACTTCCTTAAAACACTGGCTATGCTTGATACATGCACAATATAACTTTCCAAAGATGTATAGCGTCCACTGTTCACATCCGATCATGGTTCAGAAATTATACGATGCCTGCATCAGGTCTATATATAATGATCATTAGTAGCGGAGGATACCTCCTACAAGGAAACAGATAAATGCATAGCAGCAGCGTCCAACATGTTAAAATTACAAGTAATTCCGTCACTAACTCTGTAAACAGCACATCTGCCGGGCAGATGTGTACGCGGGGATTGCAACAGCTCATAAGCACCTCTCGCTAACAAAGTTATAACGCTGAAGTCTTGATTTTACACCCATGATGCAACAGGGAGGATGGGGTACATGGCATAAATCGAAGTTCGTTTAGAGGAATGTGTCAAGCTTCATCACACGTGACATGAGAGCCCTCTGATGACCGACAGGTTTACCGTTAACGATCCAAATAGACAGTGCTTTAAACCACATACAGAACACGTGGCTGTATACGAGTAGAAAGCAGGCGATTGATGCATACAGACAGAACAGTGGAAAAATTGACCTGCAGCGACTTCTCCTCTAGAATGCATCAATCAACCATTAAATCATACCTCATTACAGTTCCATCTTAATCGATCACCCTATCCACTCTCTGTTATCCTGTAATGCAGATGCAAGTAAGTTTAGAGGTGAATGGTTCTCTGTGTTCCTGGAAATAATCAAATACAGTAGTCGACTCACGTGTATCACTGGTACCTCAATAGACATACAGTGTAATGCTGCCTCGATGGAAGAAAATTGACTGCCTCCCTGATCGAATTCATGCTTTAATATTCAGTCTCCTGTCCTCAGTGGGAGAGCAGTGTAATTAAGTAAGAGTCTTTCTGTATTTGATGATATGTATGGCACTTTGCGAAATTTAGTTGTCGGTGCAATATGGCGATCATTGTAAAATAGTTTTTCGCCGCTGAAAGTCACGTCTGTAGAAAGAAAGAAGAGGTGGACAGTGCTTCCCTAGGACTTAGGAGAATCATAACATATAGCAGGTGTGAATGTAAGCGTACCATAATTTTTTCGGGTGCTGTACAGATATAAAAAATAATTGCATTGCTTGTGTAAAATGTGTATATAAAGTTACTGTGGGTTATGCTGTGTAAAATGTGTATATCTTGCATTGTAAAGTTACTGTGGTTTATGTTGTGGCATGACTAGAGAGGGACGTATAGGTTCAGCACATAGATAACCGCGAGGATATGAGAGAGATTTTTTACATGGAAAATTGTGCATGGTATAGATATGAATATTCGTTCCCAAACCACAGCCGTCAACAGCTGAAATTACGTGTACATGGATTGGTGTCAGAATGCTGCGGCAATCATAATAATATTTAATTGTAGTTAGAATGGTAAATATATTCCTGGCTTCCAATGTTCTTGTGAGTCTAGTATGTATGTATTTGATGGTCAGTAGACAAGTTTTGTGGGTTACCTGTGAGTGCAATTTAGCGATCTGTGGAAAATAACATTAGCACTGAAAGTCTCCTCTGGAGGAAACAATGGTGAATAGTGCTCCCACTGGACCCGTACTGCAGCTATAGCATGATCATGCCAGCAACGTTAAAAGACACACGAGCGTGTGGTCCAGACCCGGCGTGAGCACGCTCTGAAAAAATAGTCTTCACTCCCTTCCGGTTGTGACAGCAACTGTACCCAGGTGAACATGTATTTTGAGAGGAATTTCTGAGGTACGGAGTATGAATGGGATGTCTCTGCCTCACGGTTGCGGGTAGCTCTGCATGACTTGGCAGCTGACGGTCGCGTCATTTCGCTGGTTGCTTCGAGTGCGGTACATGGGACAGGGGGTTGCGGGAGGTACTTGCGCATGTCTGTTGGATTATGTTGCGTGCACGTCTGTAGGCCGTGCTATATCTTATTTGGACTGTTTACAAGGTGATTTCGTGTCTGCACATCAGTGTACTGGATTATATAGGAGCGATGGGACAGTTTTTGTATAGCACAATCTGTGACGTCTGTATGTGCGTCATACACACGTCACGAGCGGTGGAACAACACGATCTGTAACGTCAGTATAGGTGTCACACACACGTCGCAAGTGGTGGAACAGCACGATCTGTGACGTCGGTATCCACACGTCAGAGGTGTCCCGTCAGAATGGCGATAGAGAGAAAGCGGTCGAACAGATGAGAGGGATGATAGAACGCTCTGGGGGTGGTGCTGTGCACTAGGTCACTTGGGCTCTGGACTTTGGGTGAACACACCAGATGGTGGAAGTGGCTCAAATTGTTTAAATAAAGACTGCTGCATGATTTCGACAGTTGACGATTAGCAAGCAGAGTGGTTCGCATGTCTGTAGGCTGTGTGACATGACCCCAAGCATGTCGGAGTGTGTGTTTTGTATCAGTGTAATAAATATACTCCATTCCTAAATAAATTGTTCCAAAATAAATAACGTACACTTCTCTCTATCTCCACCAGCCCAGAGCAGGCTGAGTCCTTCTCTCACGAATCCCTAGGAGGAGGTGGCGGTCGGCTGACTTGCGTCAGTGGAGGTAGTCAAACTGTCCTTTTCTTCTTAAGGTAGCAGAGGTAGCCCAATTAACCTATCTTCACACCAAAATTGAAACTTGGCGCCAGTTCCTAGGATGAGGTGACAGTAGGACGACATAGGTTAGTGGGGGTAGTACAAGTGACATATTTTCCCTCGATTTTCTTAGGTTAGTAGAGATAACCATGGTCTGATGCGTTATCCTGTTGGAATTCGAACTTCCTGCCAGTTTTCTGGGGGGAGGGGGGAGTGGTGTTAGGTTAGTGGAGGTAGCCCAATTGACCTATCTTCCCGTCAGAATTGAAATTTCCCACCAGGGAGTGCCGGTCGCGGTCGTCTTGCGGTTCTTGGCGCTGCAGTCCGGAACCGCGGGACTGCTACGGTCGCAGGTTCGAATCCTGCCTTGGGCATGGATGTGTGTGATGTTCTTAGGTTGGTTAGGTTTAAGTAGTTCTAAGTTCTAGGGGACTGATGTCCTAAGATGTTAAGTCCCATAGTGCTCAGAGCCATTTGAACCATTTTTGAACCACCAGGGAGTGTAGAATTTGCGTCATCAACTGATTTCACAGCCGCCATCTTGAATGACGTCATGTACTGTGTATGTTAGTACATGTTAGTACACGTTAGTGCACATTAGTACTCGTTAGTACACATTATCCCGCCAACATGGGTTAGTAAGGGGACTTGGCAGTCAGCTGAGGATCGTGGTGGAGACTTTAACTGTTTCTTTCCAAGTCCAGGTGGCGTGACACTCGCGAAAATCTGAAAAAAATTGAATTTCACATCTGGGAGGGGGGCATGGCACTTTTTGAATTTCCAGCCGCTGCCATCTTTGATTTGGGGTGGGAACCCTATTAGTGTGTCTGTGACATCACAGGTCTAACGGTACTCTCTTCAATAGCTCACGTCATGACCACCTTCTTGGATGAGAGCGCCCTCTGGTGGTGTGCTGTGTACTAGATGAGTTAGAGTCTGGACCTCGTGGCGAACACACTGTATCCTGCCATTTTGGATTACATCATAGATGAGAGCAGCCTCTGGTGGTGGTATTATGCACTAAGTCACTTGGAGTCCGGACCTCATGATGAACACACTGGATGGCCATACTGCATGACATTGTTTAAATAAAGACTTACACTCCTGGAAATTGAAATAAGAACACCGTGAATTCATTGTCCCAGGAAGGGGAAACTTTATTGACACATTCCTGGGGTCAGATACATCACATGATCACACTGACAGAACCACAAGCACATAGACACAGGCAACAGAGCATGCACAATGTCGGCACTAGTACAGTGTATATCCACCTTTCGCAGCAATGCAGGCTGCTATTCTCCCATGGAGACGATCGTAGAGATACTGGATGTAGTCCTGTGGAACGGCTTGCCATGCCATTTCCACCTGGCGCCTCAGTTGGACCAGCGTTCGTGCTGGACGTGCAGACCGCGTGAGACGACGCTTCATCCAGTCCCAAACATGCTCAATGGGGGACAGATCCGGAGATCTTGCTGGCCAGGGTAGCTGACTTACACCTTCTAGAGCACGTTGGGTGGCACGGGATACATGCGGACGTGCATTGTCCTGTTGGAACAGCAAGTTCCCTTGCCGGTCTAGGAATGGTAGAACGATGGGTTCGATGACGGTTTGGATGTACCGTGCACTATTCAGTGTCCCCTCGACGATCACCAGAGGTGTACGGCCAGTGTAGGAGATCGATCCCCACACCATGATGCCGGGTGTTGGCCCTGTGTGCCTCGGTCGTATGCAGTCCTGATTGTGGCGCTCACCTGCACGGCGGCAAACACGCATACGACCATCATTGGTACCAAGGCAGAAGCGACTCTCATCGCTGAAGACGACACGTCTCCATTCGTCCCTCCATTCACGCCTGGCGCGACACCACTGGAGGTGGGCTGCACGATGTTGAGGCGTGAGCGGAAGACGGCCTAACGGTGTGCGGGACCGTAGCCCAGCTTCATGGAGACGGTTGCGAATGGTCCTCGCCGATACCCCAGGAGCAACAGAGTCCCTAATTTGCTGGGAAGTGGCGGTGCGGTCCCCTACGGCACTGCGTAGGATCCTTCGGTCTTGGCGTGCATCCGTGCGTCGCTGCGGTCCGGTCCCAGGTCGACGGGCACGTGCACCTTCCGCCGACCACTGGCGACAACATCGATGTACTGTGGAGACCTCACGCCCCACGTGTTGAGCAATTCGGCGGTACGTCCACCCGGCCTTCCGCATGCCCACTATACGCCCTCGCTCAAAGTCCGTCAGCTGCACATACGATTCACGTCCACGCTGTCGCGGCATGCTACCAGTGTTAAAGACTGCGATGGAGCTCCGTATGCCATGGCAAACTGGCTGACACTGATGGCGGCGGTGCACAAATGCTGCGCAGCTAGCGCCATTCGACGGCCACCACCGCGGTTCCTGGTGTGTCCGCTGTGCCGTGCGTGTGATCATTGCTTGTACAGCCCTCTCGCAGTGTCCGGAGCAAGTATGGTGTCAATGTGTTCTTTTTTCCATTTCCAGGAGTGTATATCCAGCACTGGTCGTGTCCTTTTCCCACGAACATTAGGACGAGGTGGCGGTCGGGTGACTGAGGTTAATCTAAGTGTCCTTTCTTTCGCGCCGTTTTCTTAACTTAGTAGAGATACGCGAATTGACCTTTATTTACAGTCAAAATTCAAACTTTGCGACAGTTCATAGGAAGAATTGAAGGTAGGATAACTTAAGTTAGTGGAGGTAGCACAAGTGACCTATCTTTCCATGATTTTTCTTAGGTTAGTAGAGATAACCGTAGTGTGATGCATTATCCTGTTGGAATTTGAACTTCTTGCCATTTTCTTGGGGAGGGGAGGGGAGGGGAGGGGAGGCAGGTTAGGTTAGTGGAGGTAGCTCAGTTGACCTTCTTCTCGCCAAAATTCAAACTTCCTGCCAAAATCCGCCATCTTGCTTGACATCACAGCCGCCATTTTGGATGACATGCATTGTTGCCAAGTCTACAAGACACCATCTTGGATGACGTCATCGCCGGCATCTTGGCTACATCTGGCAGCAATGGAGAGTGGGACTGTATGAACGTTGCCCCAATACTCACAAGTAAACATAACTCTACCCAAACTATATCAGAGTTACAAAAATATGTATATCCACCTGATGATGGAGGTTTAAACCTTTGAAACGCGTCGTGGAAACAAATAAACAGTGACTGGTAACAGTAAACTTATTGTTTCATTTAATTTAATGTCAAAATATGTACTCCACTCTTTAATCTTTTGACCCTATATGTGTGTGCATTTATGCACTCCGCTCACGTCAGGCATGATTCCTAAAATATCGAAACAGCTGCAGAATGATTACAGAAAATATGGTTGCTAACAGTTTGTGATTGCACGCGCGTATGCGTGTGTTAGGGGTGCTCAACGATGGGGCTATCAGTGCCCATGCGAAGTTACCAGAATGTGGCTAAATCGGAGAAAATGCAAGAAAAGACATTAAAAAGCAATCTGAGAGAAAATCGCACTTATTCTCCGCCAGCATCACCCACAATAACCCGCATAATCACTTTGGCTCACATCACGGAAGGTATCGTTAAAACTGTTCACATTTTCTAAAACTGTTACGTTAATCTAAGTAAGACCAGAGGAAAACTAAAACATGTCCACAGGAATAGATCACTTACAAAACAAAGGGATGAGCCAATCACCCTGATAATACATTAAAAACGTCGCCCTAAAATTTTAGGAAACAAGTCGGACAGTTCACAAGACCTTAAAACTCGAAGCGCACTCTTTTGACTGGTTCTCTCTCCCCTCCTATGAGTCACCAGCCGCACTTCTGGTAATTCGGCAGATATTTGCGATTTCGTTTTTGCAGTATGTAGCTGGAGTGAGGCAAAATAAATACGAGACATCACGTCTTCCCTGCGAGGCACAGTATCAACATCGCTTTGTTTCTCACTATCAAAATGATTTTTAAAGTGGAATTTTACGTGTCCCTTCGCTTGATCGGCCCCACGTTAGTCTCGAGCAATACAGGTTTTCATCGATGTCCATTAAGAGGGACAGTAAGAGATAAGGAGTAGCCAGCACTCTACCAGCCTAGCCCGCAGTGACTGCCACCACCGTGAACCAGCGCTACTCGTTCGTTGCCTCAGTACTGGCGATCCTTCGGGTTTTACTGTCACTGCTAAAGCATACCATTCAAGGAACGATGTTCCACGACGTTGCCATGCTCCATCAAGTGCAAGAGCAATGTCCCTGTTTCCACTAGTATGTACAATTTCTTCTACTGCACGTTTCACAGATTCTTTATACACAACCGTCAAGCCACCTAAAAGTATTTTTATGTAGTTGCTGAACCTACTGGGAGGACGAGGTTCAAAAATGGCTCTGAGCACTATGGGACTCAACTGCTGTGGTCATTAGTCCCCTAGAACTTAGAACTACTTAAACCTAACTAACCTAGGGACATCACACACATCCATGCCCAAGGCAGGATTCGAACCTGCGACCGTAGCAGTCGCACGGTTCCGGACTGCGCGCCTAGAACCGCGAGACCACCGCGGCCGGCGGAGGACGAGGAAGGTCCATCAAACTACAAAACGTTTGGGCAGCATTTTTTCCTTTTCCTATTGCAAGCATTGCACACACTGATTTCAAATTCACATAATATGAATTATGCACAATGTTCGAAGTCATTTTCGAGGTAGTTTATTGCAGGATCTACACAGAACAACTAATTTTGAAGCTAAACCCTTCCTGCTACTTTGTTGTTCTTTTATTTCCAGACAGCCTACACCATCACATTGTTTACATTTCGCCACTTCCTTTATCAAAGGAGATAAGATGCCCACATCAACAACAACAAATCCACTAAAAATAGCTTCGTTGTTAACACAAAAATTTGAATCACCAGGAGGCGTGCCATGTGGGAGTTTCTTCCCTGAAGAACTGATACATTGGTTACTTTCGAGAGTGTGCCATGCTTTGTTTGTGAACTGGTTACCACGGAATTTCCTTTTATTGAATTTCTTGTTGCGTTGCATAGTTGTATTTATTGTACACTGAATGATATGTACTTCCAGAGATATATGTAGCACTTGGGCAACAAACATTCAGTAACACGTGAACAAACTGTTTCAGTGAAACAAAATTAAATACTAGCAAATGAAATCATTTACAGTCACAAGAAACTTGCACTGTTACCAACATACACAATGTATAATACGTATAATCCCTGGAAACAGAAAGTTCACAGTTATTTTCGAAATAATTTTGGTTTCTATAACAAAAACAAATGGGGTGTGGCGGCATACATGACCATAACTAATTAAAATTTGGTATATATAGGTAGTTTTCATTTGAAACCCTATAATGTATATATCAATGTAATCAGGAAAGACTATAGAATTTAATAAAGTCATAAAAAATCGATTTTCCATAACTTATGTTGTTTATTGTGGTCTTCAGTCCTGAGAGTGGTTTGATGCAGCTCTCCATGCTACTCTATCCTGTGCAAGCTTCTTCATCTCCCAGTACCTACTGCAACCTACATCCTTATGAATCTGTTCAGTGTATTCATCCCTTGGTCTCCCTCTACGATTTTTACTTTCCACGCTGCCCTCCAATACTAAATTGGTGATCCCTGGATGCCTCAGAACATGACCTACCAACCGATCCGTTCTTCTAGTCAAGTTGTGCCACAAACTCCTCTTCTCCCCAATTCTGTTCAGTATCTCCTCATTAGTTATGTGATCTAGCCATCTAATCTTCAGCATTCGTCTGTAGCACCACATTTCGAAAGCTTCTATTCTCTTCTTGTCCAAACTAGTTATCCCTTTAAGTGTCCCATTTTCTAATCTAATTGCCTCAGCATCACCCGACTTAATTCGACTACATTCCTTTATCCTCGTTTTGGTTTTGTTGATGTTCATCCTATATCCTCCTTTCAAGACACTATCCATTCCATTCAACTGCTCTTCTAAGTCCTTTGCTGTCCTGTATCCTTAAAGGCTTCGTTGCCTAACATCGACTCACCAAGTTCAACACTCACAACTGCTGCAATATGTATTTAAAGCAAACCCGATTTGCATCCTCATAGTTGTGCTACTAGCACCCCTGTTATACGACTGGTGCAAGCTCTTAATAGACGTAACCTTTAGATGTAGAAACACGGCTACAAACATTCATTCACGTCACGCAACTTCTCGGTGCTGCAATTTTTTTCCCGTCGTTGTGTATTAGAACTTTATAATTAGTAGTTTAACATTTCAGGTAATAAAATACCGGCTATGGCGTACGTAACAGCTACAGAATGTGCACATAGGCACGGGCAGGAAACGAGACGGATATTTAGCACAGATTCCAGAATCTCATTTCGGGGATACCCCTCCTGATTGGAAAAAGCCTGAATAAAGAGTTTCGTTAACCTAAGAAAGTATAATTAGGTGGATTCTTCACGTTAAACACACAGTGCTTAGCCGTCGTGTGGAGAACTTTTCTCCTTGACCCCATACACGAGAAGCGGGCGGCGGGCCTGGGAAAGTGTGTCGCTGCGGAGGCGTCTGAAACCGCTCCGCATCTCGTCTCGGCGCGTCATTAGGGTATCACCGCGCGCTCCTGAGTGGCCGCACTTATGCAATGAAGAAGAGCAGGCCGCCGCCCCCGCAAGCCCCCCCCCCCCCCCCCCCCTCCAGCCACCGTAAATCTCCGGCCGCGCCGCTCCTGACGCGCGCTTGCGCCCTAGATCAAATTGCAGCAATCAAGATTCATACAACAACAACAACGCGAAATGGCGGATGCCCGGGGTCCCATTGTTATCCAATGGAGCGGACCCATCCTGCCGCATTAACGAACCAGAATTGCACAACGACCGCCGAACGAGCGGCAGCCGCGGCTGCGGCGGCGGCGACCACCTCGGCACGCCGCGCCACTGTCAACAAACACCTCTCTGCCTCCCTGCGCCTTCCTTGCCGCCTTTGTCCTGCTCTCAGAAAGGCTGCTTTTGTCTGCGCGACTGAAGCCGTGTCCACATACGCAACTCGGTGAGTCCGCAGCACACGCAGAATGGACTGCAGACAGGACCCCAGGTCCAGTTCCGAGGAAGGCGGTCACATTTTCTGGCCCGTTCCACACACACAAGAAAATATTACTTGCGGTCACACGCGGTTTTACATGTAACAAATGCCTACGATTTTAATAATAATGAAGTGGTGGTGGTGGTTAGTGTTTAAATTCCCGTCGACAACGAGGTCATTAGAGACGGAGCGAAAGCTCGGGTTAGGGAAGGACTGGGAAGGAAATCGGCCGTGCCCTTTCAAAGGAACCATCCCGGCATGTGCCTGAAGCGATTTAGGGAAATCACGGAAGACCTAAATCAGGATGGCCGGAGACGGGATTGAACCGTCGTCCTCCCGAATGCGAGTCCAGTGTGCTAACCACTGCGCCACCTCGCTAAGTGCAATAATTTAGTCAATTGGGGGAAAAGAACTAATGAAGAAGGGCTTCAAAAAATGACAGTTAGGAGAAAAAGGGGATAATCCTGTGAGCTAACATCCCAAAGATGTTCCGGCACACATGCGGTTCCTCTTCCTCGAAATGTCTTGGCTCAAACTCGACTAGAGTTTGAACCGCACGTGTCGCATTATAGGCCCTAAATTAGACCCTTTGGTTCAATTGTCTGTCTGATGGCAAGTTTTCGAAATACAAAGTTAATGTGGTGTCACCGCCAGACACCACACTTGCTAGGTGGTAGCCTTTAAATCGGTCGCGGCCCGGTAGTATACGTCGGACCCGAGTGTCGCCACTATCAGTGATTGCAGACCTAGCGCTGCCACACGGCAGGCCTAGTCTAGAGAGACTCCTTAGCACTCGCCCCAGTTGTACAGCCGACGTTGCTAGCGATGGTTAACTGCCTACATACGCTCTCAGGTGCAGAGGCGACAGTTTACCGTAGCCTTCAGCTACGTCATTTGCTACGACCTAGCAAGGCGCCATATTCTTCAATAAAGTATTCTGAACTGATAACATTGTGAATCATGTACCGTCAAGAGCGACGTTCATCATTAATGGATTAAAGTTAAGTATCAAACTAATTACGTCCGCTTTCTGAATTCTAATTCCTTGTCATGTTCCATACCTCACGTCAGTATAGTCCTTCCCTCCTCACGCCAGCCTGCGTGAGCTAAAACGCGTGCATTTCGGCCTCCTCTAGTAACACGGTGTTGGCTCTTCTGCCAACACAACAGTTAACATCATATATGACAACAGTAATAATAATATCGCGAAAGTGGTCGTATTTGGAGTCACTATTGAACTTGAGCACATATCCATTTGACACGGTTCGATCATTCACAACTGTAAGGTGGCAACGGTTTGGCACCTTACATGAGTCCATTTAGCGATTGACTGCGGCGAAATCGCTTAGCCGGCTGCAGTGGCCGAGCGGTTCAAGGCGCTACAGTCTGGAACCGCGCGACCGCTACAGTCGCAGGTTCGAATCCTGCCTCGGGCATGGATATGTGTGATGTTCTGAGGTTAGTTAGGTTTAAATAGTTCTAAGTTCTAGCGGACTGATGGATGACCTCAGCAGTTCAGTCCCATAGTGCTAAGATCCATTTTTGAAATCGCTTTGTAGATAAGTAGTTGTTGTTTGTTGGAATAATACTCTAATTACGGTGTAGGAAATTTATGTGGAAACGCGTCGTCACGCTGGCTACGAAATACAGGCGATTTTGCAATTATAAGATTTTGCGGAGAGGAAGCAGAGCAGAGCTAGCCGCCGAAGGTCACAGCCTGACGATATGAATGGTGAACTGGGGAAGTTTTGTAATCCTTTTAGAGAGGCCACATCTGCCGCCAGCCTCTGAGGGACGCGCGGCTGCAGGTGTTCAAGTGTTTACCAAAACAGAGCAGTGGACAGCTGGACGGGCTTACCTGTGTGTGCTCTCGCCCACTAATTTTACACCTTTGAGTAGCTCAAGTGGGGCAGGCCAGGAGATCAGTATAACAAAACTTACAATGCAGGAGTCTGTGTTCGTTACGATGGGGAATCTTGCCGAAAAAATCTCGAGTGGTCTCTTAGGAGAAAAATTCCAGTAAAGTGTTATTCCCCACAGCTGTGGGCGGAGTTTACTTGTGAAATTTTGAAGAAAGGGAAGAATTGTGGAAAAGAGTTCTATTCCCAGGCCGTACAATGGTCGGTACCGGCGAACTTTTTTTTTTTTTTTTATAGAGCTTCTAGTGATGTGACTTGCTCGGTAAAACTTGAGGTGGGAAAACCGAGGTGAAGAGCGATCTTGCTCGACTCTCTGTAGAGGTCTTCCGTTCTGGGCTCTCGTAGTGAGAGGACGTTAGCCAAGACGTCCCTCCTTTTGGTCTTTTGTTCTGAGAGGACGTTAGCCGCGCCAGCTCATTGCTGACGGAAACATTGTCGCAATTAGAGAAGTTTACGGACAGCAGACTGTTGCTCGAATACTGTAAGAGTGTACTTTCCGAGACGGCACACGCCGACCGCACGGCCGCGCGGTCGCCGTCGGAGACCGCCGCTGCAACAGGAATATTAAGGTGAGATTGCTCCCGCTTCGGCCTGTGTTAGGAGTAACGTTAAATAGTTTGACCAATTGCAATTGCTGTTTCCACAGAGGTTTCACGATACTTTGGCGTTTAGTGGTTCTTCGTATTTTACGTTTGTGTCGATGTCAGTCGGACAGCCAGTTTATAACAGATCCCGTCTTGTACCGATTTTCTCACAGTTCACTGCCAGGAGGGTAATTTGTAAATTGTTCATTGTGTTTTATTCAGCATTGATCCGAAGGTTATAATAAAATTATTGTGTTTCAGTAGAGACTTTACTTTCAATAGTTGATCCTGAATTTACCCTGATGCTTATTTTTTATATTTTTGTATGTTTTTGATGTCATTGAACACCCTAAGTGTTCGTGATCGTTCATGTTTGGAAGGAAAAATAGGTGTGAATTATCGCCAGCACTACCACCGCAGATTAATTAGGGGTGACAGGGCCACATTTAAATCTAGCGATATCCATGTTTGCGTACAGTACCACTCCCAATTTCTCTGTAAGTTGTTTGTCACAAGCAAAATCGTACAAGCAATGGATGGGGTGTTACACAATCTCATCGCGAATTATAAGTCCACCACGTTAACTACGCGCGCTGCTGCTCACCCACGATAACATACGACGCGAAATTTTCTGAGTCGTTTCACTTCCTAGCTGCCTAGAGACGGAATGCCCGCTTTCGCGTCTCAATCCGAACTGTCCCCTTTGGTGTCTCGACCAGAACTGCCCTCTGCCGTCTCCGACCGCCCGCGCGCCGAACATCGTCATTCAACTGACTACAGAAGTTCCCTTTCCTGAAGCCGTCCATCTGATTGGCTACAACTTATTCTACATTATTTTACATTCTAACATATTTAAGTAATTAAAGCTTGACCACTTCCACGTTCTAGATAAAGTAACAACAATATCCATTAAATAATAAACGTTACAAACTTTTACATAAAACCATTACATTTTTCCTTCTTAACTTTGAATGCCACGACCAGAAGTCTTGCACCAGTGTGCTTTCTGATAAATAAATAAAGAACAAGAGTAACTATTATGAATTAAACTTTACAACAAATACTCTATTACCTAATGATTGAATAAGTCCCATAGTGCTCAGAGCCATTTGAACCATTTGTTACTAGAGCTGTTGTGGCATGTACTATAATTGTTACACGGCACACCTCAAGAGACCGATATATGTACATTTATATGTGTGATCAAAGATCATGTGGTACAAACTGGGACGTCATTATGATGGACTTTGACGATCGTTTCACTTATGTTTTTGTCAGTGGCTGCTTAGACACAGTGCAATGGAGTTTAAACGTGTAATTTGGTGTTCTATTTTATTCCACAACCATGTCAAGTGAATGTCATGTTAATTGCCAATAAATTAGCCTATTACACAAGTGTTCTCGAATTTACTTTCGACTAAATTGGTTTATATAACCGAAGATACATATTTCGACGACGACTTGTGTTCTACTCAACTCTCATGAGTTTTAATAGTTGTGATGCTTGAAAACGACCCAAGGCCGATTTACATAAACAATCTGGTTGATGATATCAGTATATGATATTGAGAGCGACATTAGAATGTTTGCCAAAATGTAGTATCACATGAAAGTTGTGAACAAATCAACGAGGATTTGCAGAAAATAAATGCATGGTGCAAAGACTGTCTGTTATCTCTCAATATCAGTAAGGGTAACCTACTGCGTATAAAAAGGCGAAAATCCCCTTTAATTTACAAGTACAAAATAAATGCCCAGTCTTTGGAAGCGGTAACATACGTCAAGTATCTGGCTGTGACTAATCGAAATGATCTCAAATGGAATGATCAGATTACACAAGTAACGGGCGAGGCGAACTCTAGATTGCGGTTTATTGGTAGAATCCTAAACAGGTGCAGTCCTTCAACAAAGGAAATTGCTTACAATATGTTAGTTCGTCCAGTCTTGGAGTACTGTTCGTCTGTATGGGACCCTTACCAGTTGTGCCTGATTCAAGAGATTAAGAAGGTACAAAGAAGAGCGGCAAGATTCGTGACTGGTACATTTAGCAATCGCGAGAGAGTTACAAATCTCATAGAAAGTTTGAAGTGGGACATACTTGCAGATAGACGACGCGCTAAACGGAAGGCCTGCTCACTAAATTCCTTAATCCGATCTTCGCCGAGGATGAAGAGCATATATTATTGCCACCAACTTTCAAATCGTGCAGTGGTAACCACTCAAAGATAAGGAAATTTAGAGCTCGTACTGAGGCGTTCAGACAGTTGTGTTTCCCTCGCGGGATCCGAGGGTGGAACAAAGAGAGGGGAGGGGGGGGGGGGGGGGGGGGGGGAATATGACTTTAGCGCGAATTGTGCCCTCCGCCACACACAGCTTGGTGGCTAGCGGAGCATATATGTAGATGTAGATTGTGGAATTAAACCTGTTGTACAATCAGATGGTGCTTGTAGCTTTCGAAAAGTTTTATATAACTGTGGCTTCGCACCAAAATACACTGAAGCGCCAAAGAAACTGGTATAGGCATGCGTATTTAAATACAGGGATATGTACGCTATGTGATCAAAAGTGTTCGGACGCCTCGCAGAAATGACTTACAAGTTCGTGGCGCCCTCCATCGGTAATGCTGGAATTCAATACGGCGTTGGCCCATCCTTAGCCTTAATGACGGCTTCCACTCTCGCAGGCATACGTTAAATCAGGTGCTGGAAGGTTTCTTAGGTAATGACAGTCCATTCATTACGGAGTGCTGCACTGAGGAGAGGTATCCATGTCGGTCGGTGGGACCTGGCACGAAGACGGCGTTCCAAAACTTCCCAGAGGTGTTCTATACGATTCAGGTCACGACTCTGTGTAGGCCAGTCCACTACAGGGATGTTGTCGTGTAACGACTCCGCCACATGCCGTGCATTATGAACAGGTCCGCGATCGTGTTGAAAGATGCAATCGCCATCCCCGAATTGCTCTTCTACAGTGGGAAGCAAGAAGGTGCTTTGAACATCAATGTAGGTCTGTGCTGTGATAGTGCCACGCAAAACAAAAGGGTTGCAAGCCCCCTCCATGAAAAAAAAAAACGCCTTACACACGCTAGCAGCTGACGTTCAGCGGGCATTAGCCATACCCACACACTGCCATTGGATCGTAAAATTGCATACCACGGTTCGTCACTCCACACGACGTTTTTCCACTGTTCAATCGTCCAATGTTTACGCTCCATACACCAAGCGATGCATCGTTTGGCATTTACCGGCGCGATGTGTGGCTTATGAGCAGGCGCTCGACCTTGAAATCCAAGTTTTCTCACCTCCCGCCTGTCATAGTACTTGCAGTGGATATTGATGCAGTTCTGAATTCCTGTGTGATGGTTTGAGTAGATGTCTACCTATTACACATTACGACCCTTTTCAACAGTCGGCGGTCTCGTGTCAGTTAACAGACGAGGTCGGCCTGTACGCTTTTGTGCTGTACGTGTCCCTTCACGTTTCCACTTCACTATCACGTTGGAAACAGTCGACCTAGGGATGTTTGAGTGTGGAAATCGCGCGTACGGAGGTATGACCAAGTGAAGCCAATCATCTGACCACATTCGAAGTCCGTGAGTTCCGCGGAGCGCCTCATTCTGCTCTCTCACGATGTCTAATGACTTCTGAGGTCGCTGATATGGAGTAGGTGGCAGTAAGTGGCAGCAGAATGCACCTAATATGAAAATGTATGTTTTTTGGGGTGACCGGATACTTTTGATCACATAGCGTAATCAGGCAGAACACAGCGCTGCGGTCGGCAACGCCTGTATAACACAACAATTGTCTGGCGCAGTTGTTAGAACGGTTACTGCTGCTACAATCGCAGTTTATTAAGATTTAAGTGGGTTTCAACGTGGTGTTATAGCTGCCGCACGAGTCATGGCACACAGCATCTCCGCGTAGCGATGAAGTGGGGATTTTTTCGTACGACCACTTCACGAGTGGACCGTGAATATCAGGGATCCGGTAAAACATCAAATCCCCGACGTCGCTGCCGCCGGAAATAGATCCTTCAAGAACTGGACCAACGACGAATGTAGAGAAACGTTCATCGTGACAGAACTGCAACCATTCCGCAAATTTCTGCAGATTTCAATGCTGGGCCATCTAAAAGTGTCAGCGTGCAAACCATTCAACGAAACATCATTGATATGGGCTTTCGGGGCCGATGGCCCAGTCGTGTACCGTTGATGACTGCACGACACAAAGTTTACGCCTCGCCTGGGACCGCCCGCACCGACATTGGACTGATGATGACTGGAAACATGTTACTGATCGGACGTGTCTCTCTTCAAATTGTATCGAGCGGATGGACATGTTCTGATATGGAAACAACGTCATGAACCCATGGACCCTGCATGTCACCAGAGGACTGTTCAAGCTGTAAGCATCCTGTCTGATCATCTGCACCCATTCATATCTATTGGCATTCCAGTGGACTTGGGCAATTCCAGCAGGACAATGCGACACCCCACACGTCCAGAATTGCTACAGAATGGGTCCAGGAACACTCTTCCGAGTTTAAACACTTCCGCTGGCCACGAAACTCCCTAGACAAGAACATTATGGAGCATACCTGGGATGCGTTGGAACGTACTCTTACGAATTTATGGACAACCCTGCAATTCCCTCCAGCACTACTTTAGACGTTAGTCGAGTCCATGCCACGTCATGTTGCGGCACTTCTGCGTGCTCGTAGGGGCCCTGCACGATATTAGCAGGTGTACCAGTTTCTTTGGTTATTCAGTGTGAAATCATTATTGAAGGAGATGTTGTTCGTCACTTACAAGCCTATCCGACGACGAGTACAAAATATTGTCCTGTATGCCATGAAGTGCTGAAGAGCACACGGTCAGTGCTCATTGTCTTCGCTGAATGCGCACCGAGAAAGTGAACTGATCTTCAAACTTATTTTACAGCCGTACTGTACTTTTCCGGACATGGATTCCTTGTCAGAACCTTATCTACAAAATCCACTATACAAGCCATTGCAGCCTGCAATAGAAATTTGAATTTAGCGTTTAGATATGCAGAATTTCTAAGTGTAATGCGTCATGAATGATCCTGATTCGGGCTAATAGTTTTGAGCGATTATGCATGGTGCAAATCTGATTCCTTACATAAGGACTTCAATGAGTCTTGGTTTTTACTATTGTGTAGAAAAGAGGGATAGTTTTCTAGTAGGGACAAAATTACTCGCACGGAAGAAAAAAGTTAATGTTCATTGGAGCCTCTATATTCTGAGATTAAACGGTGAATGAAGTTATTGAGTGATCAGTTTACAAATTGCCTCTAAATGAACCACAGCAGTCCAGCGACGTGTAACCGGAGTTGTGTCGTAGGAAATCCTGCCCACTCCACCTGTCTCGTCAATAAGCGAACCCTCACTCGCTCAATAATCTTTGTGATTCTCCATTATTATGAGGGTCACTCCAAAAGAAATGCACACTATTTTTTAAATCCATCTTTTATTTTATATGTTTGAAAGTTTTAGAGTGTATAGATACATCCTAAATAACAGTATTTTCATTTCTCCACATAATTTCCATCCCTCTCAACTGGCTTATACAGCGCCTGTATACCCGCACGGTAAAATTCTGGACCAACGTGTTCGAGCCACTGTTTGGCAGCGTGAACAAGGGAGTCATCATCTTCAAACCTTGGTCCACGAAGAGCGTCTTTCAGTTTCCCAAATAGATGATACTCACATGGAGCCAGCTCAGGACTGTAAGGCGGGTGTTTCAGTGTTGTCCATACGAGTTTTGTGATCGCTTCCATGGTTTTTTGACTGACATGTGGCCGTGCACTGTCGTTCAACAGCAAAACGTCCTGCTTTTGCCGATGTGGTCGAACACGGCTCAGTCGAGCTTGAAGTTTCTTCAGTGTCGTCGCAAATGAATCAGAATTTATGGTGGTTCCACTTGGCATGATGTCCACAATCAAGAGTCCTTCGGAATCGAAAAACACCGTAGCCATAATTTTTCCAGTAGCAGGTGCGGTTATGAATTTTTTTTCTTTGGTGAATTTACATGATGCCACTCCATTGATTGCCTCTTCGTCTCTGGTCAATGAGGGAACTGTGTTTCATCACCTGTCACAATTCTTCCAAGAAATTCATCTCCACCATTCTCGTACTGTTCCAAAAGTTCGCTGCATACCGTTTATCTTGTTTATTTGTGAGCCACTGTCAACACCTGGGAATCCACCTGACACAAACCTTTTTTTAACGCCAAAACATTCAGTATTCTGCAAACACTTCCTTCTCCTATCCCAATGTAGCGTGACAATTCGTTCACTGTGATGCGTCTGTCAAAAGTCACCAGTTCGTTAACTCTCTGCACACTGTCTAGAGTGTGTGCAGTACGAGGCCTGCCGCTGCGAGGACAATCCTCAATATTGCCGTGCCCGGTTTCATCACGTAACCTGCTTGCCCACCGACTATCTGTACTGCGATCGATAGGAGCATCTCCATACACGTTTTTCGACCTCTTGTGGATGTTTCCCACTGTCTCGTTTTCACAGCACAGGACTTCTATTGTATGTAGGCTGTTTAGGTTTTTTTAATGGTAACGCCGCCGCCACGTAGCGCTCTGTATAAAAATCACTGGCTGTGCCGTGTGCAGTCTGTGGCTGGTTTGCATTGTTGTCTGCCATTGTAGTGTTGGGCAGCGGCAGCTGGATGCTAACAGCGCGTAGCGTTGCGCAGTTGGAGGTGAGCCGCCAGCAGTGGTGGACGTGGGGAGAGAGATGGCGGAGTTTTGTAATTTGCAAGACTGGATGTCATGAACTACCATATATATTTTGACTATTAAGGTAAATACACTGTTTGTTCTCTATTAAAATCTTTCATTTGCTAACTATGCCTGTCAGTAGTTAGTGCCTTCAGTAGTTTGAATATTTTATTTAGCTGGCAGTAGTGGTGCTCGCTGTATTGCAGTAGCTTGAGTAACGAAGATTTTTGTGAGGTAAGTGATTTGTGAAACGTATAGGTTAATGTTAGTCAGGGCCATTCTTTCGTAGGGATTTTTGAAAGTCAGATTGCGTTGCGCTAAAAATATTGTGTGTCAGTTTAAGCACAGTCATGTATAAATTTTTCAAAGGGGACGTTTCACTATGACAGCACTTTGCCTTCTGACGAACGTCAAGTGTAGCAGCCATCTTGAAGAGATGCTGTGACGGCGCCACTCACGGAAACAGGTTGAACTAAGTTTGAAAACAAGCGGGAAGGATGTTTCTTCACACTGTAAACTTTCACACATGCAGAATGAAAACTCAAAAAGTAACTTTTACTGTGACAATGCCTGATCGACCGCTTGCCAACATATGTATTGTAGACAGTGATTTATAGCTTTGTTTCCGTGTTTGAGTTCCCCCCTTCATCGTTGCGATACTAGGCAGAGCAGTGTGGCTGGCCCATCGCCCTGGCGGCCCTTCATCCCCGGACAGGATCCCCGGCATCCATTTGCTAGTAGGCTGCACGAACCTGCGTCCGTCTTGGAAGGAGTGGAGCGAGGAAAAATTCCCATGTCTGTCCGGGAGTTTAAATACGATAATTTATGATAGCATCATGTTACGTATTTGAGATAGTTACACGAGTAACCAACAGGTATCGCATATGCATAGTTTGTGAAGTCAAACTAGCATAACTTTTGTGTGAAGCTTTGGTAGTGCATGCTGGTTAAATACACTCTGAAGAAGAAAAAAAAAGAATGACGCGCCACTAATGAATTATCCGGATGGGACATAGACAAATGTAATGTATTGCGAATACATAGATAGAAGGATCCATTATTGTATGATTATACGATAGCGGAACAAACACTGGTAGCAGTTACTTCTGTAAAATATCTGGGAGTATCCGTGCGGAACGATTTGAAGTGGAATGATCATATAAAATTAATTGTTAGTAAGGCCGGTGCCAGGTTGAGTTTCTTTGGGAGAGTCCTTAGAAAATGTAGTCCATCAACAAAGGAGGTGGCTTACAAAACATTCATTCGACCTATACTTGAGTATTGCTCATCAGTGTGGGATCCGTACCAGATCGGGTTGACGGAGGAGATAGAGAAGATCCAAAGAAGAGCGGCACGTTTAGTCACAGGGTTATTTGGTAAGCGTGATAGCGTTAAGGAAATGTTTAGCAAACTCAAGTGGCAGACTCTGCAAGAGAGGTGCTCTGCATCGAAGTGTAGCTTGCTGTCCAAGTTTCGAGAGGGTGCGTTTCTGGATGAGGAATCGAATATATTGCTTCCCCCTATATAAACCTCCCGAGGAGATCACGAATGTAAAATTAGAGAGATTCGTGCGCGCACGGAAGCTTTCCGGCAGTCGTTCTTCCCACGAACCATACGCGACTGGAACAGGAAAGGGAGGTAATGACAGTGGCACGTAAAGTGCCCTCCGCACACACCGTTGGGTGGCTTGCGGATTATAAATGTAGATGTAGAAATCGGTAGATATGATGCACATGAACAGACAAACAGAAAAATATGATTACAACTTCAGAAAAATTGAATTATTCGTTCAGGAGCAAGAGCCTCACAAACTGAGCCCCACAGTCACGCGTTGGTCCACCTCAGCCCCTTACGCAAGCCGTTACTTGCCTTGCCATTGATTGAAAGAGTTGTCGGATATCTTCCTCAGGTATATCGCGTCAAAATTCTATCCAATGACGCGTTAGATCGTCGGTATCTCTAGCTGGCTGGTAGGCCCTGCACATAATACTCCAAACTTTGGGAGGGATCTTGGTTGTCAAGATAGGGTTTGGCAAGTACGAAGACAAACAATAAAAACTTTCTCTGTGTGTGGGAAGAGCATTATCTTGCTGAAATGTAACCCCTGGATGGCTCGTCACGAAGGGGCACAAAACGGAGGTTAGAAAATCGACGACGTACCGCTGTGAAGTAAGGGTGCTCCAGATGACAACGAAAGGGGTCCCGCCATGAGGAGAAACGCCGTCTCATACCGTCCATCACTCCTGGCTGAGGAGCCGTTGGCCGCCGACACTCTTTGATACATTTTGTAATGGTAGCAGGGATTGTCTGCACCAGGAAGCATTGCTAGCGGGAGAGACCGCTCTTAAGCGTTCGTAGGAAATCAGTAGTAAGCGAGATGTGAAGCGAGTCGGTAGCAGGTCTGAAGTGAGAGGTTGAGAGGAGCGGTGTGCCTGCCAGCCACCAGCTATGATTTACAAGAGATTATAAACGGATGTACAGAGATATGAGCTAACTATTATCATAAGGGCAACTAAAATTATTGAATTATTTTTTTCAGAAACTCAAGACTACTGAAGGTATGAGGTATCTTTGCGCAATGCTAGTTGTAAGATTATTGTAAAAAGTAAGTCCCATTTGAACGTATGTAAAATCATTTCATTATCAACAGCAAATATTTGAAGAATCTTTGTCAGAATATAATAAATGTTGCTAGCAATATTGCATTACTGCTTATAATCCATCCCAAAAACCATCAACGTAAAACTTTGTCAAGTTTTACTGTTGTCAAGAAAAAGTTAACTATGACGTTTGGCTCAGTCAAATTAATTAAAGAATAACGTCAGCTTTGCTATTAAGGAATAACGTCAGCTTTGGTAATAAATACAGACACTTATTATGACAGCCCACCAGCAGCTAATAGAGTATAGTAAAACAGAGTAAGTATATTCATGTCGCAGTTCGGTGTAGCAGTCAGATGGCGATCCAGTAACAGTAGAAAAGGTAAGGAACAGTTTTGGGTTATTGCAGGTAACGACTGAGGGCCACAATGACGACATATTCTATGTTTCGTCGAAATAATCAGAAAATCACTTTTAATAAGCAGCATTTAAATTTGTATGAGTAGATTTCACTTATTATTATTATTATTGAGAAAGAGAACAAATTTCAAAGGGAAGATTTCATTTGTTATCATTAACCAAGAGATAGAAATCCTAAGGGAAGGTTTCATAGGTTATTGTAGAACGGAAGGTTGCGTAACAAAAGAGATGTAGAGGATACGGGAATTTTTCAACTGCGTAAATAAGAAAAGAAATAGATTAAAAAAGAATTCCAATGAAGTTTTTGACAACAGTAAACGTTTTCTCTACTGAACACGAAAAATAAACTTTTATATCATTTTGCACTTAGACAACGAAACGCAGAGGATAATACAAAAACGTGTTATGTACTGCTTTCCAGATATTGATTTATTTGTTTATATGTATAAATTATCTCGAGAAAATAAATTGTTATTTTGAAATATTTTGATGATACATTTTATTATTCTTTCAGTTCCCAGCAGTGTGAAAAATTTACCATACGCCTTCTGTCAAAAAAAAAAAAAAATAAATAAATAAGTTACTGATTTTACTTTGGTCATTAATGAAATTTACTATCATTGCTAGTTCCTTAATGCTGATACCAAATTCAAACTCATTATCTCACTTTCATCGATCAGTACTGGGCTGAGCGATGTGGCGCCATGTTGATTTTCCGTCTAGTGTGAAGGCACAACCATTTGTTCCGTTCCGTAGCAGCGTATTAATCTCTAGTGTGAGTTCACATGTAGTTGGCACAGTGCGTTGAGATTATCGGTACCGTCGATGCTATGGATGGCAGCAAAATTCGTAAGGAATTGGATAAGGTTGAAGATTTCCTGTCAGAAAGGTCACATTTCGTAGTAATAGACGGAAAGTCATCGAGTAAACAGAAGTAATATACGGCGTTCCCCAAGGAAGTGTTATAGGCCCTCTATTGTTCCTGACCAATATTAACGACATAGGAGACAATCTGAGTAGCCGTCTTAGATTGTTTGCAGATGATGCTGTCATTTACCGTCTTGTAAGGACATTAGATGATCAAAACGACTTGCAAAATGATTTAGATAAGATACCTGTATGGTGCGAAAAGTGGCAATTGACCCTGAATAAGAAAAAGAAATCAGCTAAATTTCGATTGCTATAAGTCACACAAATTTGAAGGCTGTAAATTAAACTAAATACTTAGGGATTACAATTACAAATAACCTAAATTGGAACGATCACATAGATAATATTGTGGGTAGAGCAAACCAAAGACTCCGATTCATTGGCAAAACACTTAAAAGGTGCAACGGGACTACTAAAGAGACTTCTTACACCGCGCGTGTCAGCCCTATTCTGGAGTATTGCTGTGCGGTGTGGGATCCGCATCAGATGGGACTGACGGATTACATCGAAAAAGTACAAAGAAGGGCAGCTCGTTTTCTATTATCGCGGAATAGGGGAGATAGTGCCCAGAAATGATACGTGAATTGGAGTGGCAATCATTAAAATAAAGGCGTTTTTCGTTGCGACGGGAACTTCTCATGAAATTTCAATCACCAGTTTTCTCCTCCGATTGTGAAAACAATCTATTGGCACCCCCCTACATAGGGAGAAATGATCATCACGATAAAATAAGAGAAATCAGGGCGCGCACAGAAAAATTTAAGTGTTCGTTTTTCCCGCGTGCCGTTCGAGAGTGGAACGGTTGAGAGACAGCTTGAAGGTGGTTCATTGAACCCTCTGCCAGGCACCTTATTGTGAATAGCAGAGTAATCACGTAGATGTAGATAATAGTTTTAAAAATCTTATTCACGCCAGTTTATATGTGTCGAACTGTTTTACTACACCCCTTAACCACGCGAGATGTGAAATAAATTGTGAAGTGATCCCTGGCGAAACATTATTGCATTCGAACATTTTGGAAACTTGGAATGGATAGAAAACTTCCCAATCAGCAAAGACACATGCCTATTCAAATGCATGCAATTAGCGAAAGTTTTATTACAAGCAATCGATTCTGTAGGCAGCAACCTGAAAACTCAGTCGTGACTCAGATATGGTCGACCGTTAACAAGGAGTGAAAATCGGCTCTAGGAGAGCATTTACGGTAGTCGAACCCGCATTTCCAGTGGTATGTTGGAGTCTCTGCAGGATAAACCAGAAGCGGCTTACGGAAGACCATGTAAACGCAGTCTTGGAGACATGTCGCAAACCTTTAGAGTCAAAACCAAATGATTGTTTTTAATAGAATGTTGTTAAAATAGAAAAACACTAGCACACTATTCTCCTTTCATTTATTAATGTCATATTCTACATTTATCTGCATCAAAACTTGTAGAATACAAAAACTGAATACTGTAACCCGATTATCAGTGATGAAGCTACATGTTAGTATCGGATCAAATATCGGTGTCCGATCGTCAGTTGCTTTGCACGTATGGCCTCTGGAAACCAGTCGTTACAGCTTCTTAGTCAGGGCGAATGCTGTTTCTTTTCATCTAAATAAGAGTGGAAATGGTTCAAATTGCTCTGAGCACTATGGGACTTAACTTCTGAGGTCATCAGTCCCCTAGAACTTAGAACTACTTAAACCTAACTAAACTAAGCACATCACACACATCCACGCCCGAGGCAGGATTCGAACCTGCGACCGTAGCGGTCGCGCGGTTCCAGACTGAAGCTCCTAGAACTGCTCGCCCACTCCGGCCGGCGGAAAAGGAAAGCTTTGAGATTTTTTCACTAGCAAGATTTCCTTCTGCTGTCATCCCCCAGGAGACAGTCAGTGAATCTCATTAGGAGAGACGCAGGTCCCCTGGGAGACGGGCGGTTTCTGTGGAAGTATGGCTGTGGCCTGCTTCGTACTTTCGTGAGCATGGCCGCCACTCCAAGCCCCAGAGCATAAGTGAGCACGGCTTTCTGACTTTTCTGTTTGGACATCAAAGGACGAGGCAGCGAGAGGCCGCTCGGCCTGCAAGGGAAGGTCCATTGTTTTCGCTCCAACACTAGGTGTGCCCAGTGCCGAGAGGTGCCACTGCCACCGTACTCGGCGCGAAGTGGCCCACTAATTGAACGGACTGCGCCCCACCTCAGTACCAAGCTCCAACTTGTTGCATACCAACTGTGGGAAGTTATTCAGCGTTCCCCTGGTTTTCATGAAATAAGCGATGGGAGAGCCAGTCCTGACAAAACTCTACCATCTGGTGAGCAAGTTGTATGAGGCAGGCGAAATACCCTCAGACTTCAAGAAGAGTATAGTAATTCCTATCCAAAAGAAAGCAGGCGTGGACAGATGTGAAAATTACCGAACTGTCAGTTTAATAAGCCACGGCTGCAAAATATTAACACCAATTCTTTACAGACGAATGGAGATACTGGTAGAAGCCGACCTCGGGGAAGATCAGTTTGGATTCCGTAGAAATATTGGAACACGTGAGGAAATACTGACCCTACGACTTATCTTAGAAGCTAGATTAAGGAGAGGCAAACCTACGTTTCTATCATTTGTAGCCGTAGAGAAAGCTTTTGACAATGTTGACTGGAATACTCTCTTTCAAATTCTGAAGGTGGTAGGGGTTAAAATACAGGGAGCGAAAGGCTATTTACATTGTTCAAATAGATTTCGGGCTTGCAGCCGGTCGTCGTAAACTTCTTCGCACGATATTTCGGCTGGACAACTGCCAGCCATCTTCAGGTGAGCCGAACGAGGACTGACGAAGACGTTCTCCGTTCCGTATTCGTCAGTCCTTGTTCGGCTCACCTGAAGATGGCTGGCAGTTGTCCAGCCGAAATATCGTGCGAAGAAGTTTACGACGACCGGCTGCAATCCCGAAATCTATTTGAACAATTGATTCGCCGGGAAAATTTCAAATTTTACAGGCTATTTACAATTTGTACAGAAACCAGATGGCAGTTATAAGAGTCGAGGGGCATGAAAGGGAAGCAGTGGTTGGGAAGGGAGTGAGACAGGATTGTAGTATCTCCCCAATGTTATTCAATCTATATATTGAGCAAGCAGTAAAGGAAACAAAAGAAAAATTCGGAATAGGTATTAAAATCCATGGAGAAAAAATAAAACCTTTGAGGTTCGCCGATGACATTGTAATTCTGTCAGAGACAGCAAAGGACTTGGAAGAGCAGTTGAACGGAATGGACAGTGTCTTGAAAGGAAGGTATAAGATGAACATCAACAAAAGCAAAACGGGGATAATGGAATGTAGTGGAATTAAATTGGGTGATGCTGAGGGTACTAGATTAGGAAATGAGACACTTAAAGTAGTAAAGGAGTTTTGTTTTCCTTTTTGGGGAACAAAATAACTCATGTGGTGAAAGTAGAGAGGAATAAAATGTAGACTGGCAATGGCTAGGAAAACGTTTCTGAAGAAGACAAATTTGTTAATATCGAGTATAGATTTAAGAGTCAGGAAGTCGTTTCTGAAAATATTTGTAAGTAGTGTAGCCATGTATGGAAATGAAACGTGGACGATAAATACTTTGGACAAGAAGTGCTACAGAAGAATGCTGAAGATTAGATGGGTGGATCACATAACTAATGAGGAGGTATTGAACAGAATTGGGGAGAATAGGAGTTTGTGGCACAACTTGACTAGAAGAAGGTATCGGTTGGTAGGACATGTTCTGATGCATCAAGCGATCACCATTTTAGTATTGGAGGTCAGCGTGGAGGCTAAAAATCGTAGGGGGAGACAAAGAGATGAACACACTAAGCAGATTCAAAAGGATGTAGGTTGCAGTAGGTACTGGGAGATGTAGAATTTCGGTCAGGATAGAGTAGTATGGAGAACTGCATCAAACTAGACTCAGGACTGAAGACCACAACAACAAAAGCGATAGTCTCGTGCGTCACATTGGTAATCGCAGTGAGTTGTCCCCTCCATGTGATATTTTCAAAAGGTAGGCAGTCGTGTGGCGTCAGCCAACATTCTGGGTCATCCTGCACTGGGCTTCCATGCTGGGTTATTCTGCTTCTAGCCAGCATCTGGTGCTCCTCGGCACACGTTATCTTTTGTTGGGGAAGTGTGAGACTCGCAACTGCATTAGGGTGATGCACATTCTGAGCATATTTTTACTTGATTGCGCTGGCACGCAACTTGGGTTGTTTAATTTGGTTGTAATTTATGGCTGCTTGTTGTGTCACTAAATTTTATCTCGCGAGCTGTGGAGATGAGGTTATCTTTTTACATTTTCTCCACACAGCTCCCTGCTCTCTTTGATACCTCCCCACATTGTTGGCATCATTTTGTGATTTATTTTGAGTTTTAGAGAACTTTGTTCTATGTTAATTTTATTGTGATTTATGTCAGTCATTAGAGCAAATAAATAAACTGTTAATCTAGTCTTGGCTTTGATATTAAGATGCTTTAAACTGTCCTACAACTTGTCCATGGTTAAGCGCCTCACCAGTAATAACTATAACCTGTTGCAGACATAAGCTTATTGTTCTCACTTTGGCGGCGTTATGGTTGTGAACAGTTGCCAGTCTCAACGATCATTCTCTACTTATTCAGTCAAGGTAACGAGCATTGCATTCACTTTTCTTATTTGGTTATAAACCTGTTTATTGACTAGGAAAAGCTGTGTCGATTTCCCCAACGATTTTAAGTTTGGTGTGTGTTGTTTCATCACTATTTGGCAAACAAACCTGGAACACATTCCATACATCCTCGAGTAGCAGAAACAATATTTTAAAAATGACAACATTTTCAACTGTAAAATCGGAAGGTTTTTTTATTGAAAAATACAAACTTGTAGCATGCCTAAATTAAAATTTAGTCTCATTTTTCATCTTCAGTCGGGTAGAAGATATGCAAAAGACGTTAGCTCCGTCCACAGGCCATAATGATCCAATCGGGACAGGCCGAGCACCGTGTCATCTTCTGCGAATGGCATTATTGTGTAACCTCCCCCTCACTTATCGACCTTAATGACAGTGAAAAATTAAAGCGCATGTACCTAATGGAAATTTGGGAAAGGCAATCGTCACCTAAGTTAATATGTCGGTAAAGATGGAGGAAGGGTACATCTAAACGAAAGGAAAAATGCAAATGAAATTGATGGAAATTAATTTTGAAAAAAGGTAAAGTTAATGAAGAAAGTAAATGTGCGGTCGTTACGTTAACAATTAACTGGCGTTAATTAGATATTTGAGATTTGGGGAAAATTACGGTCGCCAGTCCTATGGACAGCTACTATAATAACTGAAAAATAAAGGTTAATGCACATAAAATTAGCACTAAAAGCGTGGCAACTGAAGTTTGACACGAGTTGTGTGGAAACTGAATGTTTGTCAGAAGTAATAAATTTCGCTACATTCTGACTTAATTTAGCCAAAGAATTAATAAAACCGGAAAATTGAAAGTTAAATTAGTGACTGAAATTAATAGTGAATTTTGCTTCTGAACTACTATGAAATAAAATAAAATAAGGTTAGTCTTGGGCTACCTCAACAATCACCTCAAAAGCTACTTGAATCTACGCAATTTAGAAATAAGAGATTTAACTTTGAACTTGAATTAAATGATTTTGAACAATTAAGAATAGTAAAATTTAGTACGTACCAAACTGAGTTGCAGTCACAGGTAACCTAAAATATAGTACCAAAACTCGCACTCTTAATTTGTGCTTGTGTACTCTAAACATTGTAGTCAGCTATGAATACTTTAACTGAACTTTGAAATTAAAGCAGTGAAATGGAATGATATTACTTTAATGCTGGCGTTTGAATTTCAACGACACTCGGGTTCATTTCGGAAAAGGAAGGGACCCTGCTTGGTAATGCAATTGGGACAATGAGCAACAAAGGTTCATGCTAAGTTGCTGTATTTTAGTGATGCAAATGGAGCAGTTTGAAAAGCTGAGGTCTGCCATACAGTTCTAACACTTTACGTGCTTTCAATCTTCCTTGTTGGTTGATTGAAGGTTTGAAGTCGTCGATCGAGGAGGTGGCGACAGTCACTTATTGTCGGCCATCGCTGTTGCAGAAGCTGGATGTTGGCACGCCTTCTTCTCGACACAGTCACAAGGCGAAACGGGCTCTTGATGTGTGCCAGCTAATGTTTCCTGTCCGCGACACCGTGCCAGAAACTACCATAGCGAGTCGAGCGCAATTACATGCTGCCAAACCCCGAAAGCGTGGTATCTCGCAGGAGCGTCACTCAACACACCTGCTCCACCGCCCTACTCCAGCCAGACTCTGCTCTGCCCACGCTCCACGCGGCAGAGTTAACATTACCAAGGATCCTAAAACACTTTGGTTCTCCACACGACCTATCGATGTAATCGAACGATAGCATAGTTTTCCCTAGGCAAGACCCAGCGTCAAAATACAAATAATATTTACAAAACAAACCAATTACACATCGACATAAACCCATAAATATACAGGGTGAAAAGTATTTAAACCGACAAACTCTTGGAGGTTGTAGGGGACATCAAAACAAATATTTTTCCCTAATGTCATTTTTTCCTATGAGGAGTATTTAAACCAGTAGAGGAAGATTTCTCTGGCGGCAAATTAATTAAACCAACAAACACTTTTCCATTTTTTATGACCAAGCGACACCACATTAACACAACCCAATTTCAATTACAGTAGATTTTCAAAAATGTCTCCATTGACTCGTAAACAAAGGTTACACTGTTGGATCATGTTCTGTCTGACACGGGCAAAAACATCAGGAGTGTCCTGAATTGTTCCCCACACAAAAAGTGGGGATCGAGCAGGCCATGGTACAGGACCACCTCTGTCAATCCACGTTTCTGGGAAACCGTCGGTCCAGGAATCGACGCACACGACGACTGAAATGTGCCAGCGCCCCGTGATGGTGGAAGCACATGCGTTGTCTTGTAGGGAGCGAGACGTCTTCCAGTAGTTCTGACAGTGCTCTAGCGAGAAAATTGTAATAGTGCCTGCCATTTAATGGCCTACGTAGCAGATACGGCCCAATTAAACAGTCCCCAACAACACCGACCCACACATTAACGAAGAACCGCACTTGATGAGCGCTAGTAACTGTGGCATGCGGGTTATCCTCACTCCAAACTTGCGAATTGTGCATGTTGAACGTTCCATCACGCCCGAACGTTGCTTTATCGGTAAATAACACTGAGGATGGAAATGTAGGATGCATTTCACACTGTTCCCGGTACCGCTGCGAAAACTGTGCTCTAGATGGATAATCAACTGGTTCCAGGTTGTGGGCACGCTGTAAATGAAATAGACGTAACAATTGCTCTCGAAGGACTGTTCTTACACTCGTCTGATTCTTCCCCATTTTACGTGCAGTTGCACAAGTGCTGACTGAAGGATCCCGCTCCACATGCTGTAAGACAGCTTCCTCAAATTGAAGCGTTCTTACCGTGCGAAGGTGTCCCTGTCCAGGTAATCTACTGAATGATGCGTTCTCACGCAGATATTGGTACACGGCACCAAAGTTCGTAAGATGCGGGATACGGCGATTAGAATATTGTCGTTGATAAACCCGCTGTGCAGCTCGTCCGTTGTGGTGCGCTACGTCGTATACACCAACCATATCAGTGTACTCACTCCATGTGTATCTCTCCATTAGTAAACAGAGACAATACACTACTACACTGGTGGACAACAGTTTCCTACAACTGAAGAGCGTAATACGCCCTTTAACAATTGAAGATCGTAATCCGTCCTCTAATAACTGAAGAGCGTAATACGGCCTCCACCGGTCTAAATAATCCTCATAGGAAAAAATGACATTAGGGAAAAATATTTGTTTTGATGTTCGCTAGAACTCTCAAAGTTTGTCGGTTTAAATACTTTTCACCATATAAAATTACAATACATAAAGACACAGAAATGTCATATCTTAAAGTAACAAAATAAGGAAAAAATTTATAGTGCAATAGATGGAAATAGGAGGAAATGCGTTACAATTGGATGTGACATGGAGGGGCAATGGGTCAGCACACGACTCTCGGAAAAATCATTTTTAAGCGCCCTGTATTGTAGCATAGTCTCACAAGTCATATCAGTGGACTGTATGTCTGGCTGCCGTGTTCGATCCCCGGTACTGTCTGGGAGTTTTCCTTGGTGGCGGATTGGTGATGCCAACTGAGGAGCGACTGGAGTGAGAAGTAGCAGTGCCGAGCACAAAAAAGCCGGCAGCGGTCGGAGAGCGGAGTGAGGACCTAACACCCTTCCATACCGTATCGAGTGAGACCATTGACAGAGGCAGAGGATGAGACTGCGATCGGTCAGCCCCTGTTGGCCCATCGGTACCAAGACGTGGAGCTTCGCGCACACTCAGCGTCAAAAAATGGTTCAAATGGCTCTGAGCACTATGGGACTTAACATCTGAGGTCATCAGTCCCCTAGGATTCGAACCTTCGACCGTAGCGACAGCGCGGTTCCAGACTGAAGCATCTAGAACCTCTCGGCCACCACGGCCGGCGCTCAGAGTCAAAGTGAGACAAGTGACCCTTATTGCTTTACGAGTGTAGCAGTGCTGCAAATTCATCCAGCCCGCCGACAGACGTCCCCTTGAACGTAAGTGGTGCAACTCGTCGCCTATAGCCCGTTTTACACGGGCCGTGCGATGGAATTTTAAAAAATTAATTTCTTACAATCGATATATACAGTTAAAATTACAGTACTGGATATTGTAATTGCTACACCACGAAGATGACGTGTTACAGACGCGAAATTTAACCGACAGGAAGAAGATGCTGTGATATGCAAATGATTAGCTTCTCAGAGCATTCGCACAAGTTTGGCGCCGGTGGCGACACCTACAACGTGCTGACATGAGGAAAGTTTACAACCGATTTCTCATACACAAACAGCAGTCGACCGGCGTAGCCTGGTGAAACGTTGTTGTGATGCCTCGTGTAAGCAGCAGAAATGTGTACCATCACGTTTCCGACTTTGTAAAGATCGGGTTGTAGCCTATCGCGATTGCGGTTTATCGCATCGCGACATTGCTGCTCGCATTGGTCGAGACCCAATGACTGCTAGCAGAATATGGGATCGGTAGGTTCAGGAGGGTAATAGGAACGTTGTGCTGGATGCTAACGGCCTCGTATCACTAGCAGTCGAGACGACAGACATCTTATACGAATGGCTCTAACGGATCGTGCAGCCACGTCTCGATCACTGAGTCAACAGATGGGGACGTTTGCAAAACAACCATCTGCACGAACAGTTCGACGACATTTGCAGCACCATGGACTATCAGCTTGAAGACCATGGCTGCGGTTACCCTTCACGCTGCATCACAGACAGGAGCGCCTGCGATGGTGTACTCAACGACGAACCTGGCTGCACGAAAGGCGAAACGTCATTTTTTCGGATGAATCCAGGTTGTGTTTACAGCATCATGATGTTTTGCGATATCGCGGTGAACGCAGATTGGAAGCGTGTATTCGTAATCGCCATACTGGCGTATCACCCGGCGTGATGTTATGGGGTTGCATTGGTTACACGTCTCGGTCACCTCGTGTTCGCATTGACGGCACTTTGAACAGTGGACGTTACATTTCAGATGTGTTACGACCCGTGGCTCTACTCTTCATTCGATCCCTGCGAAACCCAACATTTCATCAGGATAATGCACGACTACATGTTGCAGGTCCTGTACGGGCCCATCTGGATACAGAAAATGTTCGATTGCAGCCCTAGCCAGCACATTCTCCAGATCTCTCACCAACTGAAAACGTCCGCTCAATGGTGGTCGAGCAAGTGGCTCGTCACAATACGCCAGTCACTATTCTTGATGAACTGTGGAATCATGTTGAAGCTACACGCCATCCAAGCTCTGTTTCACTCAATGCCCAGGCGTATCAAGGCTGTTGTTACGGCCAGAGGTGGTTGTTCTGGGTACTGATTTCTCAGGATCTATGTACCCAAATTGCGTGAAAACGTAATCACATGTCAGTTCTAGTATAATATATTTGTCCAATTAATACCCGTTTACCATCATTTCTTCTTGGTGTAGCACTTTTAATGGCCATTCGTGTACTTTTATTTTAGAAATATTTGAAATTACGAAATATCTGGCAGAATTAAAATTGAAACTTCCTGGCAGATTAAAACTGTGTGCCCGACCGAGACTCGAACTCGGGACCTTTGCCTTTCGCGGGCAAGAGCTCTACCAACTGAGCTACCGAAGCACGACTCAGGCCCGGTACTCACAGCTTTACTTCTGCCAGTATCCGTCTCCTACCTTCCAAACTTTACAGAAGCTCTTCTGCGAAACTTGCAGAACTAGCACTCCTGAAAGAAAGGATATTGCGGAGACATGGCTTAGCCACAGCCTGGGGGATGTTTCCAGAATGAGATTTTCACTCTGCAGCGGAGTGTGCGCTGATATGAAACTTCCTGGCAGATTAAAACTGTGTGCCCGACCGAGACTCGAACTCGGGACCTTTGCCTGCCAGGAAGTTTCATATCAGCGCACACTCCGCTGCAGAGTGAAAATCTCATTCTGGAAACATCCCCCAGGCTGTGGCTAAGCCATGTCTCCGCAATATCCTTTCTTTCAGGAGTGCTAGTTCTGCAAGTTTCGCAGAAGAGCTTCTGTAAAGTTTGGAAGGTAGGAGACGGATACTGGCAGAAGTAAAGCTGTGAGTACCGGGCGTGAGTCGTGCTTCGGTAGCTCAGTTGGTAGAGCTCTTGCCCGCGAAAGGCAAAGGTCCCGAGTTCGAGTCTCGGTCGGGCACACAGTTTTAATCTGCCAGGAAGTTTCATATCAGCGCACACTCCGCTGCAGAGTGAAAATCTCATTCTGGAAACATCCCCCAGGCTGTGGCTAAGCCATGTCTCCGCAATATCCTTTCTTTCAGGAGTGCTAGTTCTGCAAGTTTCGCAGAAGAGCTTCTGTAAAGTTTGGAAGGTAGGAGACGGATACTGGCAGAAGTAAAGCTGTGAGTACCGGGCGTGAGTCGTGCTTCGGTAGCTCAGTTGGTAGAGCTCTTGCCCGCGAAAGGCAAAGGTCCCGAGTTCGAGTCTCGGTCGGGCACACAGTTTTAATCTGCCAGGAAGTTTCATATCAGCGCACACTCCGCTGCAGAGTGAAAATCTCATTCTGGAAACATCCCCCAGGCTGTGGCTAAGCCATGTCTCCGCAATATCCTTTCTTTCAGGAGTGCTAGTTCTGCAAGTTTCGCAGAAGAGCTTCTGTAAAGTTTGGAAGGTAGGAGACGGATACTGGCAGAAGTAAAGCTGTGAGTACCGGGCCTGAGTCGTGCTTCGGTAGCTCAGTTGGTAGAGCTCTTGCCCGCGAAAGGCAAAGGTCCCGAGTTCGAGTCTCGGTCGGGCACACAGTTTTAATCTGCCAGGAAGTTTCATATCAGCGCACACTCCGCTGCAGAGTGAAAATCTCATTCTGGAGAATTAAAATTCCTATCACTAATTGCACAATCTGACGATATTTTTTAAATTTATTTCTGGACTCACTTATAAAATGATGATATAACTTGGTGAGGATTCTTCTTTCGTCAAGAAAGTTTTTAACTCTTTGGAATATTGTGAGTACCGCAGAATGAGTTGTTAGTAGTGGGCATACCTCTGAAGGAATCGGAAGTATTTTTGTGATTGGCAATAACAATGTAATTTGTGGCGTTGTAGAAGTGGAAATTGTAAAGACGGTGTGATATTGAAAACAATGTGACAATAAAATAAAATTCAAGGGAAAGACAAGCAAATCTTCATTAGTTATTACGTCAACTGGAAACTACAAAGATAAAAAAAAATTCAGTCTCAAGAATCTACCCCATAGACGTACTGCAGCCAACAAGAAAAAAATAGTTTTTTTGTATATCTTATTCCTCTCGAAGCTTTCGAACCTTTTGAAGAGGCTGAAAATTTTAATGGTGATGCGTGGGAGGGTAAGATTATAGTGTCTACTGTTTTTGTTGTCAGGTTCCAGCAAGTGAACCGAAGTCTTAAATTCGCTTTTCGTGACTATGAAATATTTTATGTCCTTTTGTAATATTACTATATTTAACTGTATTTTAGGCGGACACTGTGACGCTATATTTAGTTCTTTTCGTGCAGTTTTTGTGAATTTAAGTCACTTACATGTGTAAACGACCTCAATATAAAAGCTAAAAATCATATAATAAGCTGTAGAAATGGTGCTTTTCTGTTGCCAGGGTTAATTTACTGGATTAACTCATGTTTATCCTTTAGTGAGAAGACATATTATGGCTCATGGGCGAGTGCATTTGCGAGTGAACAAGAACATATATTTTAAGAACAGTTCCAGATAGATCCCGATCACTAATTTACATTCACTTCCTCATACAAAAGCCTCACCATTTAAACTCCAGTGAATGCTTGTAGCAGATGTTCCACCCGTTAAATGTTTATGAGAAGAACGAACTACGACGTTTCGTTGCGTAGAAGACACAATTCACAAAGAACTTGGCGCTGTTTGTCAGTTGCGCTCCCCAAACGATCGTCTGCGCATGCATCTATTCCATCTAAGAGCGATCGTATGAGTGGAGTGGCCTCGTCTAGACGGCAGAGACCGGTGGAACCAGTACATCACGGGTAACCTTGGAAGCTCGCACGTCCCGTGTAGAACGGGCTCGTCACAAGCAGCACGTGTGGATCGCGGCCGCGGTCGCGCGTGAGACTCGGCGTGACGTCACGGCGGCTCGGCCGGCGGAGTGGGGAATCTCCGAGCCAGAGCAGCTGGCGGCCACGTAAGCGGCGGTCCTAACTCAATTGGGCGGCGCGTGTGTGCGGTGCGACCGACCGATTTGCCACTTGGTGCGGTCCGCCCGCTACAACGTGGCACGTGCGAATGCTCCCTAGAGAACACAGCCGGCCCCGACTGCCAGAAGCTCTACGAGTTAGTCGCGGTAGCGCTGGGAGGTAGAACACCCAGCTGCCATGCGTTATCACCAATAAAGCTGTCCTATTACTAACGTAATCTTCAGAAGTAATTGTAGTAGCAGTAGTAGTTGCTGGAAAAAAACAGCTGGTGCTACGAGTAAAAGGTAGTTTTTAGAGTTGTAATAGTTACTTCGTATGCTATTGTAGCGGTAGAACACAGGGTGGTCCATAGATAGTGACCGGGCCAAATATCTCACGAAATAAGCATCATACGAAAAAACACAAAGAACGAAACTCGTCTAGCTTGAAGGGGGAAACCAGTTGGCGCTATTGTTGGCCCGATAGATGGCACTGCCATAGATGAAACGGATATCAACAGCGTTTTTTGTTTTGTTTTAATACGAACCCCCATTTTTTATTACATATTCGTGTAGTACGTAAAGAAATATGAATGTTTTAGTTGGACCACTTCTTTCGCTTTGCGATAGATGGCGCTGTAGTAGTCACAAACATATGGCTCACAGTTTTAGACGAACAGTTGGTAACAGGCAGGTTTTTTAAATTAAAATACAGAACGTAGGTACGTCTGAACATTTTATTTCGGTTGTTCCAATGTGATACATATACCTTTGTGAACTTATCATTTCTGAGTTCGCATGCTCTTACAGCGTGATTACCGGTAAATACCACATTAATGCAATAAATGCTCAAAATGATGTCCGTCAACCTCAATGCATTTGGCAATACGTTTAACGACAATCCTCTCAACAGCGAGTAGTTCGCCTTCCGTAATGTTCGCACATGCATTGACAATGCGCTTCGACCGCCAATCTACCTGTCATGAAATATGCTATTCAGTACCGCTTCAACAACACGCGAGCTATGTGCCGGACATCCATCATGTTGGAAGTACATCGCCATTCTGTCATGCAGTGTGAAATATTGTAGTAACATCGGTACAACATTACGTAGGAAATCAGCATACATTGCACCATTTAGATTGCCATCGATAAAATGGAGGCCAATTATCCTTCCTCCCATAATGCCGCACCATAAATTATCCCGCCAAAATCGCTGATGTTCCACTTGTCGCAGCCATCGTGGATTTTCCGTTGCCCAATAGTGCATATTATGCCGGTTTACGTTACCGCTGTTGGTGAATGACGCTTCGTCGCTAAATAGAACGCGTTCAGAAAATCTGTCATCGTCCTGTAATTTCTCTTGTGCCCAGTGCCATAACTGTACAAGACGTTCAAAGTCGTCGCCATGCAATTCATGGTGCATATAAATATGGTATAATACGATATAATATAATATAAATATAATCGATGTTGATGTAGCATTCTCAACACCGACGTTTTTGAGATTCCCGAGTCTCGCGCAAATTGTCTGCTACTGACGTGCGGATTAGCCGCGACAGCAGCTAAAACACCTACTTAGGCATCATCATTTGTGCAGGTCGTGGTTGACGTTTCACATGTGGCTGAACACTTCCTGTTCCTATCCGCCGAACAGTCCGAACACTTGGATGATGTTTTCCATGATATCAAGGAGCATACAAAGCACACGCCCGTTGGGCATTTTGATCACAATAGCCATACATCAACACCATATCGACCTTTTCCGCAATTTGTAAACGGTACATTTTAACACGGGTAATGTATCCCGGAGCAAATACCGTCCGTACTGGCGGAATGTTACTTCATACCACGTACTTGTCTGTTTGTGACTATTGCACTGCCATCTATCACAAAGCGAAACAAGTGGTCGAACTAAAACATAAAACATTCATATTTCTTTACATACTACACGAATATGTAATAAAAAATGGGGGATCCTATTTTAAAAAACGCAGTTGATATCCGTTTGACCTATGGCAGCGCCATATAGCGGGCTCTAGCCTTCAAGCTAGACTAGTTCCGTTCTTTGTAGTTTTGTCGTTTGACGCTTATTTCGTGAGATATTTGGCCCGGTCACGATCAATGGACCACCCTGTATATAGTAGCAGTACGTTTAGAGATGACGCAGGGTAGAAAGAGTTGCTTACAAAATGTTCATATGTGTGTGAATTCCTAAGTGATCAAACTGCTGAGGTCTTTGGTCCCTGGACTTACACACTACTTAAACTAATCTATGATAATAATAACAACACACACACAACTGTGCCCGAGGGAGGACTCGAATCCCCGGCGGAAGTGGCTGCGCAATCCGTGGCATGGTGCCTCGAACCGCGCGGCCACTCCGTGCGGCGAGATATTTATAGAGAAACAACATGTAGAGTAGTGCATAGACATCTAAACGTTAGAGTGACAACAGTAGAAAGAAAACAAAGAGAAGGAAAAAATAGGGCCATAAACACACTGAGCTTAATTCAGTGTTCAGAGCAGAAAATAGATTATGAAACTTCCTAGCAGATTAAAACTGTGTGCCCGACCGAGACTCGAACTCGGGACCTTTGCCTTTCGCGGGCAAGTGCTCTACCGAAGCCCGTAGAAGTAAAGCAGTGAGTACCGGTCGTGAGTCGTGCTTCGGTGGCTCAGATGGTAGAGCACTTGCCCGCGAAAGGCAAAGGTCCAGAGTTCGAGTCTCGTTCGGTCACACGGTTTTAATCTGCCAGGAAGTTTCATATCAGCGCACACTCCGCTGCAGAGTGAAAATCTCATTCTGGAAAATAGATTATCATGAAAATTCATATACGTGTAATTCTGTGCGTAACGGTCCATTGTTGCCATCAAGAAAACGGACTATGCTAAATTACTTACAATGAGGTGACAAAAGTCATAGGATAGTTGTACAGACATATTATACAGATGGCGGTATTATTGCGAACACTAGGTATAAAGAAGAGCGTAAACAGAGTTGTCATTTGTACTCAGTTGATTAGTGCGAAAAAGTATCGGATATGATTATGGCCGCGCGACGGGAATTAACAGACTTTGAACACTGTATGCCAATTGGAGCTAGATGCATGGGACATTCCATTCGGAAATCGTTAGGGAATTCAGTATTCCGAGTTCCACAGTGTCAACAGTGTGTCAAGAATACCGAATTTCAGCCATTACTTGCAGTGGCCGATGGCCTTCACTTAACAACACAGAGCAGCAGCGTTTGAGTAGAGCTGTCGGTGCTAACAGATAAGCAACACTACGTGAAATAACTACAGAAATCAAAGTGGGATGTACGACGAATGAGTCCGTTAGAACAGTGCGGCGTAATTTGGAATTTGTGGGCTATGGCAGCAGACGACCGACGCGAGAACCTTTGCTAACAGCACGACGTAGCTTGCAGCGCCTCTTCTGGGCTTGTGACCATATCTGTTGGACCCTATAAAAATGGAAAACCGTGGTGTGGGCAGATGAGTCCCGATTTCAGTTGGTAAGAGCTGATGGTATGGTTAAGGTGTGGCGCAGACCGCACGAACCCCTCGTTCCAAGTTGTCAACAAGGCACTGTGCAAACTGCTGGTGCCTCCGTTATGGTGTGGGCTGTGTTTACATGGAATGGACTGGATCCTCTGGTCCAACTGAATCAATCATTGACTGGAAATGGTTATGTTCGGCTACTTGGGAACCGTCTGGAACCATTCATGGACGTCATGCTCCCAAACAACAATGAAATTCGTATGAATGAAAATGCTCCATGTAATTAGGCCACAGTTGTTCGCGGTTAGTTTGAAGAAGATTCTGAACATTTCGAGCGAATGGTTCGGTCATCCACACCTCCCGGCGTGACTTCCATAGAACATTAATGGGTCATAATGGAGAGGTCAGTTCGTGCATAAAATCGTTCACTCGTTAACACTTTCGCAATTATGGGCGGCTATAGAGGCAACATGGCTCAATATTTCTGCAGGGGACTTCAAAAGACTTGTTGAGTCCATGCCACATCTAGTGGATGTACTACGCCCGGGCAAAAGGAGGTCCGACAACATATTAGAAGGTGCCCCATGACCTTTGTCACTTCAGTGTCAATAAATGTTCGTTTGTTTAAAAGCCTAAACTTCCGAAAGTTCTCCACCCATTGCTTCTAAATTTTGAGAGATGGTTGCATTCGAATACACAATATATATATATATATATATATATATATATATATATATATATATATATATATATATAGTCTGTGTCTTATATTGAGCTCTAGTAGGTATACACACGGGTATACGAACGGAACTTTAACACAAAGTTCCAAAGCAAATCGGTGAAGAGCTGTCAGAGATTTAAGATTGTGAACAAACGAATACATACTTTTATGTATATAGATGTAAACGTTTGTTTAAAACCTTAACTCTCCGAAAGTTCTTCACTGACTGCTTCGAAATTTCATCTCCATCTACATCATAATCCGCAAGCCACCTAATGGTGTGTGGCGGAGGGTACTTTCGTAATCACTACCTGATCCCTCCAACCCTGATCCATTCCCGAATAGTGCGTGGGAAGAATGATTGTCGGTAAGCTTCTGTGTTGGGTCTAATTTCTCGAATTTTCTCCTCGCGGTTAATACGCGAAATACATATTGGGGGGGGGGGGGGGCGGGGGGGGGGGAGTAATATGTTGTCTGCTCCTCCTGAAAAGTGCTTTCCCGAAATTTCAATAGTAAATCTCTCCGTGATGCACAGCGTCTGTCTTGTAACGGCTGCCAGTGGAATTTGTTTAGCATCTCCGTAACGCTCTCTCACCAGCTACACAATCCTGTAACGAAACACTCCCCTCTTCGTTGGATCTTCTCTGTCTCCTCTAATAGTCCTACCTGATATGGATCCCTTATAGATGAATAATACTCGAGAATAGGGCGAACAAGTGCCTTATAAGCCACTTCTTTCATGGATGAGTTACATTTCCATAAGATTCTTCCGATCACTCTGAGTCTGATGTCTGCTTTTCCCACTATATGTTTTATGTGGTCATTCCTCTTAAGGTCGCTCTGGATAATTACGCCTAGATATTTACGGCAGACGCTCTCTTCAGCTGTTTGTCTTCAATAGTTTAGCCATACAGTAGTGGATTTCTTTTCCTATGTATGCTGTAATGGTACTTGAATTACGTAACCATTACGGCACCTCACCTCAACCTCTCGATACCAGCAAAATTCTACTGTGTTTCTGTAAAATAGTTAACATATTTCTGTGACAACATTCAGATTTGATTTCATTAATGTAGAGGTACTTTCTTTGTCACTATGATCTTTGACGTACTTGTAACTCTGATTTTTTTTGGGCGCGTAAGCAGTTATTAGAGAGTCAAGTCTTGGTCGTCATGTTGAACACACGCAAATTGTAGTCAGTTTATGAAATGTGAACTTTAACAGTGAGGAAAGATATTTTCAAGTATGTTTTATATTGTGAAAGGTGGTGGAACAATAAAAGTAATAAAAAAGATGTTTAACTTAAATTCGTGTGCTGATTACTTTTTTACATCACCATTGTCTTAACATGCAAAAGATTAATCTTCAAAAATGGTTTATGAAACACATCTATAAAACTTTTGAATATCGCAGAATAACATCTAGGCCTGTTTGCATCCGAGCTTGGAATAATCACTACCTAGATTTTCGACGATTGAGCCATGAGTTCACAACGAGACCAGCGTGGGAAACACGAAAAGATGAGTGCCTAGTTTATCCATTATTTCAAGAAATGACTTTATTAACTGTGCTCTAATGACACCTGCCACATAATATGCAATATTTAGCAGCGTGAGCAACACTACAATCATAATTTTTTTTGGTCTTTGTTGTGGTAGGGTTGTTAGAATGCGCAATATGTTATATTTATTTCCTCCTGAGACCTGATGTCCATTATAATGGACATCGAGCTTCCTGTTCTACTATCAAAGATTCTGCACTTTCCATAGTAATACCTGTGGCACATTTGAATGGACTGTATGCTGCAGCCATCTGGTGGATGAAACGGTCACTACGATCGTTTGCCACCAAGTAGCAGCTTTGTAAGGTGTCAGGCAAATCCAACACCTTCCATGAAAACCATGACATGATAAGCAAATCCAGTAGTATGTCACATAGCTCCGAATAAATCGTGACATTAAATTTAAAAAAAAATAAATACGAGTAACGAGTGAGCAAATGGAACAGACTTAACACAAGAATGCCTAAATGCATGTCATACCTTCCCACCGTGAGACAGACACAGTTCCGAGGGGAGAAACGAGAACGGAAGCCGAGAGCAGAACCGTGTTAAGCTGGAAGGCCCTACAATAAGGGTTGGACGGACACACACATCGCCAGCTAACCGCTAAGACCACACCACCCGCAAGTTTTAGCGTGAGACTTTTTCGCGTCTCTGTTACGTCAAGGACCGCCCCCCCAGCCCATGTTAAAAGCTAGAGCCCTCCAGAAAAACAGTATAGATCTTACGATAACACAAAAAAGGGCCACACCACCCGCAAGTTTTAGCGTGAGACTTTTTCGCGTCTCTGTTACGTTAGGACCACCCCACCCCATGTTAAAAGATAGAGTCCTCCAGAAGAACAGTATAGATCTTACGATAACGCTAAAAGGACCACACCAGCTGCAAGTTTTAGCGTGAGACTTTTTCGCGTCTCTGTTACGTTGCAAACTTTAAAAATATTGTCCCACCACGAAAAGTATACCGTTTCTCATTGGATAGACAGAATTTTTATAGGTGGAGCTTAAGGTTAACATGGAGACCCTGATTGGTCAGATGGAAACACAGCCAGGTAGTTTTTTTTTAAACCAACTTCGGTAAATGATAGTAAGGAGAAGTTAGGAGAAGAGTCACTTCCGAGTCGGCGAGGTGAGCGGAGCTGTGCTGCCCGCGGCCTCTTGACGAACACCGACAAGGTTAATGAACGCACGCGATGCCGCATAACAGCGCATAAAGCTTCACTGCAGAACTGCAGAAGTCTCATCTGTTACACCTCCTTTTTGCGTAATACTAGTGTCGATCGTCAATTAAAGCTCATGGTGTTCACATTTGCCACTTGAAGTAAAAATCTGAAACGCGATGATTTTTCTGTTATATAGTTATTGAGAAGCCGCATCAGACACTGTAATTTACGACAAGTTAGATAAGTTATTAAAGATAATTGAGGATCACTTTAGACTATTTTGATAGTTTTTCTCTTTTGTGAAACTTAATTTAAACCTAGATTATAGATGTGATATGGCATAGGTCATCCTTCGATCCATTGTAGAACTTGGAAACCCATTCAGTGAATATTCGTTCACATTTTTGTTGAACGCAGTTGGTTTTTTCCATCCTGTATTAAAACACTTCCTTTTATCAATAGTGCAGTTTATAAACAATGTTTTGTGAGTAGAATAAAATTTCCAATGGTAAACTTAACTGCTTTTTCGACGTTATTTTACGAGCTAACTAAAAAAGGAAAGCTTTGAAGCCCTTCCACTAAATTTAGTTAGTATTAAGGTTCTTTTACAGGGAGTGCAGTGGAACTGACGCTGAGATCATTTCGTATTTGGTAATATCATCGCTAGTCTCACAGAACTCTTCTGAATTCTACATGTCATGTGTGGTCTGGCGTCTCCTTACCAGCAACAGGTCCCAGGTTCGAACTAGTCAATTCCCTAAAAAACGCGCTCAGAGCGTCGTTGCGCGAAAGTGGTAGGGGGACACGATATAGAACAAACAGACACCACCGTGAATGCTTAGATGTTTACGATGTGTTACAATGGCAGGTGATTTCTCCATCATTATTGTGTGTTTTTCGAAACTTATTTTATGAGAAAAGGGCCTATTGTAGACAGTATCTATAAGTGGTGCTTATACGACCTTTCTGTGCAATAAGGTTTCGTAGTACTGTGTATTTCCGTAAATTATCGTCGCAAAACAGTAATTTCCACTGTATTGTATGCTGGGACTTGAAGCCACATTTCTGAGCACTATTTCGTAGCCATTAGTGGTGATTACCTATGATAATTTCCAATACATTTCGTGTTGTGACTGTTGCTCAATGACATTATCTGATACACCACTATATTATTTTCTGTAAGGAAAGTAGGCACTATGTTTTCTTAAAGGATAAAGATCAAAGCTCAGTTCAGATTTTAGAACTTCTTTTGAATGGAGACGTGTCAGATCTTGAGGTTAGTGAGAAGGAGGAGGGTGATTTTGATCTGGCAGATGATGCTGTGCAGCAACACAGTGTTCCTTCCACAAGTGAACAGAGTAGCAGCAGTACTGCTAATGCTGATGATGACGAGAATTCTGGTGATGACGAGAGTTCTTCACAGAATCACAGGTTGTTTTGGGAGAAATGCGAAAGGTAAGTCTGATACCTTCTTGTAAATAATTTTCTATTATGCCAGATAATTTTGATCTTTCCTTCATGCTTTGTTTCCAAATTTCAGGTTTGAGGGACTCCAGGCTACCTTCTCACCCACAGATGTTGCAGAACATTATGTGAAGCAGATCATGGACTAATTTCAACAATACTTTGACTTGGCGTTTTTTAATGATACATCTGAACTTAACAATATGAGATATTTACAGCACACTGGAAGGTCTTTAAAGCTGTCTGCTAAGGAATTGCAGGTATTTATTGGAGCAACAATACTGATGTCTTGTTTGAGATACCCTAGAGTTAGGATGTACTGGGGTAAAACAACAGGACTTATTAGAATTACTGAAATCATGACTCGAGGCTGATACTTCACCATTAGAAGTAATTTGAAGGTGCCAGACGATAATGCTGTAACAGAGGAAACTAGATGGAAAGATAAGATGTGGAAAATAAGGCCACTTTTAGAATGTGTAAAGAGAGCATGCCTCAGTTTACCTCATACTCCTGAAGTGGCAGTGGATGAACAAATGATCCCCTTTACTAGAGCATGTGCAATAAAAAAAATTGTCAGGGGAAAGACAAATCCTGAAGGGCTTAAAAATTTTGTGTTGGCTGCTCCTTCAGGACTAGTCCTTGACTTTGAGATTTCTCATGGTAAAGGAACATTTCCAGATGTTATTTGTCAACAATTAAAACAAGGAATAGGAGCCTCAGCAGTCCTCACGCTTTGCCAGAGTCTTCCAAAAGGAACACGTGTGTTCCTTGATAGGTATTTTACCTCTGTTCCTTTACTGGAATCATTTGCTGGAAAAAACTTGCCTGCCACTGGAACAGTCATGAAGTCAAGAATACCCAGAGCAGTCCATCTGACAGCAGACAAGATTCTTACAAATCAAGGATGTGGGTCTGTTGACCAGACAGTGAGAAAAGACAAACACTTTTCTATTGTAAAATGGTATGTCCAAAAGCCAGTCATAACTGCATCGATGAAGGTTGGGAAGAACCGTATGGATCAATGTAAAAGGTGGTCGAGAAAAGATCGGAGATACATTCAGGTTCCCCGTCCAGCAGTAATCAGCTGCTACAATAAAATACAGGTGGCATAGACCTTATTGAAAGAATAATGAGTTTTTACAGGATCTACACCAGAACCAAAAAGTGGACTGTAAAAACTATTTTTCGCTTCATAGATCTGGGAATTGCAAGTAGCTGGATTCAGTACAGAAGTGACCGAATTAAGGACGAGCCAAAGAAGAATATCCTGCAGTACCTTGATTTCAAAATTAGAATTGCTGAGCATTTGTTAAGGGGCCAAGAGGAACAGCATTCTGATGAAGATGATGAGGAGTCAACTCCTAAAAGGCGAAGATTATTGCCGCCACAATCACCTTCACCTTCTGTAACCCATTTTCCAGAAGTGGCTGGGTTGAAAAATAGCGTGAGGTGTAAGAACAGTGGCTGCACGAAGAAAACCAAAATAAGGTGCAAAGGTTGTTCAGTTTTCCTCTGTCTATCATCACAGAAATACTGTCTCTCTGAGTATCATCAGAAATAAAACTGTTAAAATTCGTCATTTATTTTACTTTTTAAATTTACATTAATTATTTTAAATTAATAATCAGTGAATGATTCAAGTAACATCTGCCTAATAAGACTGTATTTTGTTCAATAAACTACCAATAAAGTACTTTTTTTACGTTTTCAACTTCCTTTCTAATGTTTACTTATTTGTCTCCAAGACCCAGTGTCCATTGTAATGAACACTTCAGAAAATCATGAATTTAAAAGAAAAAAAAGCTTTTGTGAATATTATTACACTATCTTCTGTTTAACAGGTACAGAATATCTGTTTCCAAAAAAATCATGACAATTGTCGCCAGGTCTGAGGAGGATTGACATTCAGGGTCAACTGACAGAGTCTGCACCAATCATCAATTCTCTTGCAGGTTGTTCTGCAAATTCTTACGACCTTCTGGTGTTGCTTCTGGGAAGCATTAGAACAGATTTCTATAGTGTGACCTGCTGACGCCAGTATCCACAGGTAGACAGGTATCGCACCAGCAATGGTAAACATGTGCATGCGCCCCAGAGGGTGACTTGGCTCTTATGTACATAGACGTGTGACGTCAGTATAACACTCGCAGATCTCTAACTATATACCAGAAAATAGACGTGACTTTCAACTGCTGGCTGCCGTCGGCAGCGGTGCAAGAGCAGTGGCTCGGGCCCCATGCGTTCATCTGTCTGGCAGTGGCTCACGGCGGTGTTGAGGTGTGTACGTAGTTGTAACAGGCCCAGGGATACAGAAGGTGGGGGGTCTTAAACTGGTTCTCGCTTCGACAGTGCAGCCTGTCCACACCACCTACCTGATAATCCCGTGGTGGTCGTACTGTTCTGCTTTACACAGCTTACAGCTTGCCTGAAATTATCAATCTAAATATGCAAGTGGGTTTAAGGGAGCCACTCAGCGTTAAGCACAACACTGTTCTACGTCTGGTATGAACATCTATATTTTAAAACGATAAGAAAATCGCAGTGTGGGGCGGCGAAGAAGTTGGTCGAATGAGTTGTTTGAATGTTCATTTCACGTAACAGACTATTGCCGATGCAACATATGTGGGACGGCGAAGAAGTCGTTGTTTAATGTTGAATGAAAGTTGAACATTGCCACCTTAAATCACGCGAGCCTGGCAACTAATTTGGTGGCCAGTCAGAAAGCGAAGGGAAACTTACTGACCTTAGTTCCCAGTCTGCACGGCCACATTCCTGTACAGCCCAGCTAAACGAAAAATATCCATAGTTCTTCACGAGATTAGGGCTGCTTCAATAAAATTTAAAGTTCCAAACAAGATTTTATTATCTTAAAGGCTCACACAAATTACTCGAAACTTCTGAAAATGCTAAAGACATTAAATATTGTTAATTCAGCCAATCGTTTAATAGTTCAGAGGCGACTTCTACAGCAAGTTCCTCCCGAATAGTTCATTACTCTAACTAACGGTGCTCTATTAATAGTTCGCAATAATGTTAAAAAAAAAAGATTAATGCTCGCCTTAAAAGTGGAGTTAGTCACCACTTGCCACGCGGAATTATACTTCACACGGACGGCACAATAACAGTTTGTTACCGAAGTCTAAACGATCCAGGACGGTGTACAGTCCTCGCGATTTTCAATGTCCGTTTACATTGCTAAGTACGCGCATGTCACAGCCCGCTATGACGTCACCCGAGGCGAGGCGCGATCGGACGTTCAGCTCGCGTGGACTAGGCGTTGGTCTAATGCGGAGTGAGCTTGCTACTGCCTCTGCCGCTCTTTTTATATAGCTCCGGCGCGTACCGCCAAGAGAGCATCTGTTCTTTCCGTTCCTATGCAGATGCCTGCAGCCTTCAAATGATCGCTATCTCAGGCACATAATCTTAAATATCACATTTTATAATAGCTTTACAAACTTCTCAATTTTTGTATACATACATCTGAGCAGTACAGAAGCACGCTAAAATTAAAACTTTACTCTCTAGAATTTTTACAATGGAACTAACGGTAGATTGTTACCTCTGAACCATAGCTTTATCAAGACTTGTATCAGCTGTTAATTATGCTACAAGACTAAAACTTGGTGTAGCTTTGTTAATTGTCCTATCTGATCATTGGTCTTAAAGAATTTGTTTTATCATTAAAATTTAAAGTACTTAATCTATAATGCTTATGTACATTTTACTCACAAAAGTAGTTTTTACTAAATTACTAAAAAAACTAGAAGAGGTAACTGATTGTGGTATTTCCATTATTATTATTAGGGTGAACTGAAGCATCCTACCAATTTTCAATATTGTAGCTCTATTATTTCGCGCCTCTGATTTTTCCGAAAAACGCGGATTCTGGAGTCAATTTTAGTTTTATGGTTTTGGAAACCAGCACCACTCATTAATGACTTCTTACTGCACCTTCTCACCAAATTTTGGCTTCCTAGCGTCATTATTTAGCGCCTCCTATTTTTCTTTCAAAACGTGAATTTTACGTAAACTACTAATTTTATAACATTAAGATTTGTTACCTGAAACATTATTACATAGAACTATACTTTAACAAAGTTTTACACACAAATCTTAATTTTTACTTTTATGTTAAATGTGGTGCAATACTATATGCAGGCGCGTTACGATGACGTGACGCTACTAGCAGTGAACTAGGGTAAGTCCCGTGCACTCGCTCGCCTCTGTATCTTATACATGATACAGCGCTTGCTTTGCTTCATCACCCCCTTTTTAATTTTCGTGAGAATCTATTTTTGAACAAAATTAAATTTCTAAAAGAACAAACAAGCGATGGATTACTTTAGTATACCTCTTTCAACTTAAGTTGCTTCTTCTTAGGAAATTCCTTATTACTACATACACAAAATAACCATACTCATATACACATAGAAAACCTAGTACAGAAGACATTCACAAATTATTTACATACATTTACATGGAAATATAAATTTTTCAATGGTTACAAAATAGTTATTTTTTTTCTTTAAAATCAGTCTCTTCCTGAAAAAGAAAATACACACGACTTTTATCACTGCAACGCACTCACATTTTTCTTTTACTATAATACTCGGCACTGTGGTGGGTGTCCTATTGTAACACTCATTTAATTTCACTGATTGACAAAATTGTGGGAGGAAATTGTATTCACTGTGGTTTGCGTCTCTACTTCCAATCTCCCTACCGCTTGTTGTCAGTCATTCATGCAGCCTGCATGTCCCTGAGAAACAGACAATACAGTCTAAGTTTCTGTTTTCAACTTATATCTAAGGTAGGACAAAGTACATTTTATAGTTTATATTCTGGCACTATTTTACTAATTGTGAAGTTGTCAGAAAGACATTTAGCACTAAATCGTATCTGATACAATAGCTCCTACTTTCTTCTTTCATAAATAATCTTTTAGGTTCCTAAATAGTGAAAATTCTTTTAGCAAATTAATATATTAAGATCTTGCTTCAACTTAGAAAATTGAGTAACCTTTTAGTTTTAATGTACTCTGGCTTAATTATCGTATGGATTAGTTCATCAAAGAAGTCATTTGCTGACCAGCACTTTGCTTTATTGTATGAATTACTAAAGAAATTAGTTATTTTCAGTATACCGATTCCAAATTTCTGCATTTTCCAATATTTGTGTGTTTCTGTTGTCTGTTTAACTATTTATTTGCCTCAAGCAAGATTTAGCGTTTTTCACCATTTCACGAGACGTGAGGGAATTATTCTTTAATCCTACATCATTTACTTCAACTTACTTACTTCACTTCTTCACCTATTCATTTTCTCCCTTTTCTTCCAGATTCAAAATACTTCATTTCTCCCTTTTCCTTTTGTCAGCCTATTGACGTCCTGTTTCTATATATTTGGTGCGATCCTCACACCACTTCCACACATCTCCATTTATTTAATTCTAAAACGCCATTGCTTGCCTCTATGAGCATTACCTTCTTACGCTGTTTTCCTTCAGACAACCTTATTTCTAGCAACATACTACCTTCTGCATAATCTCATGGATTATTCATATTCATACCGTACTTCGTATACTGCAAAGTGTCTCTCTTAGTTGTAGTTTCTAACCCTTTACAATTACATGAAATATTTTAATTTATTTATTTTAGCCATGTTTGCCTCTTATTGGTACTCAGACTTTTGTTTTGCCATTCACTAGGTAGATCCTTACTAAGAATACTTAAAACCTAATAGCATATATACAACATGAAGACATATGTGATTCTTACCTGTTATGATAGACCAGAAGAAGGGAATGAAACTTGAAAAGGAAATAAAGTTTCACCCAGCTGGGACTGCACGGTACGCCAAACCGTGTATCCGCCAAAGAGTGGCAGACTCCCTACAGTAATTAATTACTGTTAATTTTAAATTCCTTTAGGACGTGTCTCTCTTCAACCTTAGCACTTTCCTCATTCTCACTGAAAACCAAATTTTCCTGCAAGTATCCTTTATTCTTTATTACTCTAATAGGCAGTTCCCAAGTTTCATTACTACCGCCTATATGACTTCCTATAAAAGACTCTCTTATCACTTTAGAGTCAGGTAAAGTTAAAATTAAGTTGTTCTGATCAAAATTGATCTTTCCCTGGTACTTTGATAAGAAATCAGTACCAATCAACATATCAACACTTAAGCCTAGCACAATCAAACAAGGATGATCTATTACTACGTCATTTATACCAATGGGTATCAAAGCTTCGTGTTGAACTGGTCTAGAGACTTTTCCAGTAGCACCTATAATCTTTAAGCCACTTACTTTCATAACTGTTAACTTCTCTTTATTGGGTATGGTGTCAAAAAAATGTTTGTGATAAAGCACTTGCTTCACTGCCACTGTCAAGCAGACAACGCACAGTGACTCCTGATATGTTTACTTTGATAACAGGGTGAGTTATTTTACATTGAACAGGTTGCTCACACACCTCGTCTAATAAATCTCGTTCTATGTTCTTCCAGCTAAAGTAATTCTGATCAGTTGCAATTACATTTACATTTACATCCTGGGGCTCATCATGCTCTATAATCCTAGCTGCTTTCTCTAATCTGTCCACTAACTTTAAATCGAAGCATCTGACGACTTTTTCTACTTTTGTTTGCTGCACATCAGCCAAACTATCCTCTACCTCTGAGCAACTGCGTCCCTGCGCAATATTGCTGTTCATAAGAATGTCGTCACCTTCAACCATTTGTGGCACGTTTACACAGCTACTAGATTCTTTCACCTCGTTACTATTTCTACCCCCTTCATTCATCATTTCCTCCTCTCTAAAGTTTTGCAGTACTGATTCTACTTCTGCTACTTCTACTTCAGCTTTTAGATTGCCATTTTCATCGAAGATGTAAGCTTTTACTTCATCATTATTCCCATCAGACTCAAACCCATTATCTATTTCTTCCCCATTATCTACCTTGAGTTCCTGTTCTTCCTTGACCCATTTTTCTAGTGTATCCAAAATACTATCCACTATTTTGTGAGAGTGGCTTAACACATCACTGGTATTATCTGTATGTATTTCGTCATCCATGTTGTCTGTCTGTGTATGTTGGCTGATTGTCTGTGTTTCCGTTACTGGCTGTGTTACTGTTACCGCCTGGTGAGCGCCAGTTTCCTCATAGACGGGATTTAGTTTCCCACACGCGGCCTGTTGTGTTCATCTGTGACACCACTAGATATAGTAGCATCATGACTCCCTTCTTGTCTTAATGGCATAGTATTTACTTCTCCACTTTCGTCATAGTAGTTGTTACGAAAGCGTGGTGAGTATCTACCCCCTCTTCCTCTGCCACGGCTTTGGTTTCGATAGTTTGTTTTGGTGTGCCTAACTTCCATATTTCTAACGTTCACGTTTCCATTATTTTGTACGTGATTGTTAGAAGATTTGTTATTCTGCTGCACCTGCTCCTCAGCAGCAGCTACTCTTTCCACTCTTTCCAGATATTCAATAAATTTGTCTATATTATCTCTAGGGGCGGAAATGATCCTCTTCTGCCAGTACCACGGCAGCTTACCTTCTAAACCCATAATGATCATATCTGGCTTCATCTTTTCTGTCAAATGTGACAGTCTTGAAACCCACTTCCTAGCGAAATCCTTTACTGATTCACGCCCTGGGAAAAACTTCTTACCACTCCAGAATTCCCTTAACACATCATTTTGTTTGTTATGTGACCAGTATTCGTTGAGAAATGCAGACTTAAATTCAGATAAAGTTTTACATTTGATCATTACATCCGCTGACCATCGCAAAGCATCACCTGACAAATGACTTCTTATAAATGAAATTTTTTCTCTTTCTGACCAAGTGTTGGGGAGAACATCCTCAAAGTCATTCCAAAATTCAAGAGGGTGAATGTACTTATCAGGATCAAAGCGCAAAAACTGTCGACACCCTATAAAAGCGGCGTCAACTGAAGTCACATGCTGTACAGTAGAATGACTAGAATTAACAGAGGTTACTCTATTTTCTAGGTTAGCAATGTTAGTATTTAATTCCTCTACTTGTGACTCTACTGCTTCTATCCTGGCAGAACATCTTTGTTCCACTGCACCACGAATTTCGGTACAGGTTTCTTTTACTTTCTCAATGTTTTTCTGACAAGTATCTACTTTAATTTGTACCTCTTTAACTTTGTCAGAGCAAAGTTTGGACTCGTTGCTCAATCTTTCGGACAACCTCACTTCCAAAAGTTCATCTGCCTCTTGATAATTTTTTTGAATTTGATCTATTTCACATTTGAAAGTACTATGCATTTTAGTTAACTGTTGCCCTACTTTTACTTGAATGTCATGATGAATAGCATCTATCTTATAATTCAAACTATTCCATTTTGATTGCAGTTCTTCTTTTAGTTCTTTATTACTATTTCCAATTTTAGCCTCAATTTTATTTTGGTTTGATTCGAGTTTGGCAAACAGTATTTGCATCCAATCCGGAGCTTCTACCTTGATACTTTGTATCTCTTGACTTGACTGAGCTGGAGATATATTGAGCTCAGTTTCACTACCTGACAAAGTTAGCAACTCTACTGGCTCCCTTTTGACTTCTATTTCACTTATTGATTGCATCCCTGCACTCTCATTTAAATTAAAGTCATAATTTACTGGTGACAAATTACGTTCTAGTTCAATATTTGAGGGATTAATGGAACCATCCTCATTAAACTCAATTCCTGATCCTGAGGATTCTTGGTCAGAGACCGGTTCCCTTCTGAAATGTACACTACTTTCCATATCTTTTAGTTTGTTAGCAGCAGTTAATAAATATTTTAAAAGTCTTTGACTTAACTTAAATGCTTGATTTCGACGAATGATGTCGTCGCGGTGTACCAGCAATCGTGATGCGACGCGTCGCGACGTATTGAAGGCAGCAGCAGCAGCTGTAGCGTCGAGTACCGCCACAGGAATCGCCTACTGCAATAGCTCCAGGGGGGGGCAGCAAGGCACCGTTGACCGCTCGGCGCAGCCGGCAGCTGTCTCGCAGATCAGCGATGACGCACCGTCTTCCTTTAGTCTCAGCGCCGTCGGCAGCCGCGATCCAGCATCGTCGCCTTCCTCACCATCGTCACTAACCAACGTACAGCGGTAGACACTTATTGTTTATACACTACACCCGCCTTTACTGGTAACACTGTTCCCACACTAGTTCAATTCAGTGTCCTGTTATTGCCTACCGAGTTCGTTAATTTATACCAATCGCTTTCACACATCGAGCACTTTTATTTGCTTTTAATTCAGTTTTCCCGGCCGATAAGCACCATATGTGGGGCGGCGAAGAAGTTGTCGAATGAGTTGTTTGAATGTTCATTTCACGTAACAGACTATTGCCGATGCAACATATGTGGGACGGCGAAGAAGTCGTTGTTTAATGTTGAATGAAAGTTGAACATTGCCACCTTAAATCACGCGAGCCTGGCAACTAATTTGGTGGCCAGTCAGAAAGCGAAGGGAAACTTACTGACCTTAGTTCCCAGTCTGCACGGCCACATTCCTGTACAGCCCAGCTAAACGAAAAATATCCATAGTTCTTCACGGGATTAGGGCTGCTTCAATAAAATTTAAAGTTCCAAACAAGATTTTATTATCTTAAAGGCTCACACAAATTACTCGAAACTTCTGAAAATGCTAAAGACATTAAATATTGTTAATTCAGCCAATCGTTTAATAGTTCAGAGGCGACTTCTACAGCAAGTTCCTCCCGAATAGTTCATTACTCTAACTAACGGTGCTCTATTAATAGTTCGCAATAATGTTAAAAAAAAAAGATTAATGCTCGCCTTAAAAGTGGAGTTAGTCACCACTTGCCACGCGGAATTATACTTCACACGGACGGCACAATAACAGTTTGTTACCGAAGTCTAAACGATCCAGGACGGTGTACAGTCCTCGCGATTTTCAATGTCCGTTTACATTGCTAAGTACGCGCATGTCACAGCCCGCTATGACGTCACCGGAGGCGAGGCGCGATCGGACGTTAAGCTCACTCCGCATTAGACCAACGCCTAGTCCTGTTGGAACAGCAAGTTCCCTTGCCGGTCTAGGAATGGTAGAACGATGGGTTCGATGACGGTTTGGATGTACCGTGCACTATTCAGTGTCCCCTCGACGATCACCAGAGGTGTACGGCCAGTGTAGGAGATCGCTCCCCACACCATGATGCCGGGTGTTGGCCCTGTGTGGCTCGGTCGTATGCAGTCCTGATTGTGGCGCTCACCTGCACGGCGCCAAACACGCATACGACCATCATTGGCACCAAGGCAGAAGCGACTCTCATCGCTGAAGACGACACGTCTCCATTCGTCCCTCCATTCACGCCTGTCGCGACACCACAGGAGGCGGGCTGCACGATGTTAGGGCGTGAGCGGAAGACGGCCTAACGGTGTGCGGGACTGTAGCCCAGCTTCATGGAGACGGTTGCGAATGGTCCTCGCCGATACCCCAGGAGCAACAGTGTCCCTAATTTGCTGGGAAGTGGCGGTGCGGTCCCCTACGGCATTGCGTAGGATCCTACGGTCTTGGCGTGCATCCGTGCGTCGCTGCGGTCCGGTCCCAGGTCGACGGGCACGTGCACCTTCCGCCGACCACTGGCGACAACATCGATTTACTGTGGAGACCTCACGCCCCACGTGTTGAGCAATTCGGCGGTACGTCCACCCGGCCTCCCGCATGCCCACTATACGCCCTCGCTCAAAGTCCGTCAACTGCACATACGGTTCACGTCCACGCTGTCGCGGCATGCTACCAGTGTTAAAGACTGCGATGGAGCTCCGTATGCCACGACAAACTGGCTGACACTGACGGCGGCGGTGCACGAAAGTTGCGCAGCTAGCGCCATTCGACGGCCAACACCGCGGTTCCTGGTGTGTCCGCTTTGCCGTGCGTGTGATCATTGCTTGTAGAGCCCTCTCGCAGTGTCCGGAGCAAGTATGGTGGGTCTGACACACCGGTGTCAATGTGTTCTTTTTTCCATTTCCAGGAGTGTATGATACTAAAAAAAACTATATCACCCACCATTTCTTCACATTTTACAGTTAAATTGATTAAATTGAGCGATTTTTTGAAGAATTTTACAGGTTTTATAGAGTTAAAATAATTTAAAAAAGAGATGTAATGAATGTAATGACGTCGGTAGCACTGCTGAAAAACATTTGCTGGCGAAAAAAGGTCGATTCTATTTTTGTGATGACAGATGATGTTTTGTTTACTGTCAACCTAACCTCACTTTCCCATTTCCTGTACATGTGCTCAGTACAATGTCTAATCTTGGTTGAAAAACTCTGGTAACAGTTTTTGTTATATTTGTGGTGAATTTGCGATTAAGAAACACCAAAGAAACTTTACAGACTTTGTAAAAAAGGTTTATCTATCATACTTTGGATCTGAACTTGGTGCTCAAGATAAATCTTAGGCGCCACATAAGGTATGTTATGTGTGTGTTGAAGATCTGAGAAAATGGTCCAAAAAGGAGAAAAAAGCCTTTATATTTGCTGTTCCTATGATATGGAGTGAGCCAAGAAATCATTCCAATGATTTCTACTTTTGCAGTGTGATATTACTGGTCATAATTCGAGAAACAGGAACGTAATAAGCTAGCCTACGCCATCTGACCAGTAGGGCATAGTGTAGATTTTCTGGTTCCTGAACCACCAGATGATTTAAATTCTATTCCAACACAAGTATTCTCTGATGTACAATGTGATTTAGATGAACCAGATGATGATGAATTCCATTGTAATACAGAAAGTCTACAGCCCAAATTGTTTACTCAGACCAAGCTAAACGATTTGGTTAGGGACCTGAGCACAGCGAAAGAAAAAGCTGAATTGCTCGGCTCTAGATTAAAAGAAAAGAACTTATTGGCAATTGGAACAAGCATATACATGGATAGAAAGAGAGAGCAGCAGTTTTCCAACTTTTTTCAACAAGATGGTGATTTAGTGTACTGCTCAGACATTCCCGGCCTCATTAATGAGTTTGGTATTGAATACAAAAAAGAAGACTGGAGGCTGTTTATTGATTCATCCAAAACTAGTTTAAAGGTTGTTTTATCACGCAATGGTAACATGTACTCATCTATACCTGTTGGACATTCTGTACATATGAAAGAAAGCTATGCAAACCTAGAAATAGAGCTAAATAAAATAGGCTATTCTGCTCATGGTTGGATAATATGTGGCGATCTAGAAGTTACATGCATTCTCCTTGGTCAGGATGGTGGCTTTAGCAAATTTCCATGTTTCTTGTATGAATGGGACAGTAGGACTAGGGATCAACACTGCTGCAGAAAGTCCTGGTTTGTGAGGGAGTCGTCAAAACCCAGAGGGAAGAACATTCTATGCAAAAACCCTGTAGATCCAAAAAACGTACTCCTACCACCTCTACATATAAAGTTAGACCTAATGAAACAGTTTGTAAAGGCCTTGTCTAAAGGTTGACCATGTTTTAAGTATCTCTTCCAAAAGTTTCCACACCTTTCAGAAGCTAAACTAAAAGAAGGCATCTTTGTCAGACCTGACATTAGAAAACTGATGTTAGCTTTGAACCCCACAATGACCTTAAATGAGAATGAAGCATGGGTATCATTCAAGCAAGTCGTTATAAAGTTCTTAGGACATGAAAAAGATCCAGAATATGTCTCTACTTTAGCTGCAATGTTAAAGAAGTTTAAAACTTTAGGATGTTTAATGAGCCTGAAAGTTCACTTTTTGAACAGTCACCTTGATAACTTCCCAGACAATATGGGATGTGTTAGTGAGGAGCGAGCGTTTTCACCAGGACGTTAAAGTGATGGGAAAACTCTACCAAGGCCGCTGGAACACCAACATGATGGGGGACTACTGTTGGTCACTCCACCGAGAAGTTCGGCAAGTGGCTCATCATAGAAAAAGCTACCAAGAAGGTTAAAAGAAAAAAAAAGGAAGAAAATACAAACCAATTCCAGCTGACAAGTGAAACCTCTATTAACACTTATCATTGTTTTAAGTAGTTTACTGTAAATACTAACCACGCTTATGCTGTGACAAAGTGGTTCATTAATTTCTCCATTTACCATATAGCACAGGATTTTTATACTATATAATAAAAAGCAGATTGCTCGAAAACTATGGGTGATACAAAAAAACTAAACCTAGATCTCGAATCAGCTCATAAAAATCTATAAATATCAGCTATCAAAGTAAAAAAGTTTTCAAAAAAAATTTCGTTCTCCTGTGTTATCTTTGCACAATAGCACTTGGACGAGTATATGTGTAACCATTGTGGCACGGCTGATTGTTGATGATGCGGAATCGATGACGGAACGCATGTTCTCACGCTTGCTACAAGACACTGGCACTTAAATGCTCTCTTTTGTGGTAAATACACTCATGGAAATTGAAATAAGAACACCGTGAATTCATTGTCCCAGGAAGGGGAAACTTTATTGACACATTCCTGGGGTCAGATACATCACATGATCACACTGACAGAACCACAGGCACATAGACACAGGCAACAGAGCATGCACAATGTCGGCACTAGTACAGTGTATATCCACCTCTCGCAGCAATGCCGGCTGCTATTCTCCCATGGAGACGATCGTAGAGATGCTGGATGTAGTCCTGTGGATCGGCTTGCCATGCCATTTCCACCTGGAGCCTCAGTTGGACCAGCGTTCGTGCTGGACGTGCAGACCGCGTGAGACGACGCTTCATCCAGTCCCAAACATGCTCAATGGGGGACAGATCCGGAGATCTTGCTGGCCAGGGTAGTTGACTTACACCTTCTAGAGCACGTTGGGTGGCACGGGATACATGCGGACGTGCATTCTCCTGTTGGAACAGCAAGTTCCCTTGCCGGTCTAGGAATGGTAGAACGATGGGTTCGATGACGGTTTGGATGTACCGTGCACTATTCAGTGTCCCCTCGACGATCACCAGAGGTGTACGGCCAGTGTAGGAGATCGCTCCCCACACCATGATGCCGGGTGTTGGCCCTGTGTACCTCGGTCGTATGCAGTCCTGATTGTGGCAATCACCTGTACGGCGCCAAACACGCATACGACCATCATTGGCACCAAGGCAGAAGCGACTCTCATCGCTGAAGACGACACGTCTCCATTCGTCCCTCCATTCACGCCTGTCGCGACACCACTGGAGGCGGGCTGCACGATGTTGGGGCGTGAGCGGAAGACGGCCTAACGGTGTGCGGGACCGTAGCCCAGCTTCATGGAGACGGTTGCGAATGGTCCTCGCCGATACCCCAGGAGCAACAGTGTCCCTAATTTGCTGGGAAGTGGCGGTGCGAGCCCCTACCGCACTGCGTAGGATCCTACGGTCTTGGCGTGCATCCGTGCGTCGCTGCAGTCTGGTCCCAGGTCGACGGGCACGTGCACCTTCCGCCGACCACTGGCGACAACATCGATGTACTGTGGAGACCTCACGCCCCACGTGTTGAGCAATTCGGCGGTACGTCCACCCGGCCTCCCGCATGCCCACTATACGCCCTCGCTCAAAGTCCGTCAACTGCACATACGGTTCACGTCCACGCTGTCGCGGCATGCTACCAGTGTTAAAGACTGCGATGGAGCTCCGTATGCCACGACAAACTGGCTGACACTGACGGCGGCGGTGCACGAAAGTTGCGCAGCTAGCGCCATTCGACGGCCAACACCGCGGTTCCTGGTGTGTCCGCTTTGCCGTGCGTGTGATCATTGCTTGTAGAGCCCTCTTGCAGTGTCCGGAGCAAGTATGGTGGGTCTGACACACCGGTGTCAATGTGTTCTTTTTTCCATTTCCAGGTGTGTATGATACTAAAAAAACTATATCTTCCACCATTTCTTCACATTTTACAGTTAAATTGATTAAATTGAGCGATTTTTTTGAAGAATTTAACAGGTTTTATACAGTTAAAATAATTTAAAAAAGAGATGTAACGAATGTAATGACGTCGGTAGCACTGCTGAAAAACATTTGCTGGCGAAAAAAGGTCGATTCTATTTTTGTGATGACAGATGATGTTTTGTTTACTGTCAACCTAACCTCACTTTCCCATTTCCTGTACATGTGCTCAGTACAATGTCTAATCTTGGTTGAAAAACTCTGGTGACAGTTTTTGTTATATTTGTGGTGAATTTGTGATTAAGAAACACCAAAGAAACTTTACAGACTTTGTAAAAAAGGTTTATCTATCGTACTTATGATCTGAACTTGGTGCTCAAGATAAATCTTAGGCGCCACATTAGGTATGATATGTGTATGTTGAAGATCTGAGAAAATGGTCCAAAAAGGAGAAAAAAAAGCCTTTATATTTGCTGTTCCTATGATATGGAGTGAGCCAAGAAATCATTCCAATGATTTCTACTTTTGCAGTGTTGATATTACTGGTCATAATTCGTGAAACAGGAACGTAATAAGCTAGCCTACGCCATCCAGTAGGGCATAGTGTAGATTTTCCGGTTCCTGAACCACCAGATGATTTAAATTCTAATCCAACACAAGTGTTCTCTGATGTACAATGTGATTTAGATGAACCAGACGATGATGAATTCCATTGTAATACAGAAAGTCTACAGCCCAAATTGTTTACTCAGACCAAGCTAAACGATTTGGTTAGGGACCTGAGCATAGCGAAAGTAAAAGCTGAATTGCTTGGCTCTAGATTAAAAGAAAAGAACTTATTGGCAGTTGGAACAAGCATATACATGGATAGAAAGAGAGAGCAGCAATTTTCCAACTTTTTTCAATAAGATGGTGATTTAGTGTACTGCTCAGACATTCCCGGTCTCATTAAAGAGTTTGGTATTGAATACAAAAAAGAAGACTGGAGGCTGTTTATTGATTCATTCAAAACTAGTTTAAAGGTTGTTTTATTACGCAATGATAACATGTACTCATCTATACCTGTTGGACATTCTGTACATATGAAAGAAAGCTATGAAAACCTAGAAATAGAGCTAAATACAATAGGCTATTCTGCTCATGGTTGGATAATATGTGGCGATCTAGAAGTTACATGCATTCTCCTTGGTCAGGAAGGTGGCTTTAGCAAATTTCCATGTTTCTTGTATGAATGGGACAGTAGGACTAGGGATCAACACTGCTGCAGAAAGTCCTGGTTTGTGAGGGAGTCGTCAAAACCCAGTGGGAAGAACATTCTATGCAAAAACCCTGTAGATCCAAAAAACGTACTCCTACCACCTCTACATATAATGTTAGACCTAATGAAACAGTTTGTAAAGGCCTTGTCTAAAGGTTGACCATGTTTTAAGTATCTCTTCCAAAAGTTTCCACACCTTTCAGAAGCTAAACCAAAAGAAGGCATCTTTGTCGGACCTGACATTAGAAAACTGATGTTAGCTTTGAACCCCACAATGACCTTAAATGAGAATGAAGCATGGGTATCATTCAAGGAAGTCGTTATAAAGTTCTTAGGACATGAAAAAGACCCAGAATATGTCTCTACTTTAGCTGCAATGTTAAAGAAGTTTAAAACTTTAGGATGTTTAATGAGCCTGAAAGTTCACTTTTTGAACAGTCACCTTGATTACTTCCCAGACAATATGGGATATGTTAGTGAGGAGCGAGCGTTTTCACCAGGACGTTAAAGTGATGGGAAAACTCTACCAAGGCCGCTGGAACACCAACATGATGGGGGACTACTGTTGGTCACTCCACCGAGAAGTTCAGCAAGTGGCTCATCATAGAAAAAGCTACCAAGAAGGTTAAAAGAAAAAAAGAGGAAGAAAATACAAACCAATTCCAGCTGACAAGTGAAACCTCTATTAACACTTATCATTGTTTTAAGTAGCTTACTGTAAATACTAACCATGCTTATGCTGTGACAAAGTGGTTCATTAATTTCTCCATTTACCATATAGCACAGGATTTTTATACTATATAATAAAAAGCAGATTGCTCGAAAACTATGAGTGATACAAAAAAAACTTAGGCTAGATCTCGAATCAGCTCATAAAAATCTATAAAGATCAGCTATCAAAGTAAAAAAGTTTTCAAAAAAAAAATTTCGTTCTCCTGTGTTATCTTTGCACAATAGCACTTGGACGAGTATATGTGTAACCATTGTGGCACGGCTGATTGTTGATGATGCGGAATCGATGACGGAACGCATGTTCTCACGCTTGCTACAAGACACTGGCACTTAAATTCTCTCTTTTGTGGTAAATAGTATTACTGATTCACATTAGTTCATCTGGGAGACGGAACACGGTGCAGATGATTGATGCTGTATGGTACGACGCGCAACAAGTGGATACTCAAATACCTTGTTGGTGGCACTGCTCATATTTAATTACTTCTTTGCACCCCTTTACACTGAATTCACTTCCATATCTCATCACCTCACTGTAACAGCGCTTGTAGCAACACTTGATCGTCCGTAATAATACCTTTCACATGTAGAGCTACCCAAAGCACAACGTAACAACTCAATGTCCCGTGCTCGACTCTGCTTAAAATGCGGCAGCTCACAAAGATACTCCGCAACCAAACCAGCGATATGGCAATATGCTTACACAGTTTGCTGATACGTTGCTGTTGAAGATAGCTTGAAAGGATTCTTTTTTTTTTAATTTACATACAATGAGTGTGTTCGCACTGCATTATTTTCGGCTGTTTAAGCATTTTGCGCGTGTTTGCAGAATCTTCTACATGCATTATGTCGGTGATTTACGAGTAGTTTGGAGATCTGTAGGCTATGTACTGCATTATTTGGACAATTTAGAATTAGTGAGTTTGTTTGCAAAGCATGATACATGCATTATTGTGACAATTTTCGAGATGTACGTGGGTCTGCAGATAATTTTACTGCATTATTTTGGCCGTTTACGAGTAGTTTACAGGTCTGTATGCTGTGTACTGTATTATTTCGATAGTTTACGAGTTGTTTGCGTGTATGTACATCAGTGTACTGAACTATTTAGATAATTTACAAGTAGTTTGCAGGTCTGTAGGCTGTGTATTGTGACCCCAAGCACGTCAGAGCGAGTGTTTTGTGTCAGTGTAATAAATGAAGTACACGAAATCCACGCCTAAATAAATTGTTCCAAAATAAATAAAATACACTCCTTCCTCTCTCCAGCAGCCCAGCAGAGGCTGAGTCCTTTTTCCGCTATCCCCCCCCCCCCCCCTCCAGACCGCCATCTTGGATTACATCCCGGAAGGGACGACAGTGCCTTCTGTTGGCAGTACTGTGTACTAGGTTATTTGGACTCTGGACCTCATGGTGAACACACTGGATGAAGCTACTACCTCAAATTGTTTAAATAAACACTGCATGCAAAATAAAGACTTACATTGGTCCTATCCAGCAGCCCAGAACAGCTGAGTCCTTTCCCTGCCAATTCCTAGGAAGAGGTGGCGGTCAAATGACTTAGGTTAACGGAGGTAATCCAAGTGACCTATTTTCCCGCCATTTTCTTAGGTTAGTGGATGTTGCATGGTGTATTGCATTGTCCTGCTGGAATTTGAACTTCCCACCATTTTTGGTGTGAGTGGAGGGAGGTGGGAGGGGAAGGGGTTAGGTTAATGGAGGTATCCCAGCTGAGCTATCTTCCCACCAAAATTTGAACTTCCCACCATGACATCATTGTAACAGGGTGCACTGTGCCTAGCGATCGTAACGAGACATGTTAGATGCCTCCAACCATGCACATGTTCACTGTGATTGACATCTACCTGCAAGTTCAGTCTCAAGTGAGAAATATCTGCATAACGGCTCACCCACACACGAGCATATAAAATGTTCTCAGTGTTATACTGATGACACATGGCTATGTAAATAAGAGCCAAGTCGATCTCTCAGAAATTTTAAAGTGCCCCAGAAAAAGTTAAGAGTCTCTTTTGTAGGAGCTTTCGTGATGTCTCAACTTGTCTGCAGGGAAATTCTTACCCTAATAGAAGCTGTTTACGAAAATAGCTCTGAATAACATCGACTGCATTCTTTCTGATGGTTCTAACGTGACATACTGTCCATCACGTGTTACCCTTCCTGGAAATCGTGAAGTCCTGCTTTCAACTAACATCTCTGAAACAGCAAAAGTTCTCACCACTATGTAGAGGCTCCTGTGTCCCAGCACAAAGAATTCCTTGCGAATGAATGGATCATTCTGAATGGCACTTACTGAATTTACCCATCAACATGTTTCTGCTGCTGGTGTGGGAACACAGTCTGCCTTTTTTTCTGCAGATAAGACTTTTAGTGGCAAAACTATTTTCTCAGATCGCCATATTGCACTGACAGTTAAAACCAGCAGAAGTGGCATACAGATTGTAAAATATGGAAAGAGACGCTGTTCTGCAACTGAGAACGGAAACTTGAATATTAGAGGGTGAAACCAATCTCCATCCTGGCAATATATACCGCGTACTGAGTCGATATGGTAACCATACAATTCGTATCCTGCGCCATACAAAATTGCCCCTTTTGCATCCTGCATATAAGTATCGACCGCCAGACACTCGTACTTATGCCGTGAAGACTGCACGGTATATACTCCTTGCAGCACTAGATATCTTCCTGCAACCGACGGTCACAAGTCATCCACTTCCGACGCATGACCAGATCGCCCTCGGCGGACGGAAGTCAATCTCCGAACTGTTGTACAAGACAGACTCATTTCCCCTCAGCACAAAGGAATCACCGTTTCTGGTTCTGTCCTGCTTGCTTGCTTGTTTTTTACACCAATCTGCAAACTCTGGTATTACAAGAACATATGTAATCTCACATGGTCTGCCAGAATATCATGCCATTTTCGCGAGACACTCATATATATATAAAATGAAGGATTTTGTACAAAGGCTGGGTCGGTTTCCTCGGCACAAAAGCGTCACCATTTCTGTTCCCGACCTGCTTACTTGTTTTCTACACCAATCACCACACTCTGGGATTACAAAAAAAAAACTATTTTTACATGGTTTGCCAGAACATTATACCATTTACGCGATAATTCTCGACATCAAGCGCACAACAATATCGCTTGCAAAGCAGTATCGCTCATGCAACATAATTCCGAAGATATAGACTGGAAATTATTTCTCTAGAAACCCGAAACTTTAGCGAGTTGGAGCATCCTTTAAACTACTCAGTAATTAGAAACTTTTCTCGTTTGCGAATACCTTTACGTGAAAATGTTGAGTACGCTGTGGAGACTCCATTCTTCCAAGATCACAACATGTGTAGGTCTACCTAGTCCAGCAGGTGAAACGTAGCAATCTATATGACTGCAATTTGGTAACTCAGTGGGATCTAATCAATAATGATCTAGTCAACAATTCAGCTGGCTGTGGAATACCTGAAGAAACTTGTGGACTCTCCCTCGCCAAATCGATGCCGTTATAAGGGATGAGGAAATGCTGGTAGGTATAAGCAAAATTCGGGAGAAATTCCGCCTTACGCAAGAAATTGTTCTATTAGATTTGGTTTATCTAAACATGTTTCAGCACTTTCTGTGCTATCTTCAGTGGGTTTCGATTAACTTCGTTCCTGAATATTATTATTGCATGTCAAGACTTGGGTACGTTATGTGAATTTTTGGATTAAATTGTGTACAAAGGAACGATAATCAGGAGTTAAATTTTTCATTAGTTTAATAACACATGTCAGAGAATTGAGGCACTATATGTAGTATACTTAGCCTATGTTGAGAAATTTAGGTCTAGGATTATTAATTTGAAAACAAGATGGTAATACATTTGTTCACACACATCACATGAGACTCTCAGTTACCTACAGTCTATGACGTAAAACCTGGCCACCGGCCAGCTGCTGCAGGGGCTATGTTCGAGCCATTCATGTAAGGTGCCAAAGAAAAGCCGCACCTCAGAATTCTAAATATAGTCATATGCATGATCCAGAAACACTTTTCTTCCCATGATAAAGTTTCTTAGTTTTCCAAGAGGAGATTTATTTACTTTCCCTTCCACGACAAGGTTCTTTTATTCATTTACATGAAGAAGTTATTTGAGTTGCTTAAGGAGTTTGGAAAACACATCAGGACAATTTTCAAAAGGAAAATATAACGAGAGGCTACAAGCTTAAGCAGAGTGGGGAGTTTTTGATGGCGAGCTTATGGTGGGGTCAAAGGGGAGGATGGAGGCAAAAAAAAGTGGTGAATATTGCACTATGATAACATAGTCTCGAATTCCAGTCCACTACTTCCTTTATTTCTTCACATGCATTTCGTCTGCCTGCTATTTTTATCAGTCTGACGGAACCTCAAAGGTAATTTGCTTGATTTTTTATCTTACAAGTAAGAGCAACACACTCCGGAAATAATTCCGCGGAAGAGCTTATATCAGCGCCATGATCGGAACAGTTTATACTTGAGAGTTCCCTCAACAATAAGCGGCAACCCATAACCGAAAACCTGACGCCAGCGCGCTTCAGCCTAGGGGATTGGAAAGCACCGCACTTTGGGTACTTTCTATTCCCATTCTGGCAAGCATAAAATTGTTATAGTTTGATGTTTCACATGAAATAACTTCCATAAACCGAACAAACATCAGTTGTGCAGTCATATAAATCGTGTAGGCTGCAATGAGTGTATTTATCAAGTGTCATTTTAATTAAGATTCTGTACCTCGACCGGTAAAGACGGAATCCTTATAGCAGAGGTGGCCAACAATTCGACTCGTGAACATGCCTTGGTGTGGGTGTCATATAGCACTCCGCCCCGCTGGCACATTTCCTCCACCCTCGCGCCCCGATGTCTGAGAGTGAAGAGGAGGAAACTGCGAACACGCCGCACTTAATTGGTAATGCAGTCGCACTGTGTATGACTTGCTTTAACATTTCACATTTCTCGATAACGTAGATGAACAACAAAACAAACTTTCAATATTACTCAATCATTTTTGGGGCACTGAAGACGTATAATTATTGTCTGGTACAATCTGTCGGCGTATGGGCAGACGCAGACAATTTCACAGATTTCCGTACCCAGGATCTTGAATTATTTACTTCAGTTGAAACTTCCAGGCTGAGAGGCCGTGGTCGATGTATAAAATTTCCACCTGAAGTTTCGTCTCCATCTGTGGGAGACATCTTCTGAGGTCGTACGGCTACTGCCACTGAGGCTCCAGGTACTCTAGCATTTATAGAGGGCATAGAGGGCACCACCATTCGTCACGTGATGCCGACGGTACGCCTATCTTTGGAAGGCGTCATCATTCTCGATAAAGAGTAATCGATTGTCATTCTGCTGGCGCAACGTCGACATGCATATTTTGTTTAACTTTGAAACTTCCTCTTTTCTATTAAAATTGTTATGGTGTTTGTGAATCTCTATTGCTTCTCTGTACATGCGCGCATGATAACGGGATGTTCGTGCTAGAACGCTTGTCTCGTTAAATTTAATTTCGTGATTCCCATCTCGTAAAACATGCTCAGCTACGGCCGATTTTTCGATGTGTCCTAAGCGACAGTTTCTTTTTTGTTCGGCTAAGCGGGTGTTTGCACTTCTTTTCGTTGCTCCTATATATACTTGTCCACAACTGCATGAAATTTTGTATATCCAAGGTGTTGCTAGGGGGTGTCGGGCGTCTTTTGCAGTTGTTAAATATTCCTTAATCTTCTTGGTGGGTCTGAAGACTGTTTCGATCCTATACTTGGCCAGAACTTTCCCGATACGGTCCGTGACAAGACCTGAGGTATACAAAATTCCATGCGGTTGTGGACAAGTATATATTGGAACAAGGAAAAGAAGTGCAAACACCCGCTTAGCCGAACATAAAAGAAACTGTCGCTTAGGACACATCGGAAAATCGGCCGTAGCTGAGCATGTTTTTCGTGATGGGAATCAGGAAACTAAATTTAATGAGACAAGCGTTCTAGCACGAACATCCCATTATCATGCGCGCATGTATAGAGAAGCAATAGAGATTCACAAACATTATAACAATTTTAATAGAAAAGAGGAAGTTAGACAAAATATGGATGTCAACGTTGCACCAGCAGAATGACGATCGATTACTCTTAATCGAGAATGATGACGCCTTCCAAAGATAGGCATACCGTAGGCATCACGTGACGAATGGTGGTGCCCTCTATGCGCTCTATAAGTGCAAGAGTACCTGGAGCCTCAGTGGCAGTAGCCGGACGACCTCAGAAGATGTCTCCCGCAGATGGAGACGAAATGTTGGGTGGAAATTTTATACATCGACCACGGCCTCTCAGCCCGGAAGTCTCAACTGAGGTCAACACCGGCCGTGCAAGCCTACATTGTATGTTTGAATTATTTAGTTTCGTAATCGGAAAAAAGTCTTTCACTCACACATGTTCTTTGAAACATTGTACCATTTTTGTAGCCTCACTATGGAGAAGCGGAAATTTTGTCTTAGGAAACTAGTGTATACATCCTGGACAAGCTCAACAGCCGGCCGTTGTGGCCGTGCGGTTCTAGGCACTACAGTCTGGAACCGAGCAACCGCTACGGTCGCAGGTTCGAATCCTGCCTCGGGCATGTGGGTGTGTGTTGTCCTTAGATTAGTTAGGTTTAATTAGTTCTAAGTTCTAGGCGATTGATGACCTCAGAAGTTAAGTCGCATAGTGCTCAGAGCCATTTTGAGCCAGGCTCAACACTGAAGGGATTTGTCTTTAAAGCGGGGATTAGCTAGCAATCAGTCAGTTACATCTGCACATGCACAGAGTCGCTTTTAACTGAAACGGCAGACGGCCTAGAAAATAGATTGCAAACAGATGTACGATTGGCAGTGTCCTCAGAACGTTTAGGACACCATCCTTGTAATTCTTTCAAGGCGACATTGAATTCTACAAACCTCGTGTTTTCTTTAACGCCAGTGAACTTTAGGGAATTGGACTGTGCTTCTCAGAATGTGCCCCTTCTACAACGTGATATTCCTTTTCAATGCATCCCCACCAAATCAGAAAGAAGTTGCAGTGGGCAGTGTATAGTGAAGTCCACTTAAAGTGCGAGGTCTGCAATCCATTCCAGATGTCCTGATTTTCGTTATGCACTCCTTCTTTCCTCATCAATTCAATAATAGCGAGTTTTCAATCTAACAATCGTTTCAGGCATGACCGTTGACCTAACAAACGTACTTTGCGGTAATATATCAGGTATCCATACACTCTGTTCAGTTCCATCCACAAATCTTGTACCTGACAAATAATATGTGCGAGTTCGTAAATTTTACTGTTCATGCCTTTAATTTCTTCACGTGCTCCGTGCTTGCAAAATTTGGCACAAAGCGCTTCTTGATGCGCACAACAAATGAGTCCTGTCTGTGGATCTTAATCTTTTGCTATTTCAGTGCCAAATAAATCATTAACCCTCCGTCGCTCGCGCGGACGACACGTCATCCACATGACTTTCCCGCTCAATTTTGTCTGACAGGGCAGGATTGAGATCGCACCATTTTCAGTACCTTTCTGTTAACTCTCCAGCAGTTACCTCCAATCATTGTTGGCTTTCAGTTATGAAAGACACTTTGTTTATGAAACATTATTATAGTCTGGAGGACACTTGTCATCCGCGCGACCTCAGCTGAAACAATCTGAAACAAAGTAAGTCTGTATTACTTTATTGCTTTCCTAGATTCAATCGATCTTTCATGTGCGTAAATTTGAACTTATTGAAACTGACTGCAGTTACCTCCCGTATTACCTAGTATTTTCTTTATTTTTAGATTGTGGAAGACATGTCAAAAGCAAAAACCTCGGACAGAGTTTAGTAGAGATCCTAATGTATGGTTGGAATGGTTCAATGAGCTGAGTGATGAAAATGCTCACAGTATAGCGCTGACTCAGAGACTGAGGACTGTGTTCATGAAAGCGGTCATGACTCAGGTTCAAATGGGACTCAACTGCTGTGGTCATCAGTCCCCTAGGACTTAGAACTACTTAAAACTAACTAACCTAAGGACATCACACACATCCATGCCCGAGGCAGGATTCGAACCTGCGACCGTAGCAGTCGCACGGCTCCGGACTGCGCGCCTAGAACCGCGAGGCCACCGTGGCCGGCCATGACTCAGGAACAGAACAAGAAGTGCGAGGGAATGATGAATATGAGTCACAGGAAGAAGTAAGTCAAGAGGATGCATTTCTTTTAGGGAAAGATGGATAACTAAACGGAGGAAAAATAAATATCCTATCATTGTTAGAAACAGATCTTGTAATGTTATTAGGCATTTGCCTGGACCAAAAAATGAAGCTCGTATGAAAAAGACAAACAGAAATTCTGAATTTGTTCTTGGATGAAAACATAATAAACATTATCGCAACATACACTAATGTATACATCAATTAAGTTCGTGGTAACTTCTATAGGGGACTCTAAAGAAACAGATGCGATAGAGATCAGAGCTTTCATTGGTTTGTTATATTTATGTGGATCTTTGAGATGTTGTAGGAAGAGTATATCGCAATTCTGGGATAAGTCAAAGGGAAACGGACTTGAATCATGTTATTTATGCATAAGTGAAAGCCGATTCAGGTTTCTGTTGAGATGTCTTAGGTTTGATAACATCCGTGACAGAGGTGTTCGCAGAGATACAGACAAGTTAGATGCTATCAGAGAGGTACTTGAACCTTTTACGAGCAATTGCAAAAAATATTTTTCACCGAGTGAAAGGCTGTTACGGTCGACGAACAGCCTTTGGTATTTAGAGGAAACTGTCCGTTCCATTCAAAAGTGTTTGCTTTGGTTGATGTAAAAACAGCTTACACTTTGAATTTAGAACCGTACGTTGGTAAGCAACCAGAGGGACCATGTAATGCCAGTAATTCAGCCGAAGATATTGTTCTTCGAATGGTCGAACTGTTTCAAACATTAGAATATATTATACTGTGTACGAATGTTAAATGTATTGTATTTAGAGTTAATGAAAAATCATAAAATCAGTCATAAAGACCGATCAAAGTATACAAATAGATCGCTTGCTTTGTGGATGACACCTGTCATCCGTGCGAGTGATCATGTCACGAATTTTCGCGCGAGTAACGGAGGGTTAAATTCTGTCTTCATGGTATTCTAATGTCGTTTCTTAGCAAATCTGCAATACCTGTCGCTTGCGGGACTGTGTAATATACATAGATTATTCTCGTCCCTCTCAAATTGGTTATGACGTTAGATCGCTAGATTGCATCTTTTTGTGAAAACAGCCACTGGGCCTGTGAACGTCTTTTACATCACGAACAAACAGCGAAGGGCAAACAGCGCTGACACCACGGTTCTGCCGCACTGAAGAAACTTGTGCCGACCGAAAAAATGCCACCACACCGCAATAATGAAAGGCCGCCCTGTGCTGAGGTGAGACAGGCCGGCCCTCGGCCCGCACACACGGCATGCGTCACGTGCGGCACGCCTTACCCGGTACTGTCTTTGTTGTCCGCTGTCTGTCTGTCTGTCCCATTGTTCAAAGCCATTTTTCCCAGGAAAGAGTAGACTTGTCGAGTTGAAATTTGTATAACATATTGAGGTCTACGGTCTCTTGGCTATGTGCAATAGTGAAGCACCAACGTCAGAACAGTCAGCACGATACCACAGTTCATCAAGAGTATCGCCTGGCGTATTGTGACGTGCCAATTGCTCGGACACCATTGAGCAGACGTTTTCAATTGGTGAGAGATCTGGAGAATGCGCTGGCCAGGGCAGCAGTCGAACTTTTTTCAGATGCCTGTCATCTCGACTGCTAGTGATGCGAGGCCGTTGGGATCCAGCACGGCGTTCCGTATTACCCTCCTGAACCCACCGGTTCCATATTCTGTTAACAGTCGTTGGATCTCGACCAACGCAAGCAGCAATGTCGCGATACGATAAACCGCAATCGCGAAAGGCTACAATCCGATCTTTATCAAAGTCAGAAACGTGATGGTACGCATTTCTGCTCCTTACACGAGGCATCACAACGTTTCACCAGGCAACGCCGGTCAACTGCTGTTTGTGTATGAGAAATCGGTTGGAAACTTTCCTCGTGTCAGCACGTTGTAGGTGTCGCCACCGGCGTCAACCTTGTGTGAATGCTCTGAAAAGCTAATCATTTGCATATCGCAGCGTCTTCTTCCTGTCGATTAAATTTCGCGTCTGTAGCACGTTATCTTCGTGGTGTAGCAATTTTAATGGCCAGTAGTGTATAATGAAGTACTGTCTACATAACGCTGCATGAATTTTCAGTCAGATCTTGATGAAGATTTCAAAGTGGTGCGAAAAATGGCAGTTTGCAATTTCAAGGGAACCGGAAGGTTGCAAACAATACCTGTTGAAGAAACGTCACGCAAGATTTCACATTTCGTACTCACGGCATAATGTTACAGATGTAGGTTGAGGCAACGTATAACTGACGACCAATGCAGAAAGACGTTAGGAATAGTGGAATCTTGCGTATTAACGCCTGCAAATGCGGAAGAATGATGCGGTCATTCCTTGTCGTGGGCTGTTATAACATTTTTAAACATCGCCTGCCTCGTGCTGAACCAAGTAACCAAGTCAAGAGATCGTTTCCGAAAGCTGAGTCTTCTATTACGGGTTCTTGCTGCGCCTCACTTACCTTGTCAGTGTCCGTGAAAGACGCTACACATGCTTTGGATGTATTCGTCATGTCTTAGTGATCCTAATATCATCATAGCGACTATGATTGCGAAAGTTAAAGAACCTGCCAAGAAGGCTAGGAGAGTGTTTCTGCTAGAAAGAGCATCTCACTTAAACAATGAACTAACACCATTTAGTTCCAGTATGATAGACATGGCTGAAGCATGGACAGAGATTGTAAATCGTCCTCTGAAGAAATCGTGTCTAGCAGGTGGGTTAAGGACGGAAAAGACCCACTGTGGTTAACAAAGAAAATCGGGAAACGATGAGAAAGCGAAGGGTGTTGCATTCTCTGTTCAAAAGAGAACTCGAAAATGACTACAGGCATAGGTTAGTAGAGATTCGTGTCTATGAAAAGATCCATGTGCGAAGCATACAACAAGTACCATCGTCGTACCTTCGCAAAAAATCTGGCTGATAACCCGAGAAAATTGTAGGCGCTATGTAAAATTGCTAAGCGAGTGTAAGGTTTCCATTCGGTCATTCGTTGACCAGTCTGATGTGGTAGCAGAAGACAGCGAAACAGAAACCGAAATTTTCAATTTCGCGCCTCAGAAACTATACGCGCAGGAGAATCGTACAAACATACCATCTTTTGGATATCGCACAGTGTCCCTTATCGACGATTAGAGACCACCACCCTAGCGTAGAGAAAAAGCTGAAAGAGTTAAAAATTCGTCAGGTCCAGATGTAATAACAATTAGATTTTACAAAGACTGCACTAAGGCATTGGCCCTTACTTACCTTGCATTTTAGCGAATTCCTCGTCCAGTGCAAAGTCCCAAAGGACTGTCAAAGTTACAGACCACATCCTTAACATCAGTTTCTAGAACATATCGTCAGTTCGAATGCAACAAATTTCCGAGAAACCGAAAAGCTTATGTCCACGAATCAGCGTAACTCGAGGTTGCCCTTTTCTCACATGATATACCGAGAAGTTTGGATGAGGGGCAACAGGAAGACTCCATATTTCTAGATTTCCGGAAAGCATTTGACATGGTGCCTCAAAGCAGACTGTTAACTAAGGTACGTGAGTATGGAATAGGTTCACAGATATGTGAGTGGCTCGAAGACTTATTAAGTAATCGAATCCAATAAGCTGGCATCGACGATGAGTATCGATCAGAGACAAGGGTATTGTCACTACTGACACAGGGAAGTGAGATAGGAGCGCTATTATTCTCTGTTGTTGTGGTCTTCAGTCCTGAGACTGGTCTGATGCAGCTCTCCATGCTACTCTATCCTGTGCAAGCTTCTTCATCTCCCAGTACCTACTGCAACCTACATCCTTCTGAATCTGCTTAGTGTGTTCATCTCTTGGTCTCCCTCTACGATTTTTACCCTCCACGCTGCCATCCAATACTAAATTGGTGATCCCTTGATGTCTCAAAACATGTCCTACCAACCGATCCCTTCTTCTAGTCAAGTTGTGCCAAAAACTCCTCGCCTCCCCAATTCCATTCATTACCTGCTCATTAGTTATGTGTTCTACCCAACTAATCTTCAGCATTCTTCTGTAGCAGCACATTTAGAAAGCTTCTGTTCTCTTCTTGCCTAAACTATGTATCGTCCATGTTACACTTCCATACGTGGCTACACTCCATACAAATACTTTCAGAAATGACTTCCTGACACTTAAATCTATACTCAATGTTAACAAATTTCTCTTCTTCACAAACGCTTTCCTTGCCATTGCACAGTCTACATTTTATATCCTCTATACTTCGACCATCATCAGTTATTTTGCTCCCCAAATAGCTAAACTCCTTTACTACTTTAAGTGTCTCATTACCTAATCTAATTCCCTCAGCGTCACCCGACTGAATTCGACTATATTCCATTATCCTCGTTTTGCTTCTGTTGATGTTCATCTTATACCCTCCTTTCAAGACACTGTCCATTCCGTTCAACTGCTCTTCCAAGTCCTTTGCTGTCTCTGATAGAAATAGAATGTCATCGGCAAACCTCAAAGTTTTTATTTCTTCTCCATGGATTTAAATACCTACTCCGAATTTTTCTTTTGTTTCCTTTACTGCTTGCTCGATATACAGATTGAATAACACCGGGAGAGGCTACAACCCTGTCTCACCCCCTTTCCAACCACTGCTTCCCTTTCATGCCCCTCGACTCTTATAACTGCCATCTGGTTTCTGTACAAATTGTAAATAGCCTTTCGCTCCCTGTATTTTACCCCTGCCACCTTTAGAATTTGAAAGAGAGTATTCCAGTCAACATTGACAAAAGCTTTATCTAGGTCTAAAAATGCTAGAAACGTAGGTTTGCCTTTCCTTAACCTTTCTTCTAAGGTAAGTCGTAGAGTCAGTATTGACTCGCGTGTTTCAGTATTTCTACGGAATCCAGACTGATCTTCGCCGAGGTCGGCTTCTACCAGTTTTTCCATTCGCCTGTAAAGAATTTGTGTTAATATTTTGCAGCTGTGGCTTATTAAACTGATTGTTCGGTAATTTTCACATCTGTCAACACCTGCTTTCTTTGGGATTGGAATTATTATATTCTTCTTGAAGTCTGAGGATATTTCGCCTACTCATACATTATTCTCTTATATAAGTAAATAATTTCGCGGACAGGATGGGCAGCAACAAACGGCTGTTTTTTTCACGAGGCTGTGGTGTGCGGAAAGGTGTCGAAGCTGAGTGACTGTGTGAGGATGTGAGATGACTCGCACAAAGCTTTTAGCTGGTATAATGAATGACAACGCACTCCAAATGTAGAAAATTGTAAGATACTGCGGATGAGCAGGAAAATCGAACCCTTAACGTTCGGATACAGCTCTAATAGTGTCCTGCTTGGCAGAGTAAGGTTGTTTAAATATCTAGGCTTAACGTTGCAAAGCGATATGAAATGGAACGAGCATGCGAGGATTGTAATAGGGGAAGCGGATTGTGGTAGGGAAGGCGTCTTCTGTTTATTGAGAGAATTTTAGGAAAGAGTGGTTCACCTGTAAAGAAGACCTCATATATGACGTTACTGCGATTTATTCTGAGTGCTACTTGAGCGTTTGGGATCGTCACCAAGTCGGGTTGAAGGAAGACATCGAAGCAATTCAGAGACAGACTGCTAGATTTGTCACCGGTAAGTTCGAACGTAAACCATGGACCTTGCCGTTGGTGGGGAGGCTTGCGTGCCTCAGTGATACAGATAGCTGTACCGTAGGTGCAACCACAATGGAGGGGTATTTGTTGAGAGGCCAGACAAACGTGTGGTTCCCGAAGAGGGACATCATCCTTTTCAGTAGGTGCAGGGGCAACAGTCTGGATAATTGACTCATCTGGCCTTGTAACACTAACCAAAATGGCCTTACTGTGCTGGTACTGCGAACGGCTGAAAGCAAGGGGAAACTACGGCCGTAATTTTTCCCGAGGACTTGCAGCTTTACTGTATGGTTATATGATGATGGCGTCCTCTTGGGTAAAATATTCCGGAGGTAAAATAGTCCCCAATTCGGATCTCCGGGCGGGGACTACCCAAGAGGACGCTGATATCAGGAGAAAGAAAACTGACGTTCTACGGATTGGAGCGTGGAAGGAATGTCAGATCCCTTAATCGGACGGGTAGGTTAGAAAATTTAAAAAGGAAAATGGATAGGTTAAAGTTAGATATAGTGAGAATTAGTGAAGTTCGGTGACAGGAGGAACAAGACTTTTGGTCAGGTGAATACAGGGTTATAAATACAAAATCAAATAGGGGTAATGCAGGAGTAGGTTTAATAATGAATAAAAAAAATAGGAGTGCGGGTAAGCTACTGCAAACAGCATAGTGAACGCATTATTGTGGCCAAGATAGACACAAAGCCCACACCTACTACAGTAGTACAAGTTTATATGCCAACTAGCTCTGCAGATGATGAAGAAATTGATGAAATGTACAATGAGATAAAAGAAATTATTCAAGTAGTGAAGGGAGACGAAAATTTAATAGTCATGGGTGACTGAAATTCGTCAGTAGGAAAAGGGAGAGAAGGAAACATAGTAGGTGATTATGGATTGGGGCTAATAAATGAAATATAGGGTTATAAATACAAAATCAAATAGGGGTAATGCAGGAGTAGGTTTAATAATGAATAAAAAATAGAAGCGCGGATAAGCTACTATAAACAGCATAGTGAACGCATTATTGTAGCAAGGATAGACACGAAGCCCATGCCTACCACAGTAGTAAAAGTTTATATGCCAACCAGCTCCGCAGATGACGAAGAGATTGGTGAAATGTATGATGAGATAAAAGAAATTATCCAGATAGGGAAGGGAGATGAAATTTTAATAGTTATGGATGACTGGAATTCGATAGTAGGAAAAGGAAGAGAAGGAAACGTAGTAGGTGAATATATAGAATGGTAGAATTTTGCACAGGGCGTAGCTTAATCATAGCTAACAATTGGTTCAAGAATCATGAAAGAACGGTGTATACATAGAAAATACCTGGAGTAACTAGAAGGTTTCCGATAGACTATATAATGGCAAGAAAGAGATTTAGGAAATTGTAAGAAATTTCCAGGGGCAGATGTGAACTCTGACCACAATCCATTAGTTCTGAACTGTAGATTAAAACTGAAGAAACTGAAAAGAGGTGGGAATTTAAGGAGATGAGACCTGGATGAACTGAAAGAACCAGAAGTTGTAGAGAGTTTCAGAGAGAGCATTAGGGAACGATTGACAAAAACGGGGGAAAGAAATACAGTAGAAGAAGAATGGGTAGCTTTAAGAGATGAAATAGTGAAGTCAGCAGAGGATAAAGTAGGTAAAAAGACGTGGGATAGTAGAAACGCAGTAAATGAAACAGTCAAAAAGGAATACAAACGTATCAAAACTGAGATCGACAGGAAGTGCAAAATGGCTAAGCAGGAATGACTAGAGAACAAATGTAAGGATGTAGGCACATATCACTAGGGTTAAGATAGATACCGCCTGCAGGATAATTATAGAGACCTTTGGAGAAAAGAGAACCACTTGTATGAACATCAAGAGCTCAGATGGAAACCCAGTTCTAAGCAAAGAAGGGAAAGCAGAAAGGTGGAAGGAGTATATAGAGGGTCTATACAAGGGTGATGTACTTGAGGATAATATAGTGGAAATGGAAGAGGTCGTAGATGAAGATGAAATGGGAGATATGATACTGCGTGAAGAGTTTGACAGAGCACTAAAAGATCTAACTAGAAACAAGGGCCCGGGAGTAGACAACATTCCATTAAAACTATTGATAGCCTTGGGAGAGCCAGCCCTGACAAAACTCTGCCATTTGGCTTGCAAGATGTATGAGGCAGGCGAAATACCCTCGGTCTTCAAGAAAAATATACTTCCAATCCCAAAGAAAGCAGGTGTTGACAGATGTGAAAACTACCGAACGATCAATTTAATAAGTCACGGCTGCAAAATACTAACATGAATTCTTTACAGACGAGTGGAAAAACTGGTAGAAGCCGACCTCGGGGAAGATCACTTTGGATTCTGTAGAAATGTTGGAACATGTGAGACAATACTAACCCTACGACATATCTTAGAAGAAAGATCAAGGAAAGGTAAACCTACATTTCTAGCATTTGTAGACTTAGAGAAATCTTTTGACAATGTTGACTCTAATACTCACTACATATTCTGAAGGTGGCAGGAGTCAAATACAAGGAGCGAAAGGATATTTACAATTTGTACAGAAACCAGATGGCAGTTATAAGATTCAAGAGGTATGAAAGGGAAGCAGTGGCTGGGAAGGGAGTGAGACAATTGATGCTATTCAATCTGTATATTGAGCAAGCAGTAAAGGAAACAAAAGAAAAATTCGCAGTAGGAATCAGAATCCATGGAGAAGAAATAAAAACTGTGAGTTTTGCCGATGACATTGTAATTCTGTCAGAGACAGCAAAGGACTTGGAAGAGCAGTTGAACGGAATGGACAGTGTCTTGAAGGGAGGATATAAGATGAACATCCACAAAAGCAAAACGAGGATAATGGAATGTAGTCGAATTAAATCGGGTGATGCTGAGGGAATTAGATTAGGAAATGAGACTCTTACACAAGTAGATGAGTTTTGCTGTTTGGGGAGCAAAATAACTGATGATGGTCAAAGTAGAGACGATATAAAATGTAGACTGGCAATAGGAAGGAAAGCGTTTCTGAAGAAAAGAAATTTGTTAACTTCGAGTATAGATTTACGTGTCAGGAAGTCGTTTCTGAAAGTATTTGTATGGAGTGTAGCCATGTATGGAAGTGAAACATGGACGATAAATAGTTTAGACAAGAAGGGAATAGATGCTTTCGGAATGTGGTGCTACAGAAGAATCCTGAAGATCAGATGGGTAGATCGCATAAGTAATGAGGAGGTACTGAACAGAATTGGGGAGAAGAGAAATTTGTGGCACATCTTGACTAGAAGGGTTCGGTTGGTAGGACATGTTCTGAGGCATCAAGGGATCACCAGTTTAGTATTGGAGGGCAGCTTGGAGGGTAAAAATCGTAGAGGGAGAGCAAGAGATGACTACACTAAGCAGATTCAGAAGGATGCCGGTTTCAGTAGGTACTGGGAGATGAAGAAGCTTGCACAGGATAGAGTAGCATGGAGAGCTGCATCAAACCAGTCCGAAGACCACAACAACATGTTCGAACAACATGTAAGTACTACGGAAATGCTTCGGGAAATCAAATAGGGAACCCTGGAGGGAAGGCGAAGTTCTTTTCGAGGAACATTATTAAGAAAATTTAGAGAATCGGCATTTGAAGCTGACAATAGAACGATTCTACCGTTGTCAACGTACATTTTGGTAAGGAACACGAAGATGATACGAGAAAGCAGGGTTCATACTGCGGCATATAGGCAATCGTTTATCTCTCGCTGTATTTGCGAGTGGAACAGGAGAGGAAATGGCTAGTGGTAGTACAGAGAACGCTCCACCACACACCGTACGGTGGCTTGCGAAGTTCGTATGTAGTCATAGATCTTTACTTCTTGTTCAAAATTAATTTGTCCCGTCGATACTTCCGTGTGAAGTGACAGTATCAACGGAAAGCCTTTATTGGATTCAAATGAACAATAAAAAAAATTGTTGTTTTGGTTCTAATCTCAAAAGAAGGGAATTTAAGTGAAATTCAAAAACATGAGTGTTGTTTGTTCGAATTTTTATTTTTGCCTGTTTCAGACACTGATTTCAGTTTTTGCAGGAATGTACACACAGAGTAAGACGTTATCGTAGTACCAGAAGCACTCTTATATTATTTTGCACTTGGGCCAGTTATATTCGGATAAATAGTTTTCCTTACCAAACGAATAACTCTGCATTTTCTTTACTTAATTACTCATAAAAAGATATACATAAAAAGGTAAAAAGGAACTCTATTGCGAATAGAAGAAGGAAGTTCTATATTAGAAGATTAACTTAGGAATATGACATGTGAAAAATTGAAGCAAGTGGATAAAACAAACAAGCGATATGTCATTTTAAAATTAAACGAATTCAGGTTTGGAGAACATCCATGTACCTCGTTTTGCTTTCAGTGACCACTGATCAAAAAGTGTGAAACGTGAAATATAAGATGTTTGTAAGAGAAACAGTTTGTCTACTGCAGTTACTTTGTTTGAGACGCCCATTGGAACCACGCATTTGTGCGACGGATTTACACGTTGCCTACCAGGAAACCGAACTCGAGTATAGCGCTTGCGGAGCGCTGGAATAGGTATCGACTGGCGATCTGCCTGCAACCTAGCGGCATCGGCCCGTACTTATGGCAGTGGAAAACTACCGGCACCGGAGGCGCACGTGGCAGCCAGGAGTGGGGGAATACCGGACAGCGATTCTTGAGTAAAGCGGCAACAGCCGTCCTAAGATTCGTTGGTAGTTGCCGCCGAAATCATTCGTGTTCCCGACGCGTGTAGCCTGGCCCATTCATGTTAACTGCTGGTAATGGACTGTTCAGGGATGTCCCTATTTTAGGACAGCATTTTTTGTTCGGTTTTATTCAGCTTTCCCCCATAAAATTAGATGATCTGTATAAAAGATAATGTTTAAGTTGGCGGTACTGTCGGCAGGCTAACCACAGTATTCTGTTTAATACTACTAAGAATAGAAGCTTTTGAAATGTGGTGCTACATGAGAATGCTGAAGATGGTTGGATCATGTAATGTGTAACCAAGGAGGTACTGAATAACTGGGAGAAAAGAAGTTTGTGGCACAGGCGGGCACTTTGTACTGGAGGAAAGTGTGTGTTGGGGGGGATTAAATTGTAAAATTGTAGAGGGAGACCGAGAGATGGATACAGATTCCAAAGAATGTGGCTTGGTATAGTTATTCGGAAAGGAAGAGGCTGGCACAGGACAGAGTATCGTGGACGACTGCATGAAACCTAGGTTTGAAGACCACAACAACAAAAACAACAATTACAGCGATCTCTGTGGCCGAATGAAAGAAAATAGTCGCATTTGCCGAGTTGGTGGTTAAACAGCAGTCGAATATTTTTCGACGTTGTATGAATTGTTGGATTCTGGCGAAAATGAAAGTGTTTCAGTTTCATCAGAAATGAAGAAGAAATGCAAAGTAATGACATGTTATCAGAGATCTTGGGCGGCATCTTATACTTGGCTAGGATCTGCGCGTGACAGTAAGTACGGTATGCAATAGAATCTGCCTGTCATGGAGATAAATCAGGTTTGAGGCAGTATGCAGGGAATGAAGGATACAAATTTAAAATGCGTTCACAACTGCAGTCTAAAGAATTAGGCCATTATTTTCGCAAATTAAATCACCTGAAAATAATCTTATTTCTGTAGCAGAATTAACCCTTGTGCTTCTCACTGTGAAACATAATCTGAGCTACTCAAGCGTTGATTGTAACAGTAAATTAATGACTGATATGTTTGACAGTTAGAAAATTGTAAAACAGGTTTCATGTGGCACAATCAAAGCATAAAGCATGATTACGTGCAAACCCACAGATATATTTAAGACATTTTGAAAGTACTCAATCACAAAGATCTGTACTTTCCAATTGCAAGTGATGCCAGTAATATAGGTAATCGTAAAATGTTTCCCTTATGTTTAAGATAGTTGTCAGTAGAAAATGGGATAGGGAACAAATTAATTGACTTTTACGAAAGTGCAAACGAATTTGCTAGTCCTATGCATCAATATCACTAATATAACTACTCGGTGTGATTTAAGCATGTCTAAGTTAACTTCATATTCAGCTGACAATACTAATGTAAATTACGGCAGTCATATAGCTGCCTTGATGCTGCTTAAATCTATAAACTGAAAAATTTCCTCATCTAACTGTTGTGCGCATATTGGGCGTAATACAATGAAACACTCTAATGACTGTCTAGGTGTTGATGTGGAATCTCTTGTCATGAAAGTGTATGGCGGTTTCTCTGTATCTGCTGAGAGAGGATACGAGCTGAAAGCGTATTACGAATTGGTGGATGGTGAATGGAGAGAGATTCTTAGGCATGTACCAACTCACTGCTTTTCTTTGGATGCTGCAGTTAACAGAGTACTTCATAACTGGTCAAACTTATGTCATGTCACTCAAGGAGAATTGCCCTTCAATGTTGGATAAATATTTTGATCCTGAAGTTACAAAGAATGCAACATGAGAGGTGTATTTGATGTTCTTCAGCACTGTCGCAAAAATTTTTGTAGAATATATCGGGATCTTGGAAAAAGATTTTACCTCTGTCGTTCAAGCCTTTAAGTATTAAAGCTAAAATTACAAAAGAGAAGGAAAGAAAATTTCTTTGGTACTAAAATCTTTTGTTTTTAAATGATTAAAAAACAATAATAAATATTTGTAAAATTTCCATTGCTTTAAAATAATAGGTTATTATAGAAAATAAGAAACGCGATCCGTGCTATTTTAATGAACGAAGACAACAGTTAGAATAGGGCAATAAGCACATGATATAAGAATCTGTATAGCATTGGTGAGACAACGATGTACGTTCTGCTGTATGGCGTGACCTATTAGATGGTTCACGTATAGGTGCAGTTGTAAGGTGGCAGTAATTTGCACCTTACAATGATTCCATTTTCACGCCTTGCCACCTGATTAATCTGAAATTAGGAAATATTTGATAGGTTCTGTATCGTTATGACGACATTTGAACGTGACTGACATCACCAGGTACACTTTTCCATCAATTCTTAATGTTCATTGCATGATGGGCGATTGATTTTTATTATCAGACTGTGAGCTCAATGGAATAAGAGATTGGAACAGGACATAGGTCTCTCAGTGTGTGTGTGTGTGTGTGTGTGTGTGTGTGTGTGTGTGTGTGTGCGGGTAGCCCTCACCAGCCCGAAGTGGCGAGTTTGGGTACGCAGCGATACAGCTTTCAAAGGCAGTCTCCCAGTCCAGCTTACCGCAGGCACAAAGGGACACGCGGGGTTGCTCAGGGGCCTTGCATGTTAGAGCAGTTGGCGACCTCACAGGCTGGACCCCGAGAGCAAGAACACAATGTACACCTGAGCTCAGTCGGCGCCTTGCAGTCACGTCTGGAAATCTTGTTGAACAAAATAGAGGAATATGAGACCTTAACTTTTCTCGGCGAATTGAATGCTCAAGTAACTTACGGGTTTGCTACCTGGTGACGTCGTCGACGGCCGCCGATATTTCGCTAGGAGCACGCCCTGCCATTTTCAAGGCACAAATGCAAGGAGGAAGAAATGTGCAAGGGATTTTAATACCTCGGTTCACCTTGTATCTGCGAGCTGATAGTTGTCACCATCCATCTCAGCGTGAAGGAGTACTTCGTACCTTGGTTCACAGGGCCCACGTTATCTCAGACCCTGAAAGTTTGGCAGCTGAGCTATCACATCTCGAAGTCACCTTTTTTGTGAGAATGGGTATAGCGAGAGGCAGACCAAACGTGCGTTACGCTATCAACATTCTGTGCAACGGGTGAGTGACGATAGCAACGATGTGGTACCTAAGTCTACGGCCTTTTTGCCTTACGGAGGAAGCATTTCCAACAGGATTGGCTTATTTTGCGGAAATATGATGTGAAATGTGATTTTCGACCACCTTTTAAGATTAAGGCATTGTTGGCGTCCGCAAAAGATGATCTTAGTTTGCGTAAGAGTGTCTATCGTATTCCTCGCAGTTGTGGCATATCATATATTGGTCAGACAATCAGGACTATGGAAGACCGGTGTATTGAACATAAGCGTCACACACGTTTACAACAGCCGAGCAAATCCGCTATTGCAGATCATTGCCTTGACACCAGTCATCCTGTGGAATACAACAACACGGAGATTCTGGCTTGCACGTCCAGCTATTGGGATAGTGTTATTAAGGAAGCTGTTGAAATCAAACTATCAAGCAACCTTATAAACAGAGATGGTGGATTTTGTTTAAATACTGCTTGGAATCCGGCTCTGTCTCTCATCAAAAAACAAAGGGAAAGATGATGATGATGTTTTGGTTTGTTGGGCGCTCAACTGCGCGGTTATCAGCGCCCGTACAAATTCCAACCTTTGCTCAGTCCAATATTGCCATTTCCATGAATGATTATGAAATGATGAGGATAACACAAAAACCCACTCATCTCAAGGCAGGTGAAAATACCTGACGCCGCCGGGAATCGAACCCGGGACCCTGTGCTCTAGAAGCGAAAACGCGACCGCGAGACCACGAGCTGTGGACCAGAGGGAAAGAATTAGTGCCACCTCACCTATTGATTAATAGTCACTATCGATATTTCTGATGCTGGTTATCTTTGCTTGTGTTGACACTTGTTCTGTGTGTGGTATCTTCCTTCTTTCTCCTCAGTGAACCGAGGAATTAAATTCCCTTGCACATTTCTTCCTCCTTGCACCTGTGCCGTGAGAATGGCAGGGTGTGCTCCTGTCGAAATATCGGCGGTGGTCGGCGACGTCACCCGGTAGCAAACCCGTAAGTTATTTGAACAATATAGAGGAAGTAATTTCTTAAACTTTCCCGGCGATTTGATGACATCTCGTGGAAATCGGGTTTTCTGCCGGATATCAGCGTCTTCCAAATACGATATTTCGACGTCATTACATGACGTCGAAATATCGTGTTTTGAAGACGCTGATATCCGGCAGAAAACCCGATTTCCACGAGATGTTAATATAGAGGAAGTTTGGAATGTTCTAAGCGACACGGTGGTTGATCGGCGGTCGGAAGAATGAGCGGAGAGGGAAAATGTACAGTGAATTTTATGACAACGATTCGCTACTTGCACTTTGGGAAGAAGAAATCAGAGGTTTGCTGGAGAGCCAGCAGCTTTGAGCGGCGGTCTTCGTCTGGACGCCCTTGAGGAACGATCATCTTCTGTGTCAGTTCTTGTTGACGACGGACGAACTTCTTGTCTTTTGTTCTTAGACGATATTGTATTTTAGCGAACAGTTAGGCCACCGCACTTGTAAACTTAGACGATTCTGAACTTCGCCTTTCTGGCTGGGAGTTCTCGTCTACTACACAGCATTCGGTGATCTTCAGCGCTGATACGTCTCTGAATTTCACAGTTCTGGCTGGGAGCTCACGTCACTCGTCTCTAGTGTGCAGAGAAGCTACAAGACAGCGTTCAGATTTAGTAGTTTTTGGACTGCAGTCTGCTGTCCATCGTCTTGTATTGTAGCATTCAGCACATTCAAGGGCTGCAGCTTTGTGGATGGCGCAGATTTCTACGAGAATCGTCTCTTCGTTTCGCCACCACGCTCTATTAATGGTGATATTGTGATTGCTTCGGCATTGCAGGGCTGTAAAAGTAAATTCCTCTGATCACTGATAACATATTTTTTATTTCTACTGAGGTTTCACACCAATTGTTTGAGAGTAGTTTCTTCTAGAGTTTCATACTGAGTTAACGTCAGTCATTTCGCATTTGATTTCACAGATCACGTATCCAAAAAAGGGCAGAACGGCAGTTGATTTCCAGTATTAGTTTAGAATGACTTTTATTTCGTTTTCTATGTCCTTTGGACGTTTATGTGATTGCTTCATCTTGATTTAAATGTGTTCTGACTTAAAATAAATTTGTATAGTGCAGAATTGCATTTATTCTTTAATTGGACATTAGTTTCCCTTTATCATTGATGTTCAGATGCAATGTTTAATTTGGATGAGCTAGGGACGAGGATATAGTCTGAAAGCCCTAGAAAATCACTGAAAAATCCACGGGATGTGCTCTTTATGTATGATATTCATTGTGATGTAGCTCTTTATTGTTATTATGAGGTATTGTTTCTAATCACCAGGGGGTATTTGGAAATGTCACGGCCTTCTTCATATCATGTTAGTTAAATCCGTTGCGCAGCTTCACACATTTGTAGGTACACTCTGTTTGTCTTCCTACATACTCCGAGAGTATGTAGGAAGAGAGGTGTGTAAAACACACGCCCCCCCCCCCCCCCAAACACACACACAAATCAGGAGGGGTGTTAGTGTGCGAGACTTTCACCCATCTGATGTATACGTTGCTTTCTGGCTGTCGCAGTCGGACATCGGCTGTATTGCGGAATGGCAACATTCCTAATCTCGAAGTATTGTTGTAAGAAATACTGAATACTTTAATTTCTTTCAACGAGGCCACGAAGTAGGTTTCTGGAAGCGAGTACATTACAGGATGTCTTGTTAGTCCTTTAGTGACTATTCTCGAAAATGCTTGGAGGAATCTCAATTCCTGACAGTGCAGCCAAACCCCTATCTTCAAAGATTCTAAGCAGTCTTTAACACAGAACTGCAGTTGTATTACGTATGTCTCTGCCATGGAGTTCTACGCTATCGGATCCACAGTTTAAAAAACATACGTAATTCCAATCTTTGCTAGCAAAGGCGTTACAAATTTAACTCAATAGGTAAAAATCTGCTTGGGTGAAATCAGTAAACTTTCACCTTTACTTAAAAGGAAGCAACAAGTTCATACCCACTTTAGCCATCGCATGACCAGGAAGAAGTCAAGAGTAGTCTAGTGGAGCCTGAAATTTGTTTTTGCACGAAACAGAGCTTTTCTTTCAGCATCCTTTACTATTCAGAAGCAGTGATTCTTTCGTTTTCGGAGCAGAATGAAAAGCGTATGCAACACACGTCATTTGTTGGCCAAAACTATTTCTCTTTGGTAGCAAAATTCTGCGGCTTCTGAAAGATTAGCCTCGTCTTTGAATAATGTTGTTTCTGATGAAAGATGTGGACTTAAAGATAAACACATTATAGAACGATTATGTATTGGTAGTCAGAACAATAAATATTGGCCAATAGATTAAGTCTTTACTGAAATTTTAACTTTTGTCATGTAATTGTCCCTGGTAAATGTTAGATTTTGCCTATTGTCTAAATAATTCATTTGAGGTATTTGAAAGAAGATTTTTATTTTTGTCAGTAAAAAATCAGCTGTTTTCAAGTTCCCATTAAAAAGTAAATAAATATATCTGCCCGCAAAGCAGTTTATCATTAGAAGAAATTAAGGAAAAAGAATTCTACAATTTTTTCGCAAAATATTATTTGTCTGCCATTTCTATGAAATAATAAAAGAGAAAGGGGTTCATGGTAATAGTAATATGTAAAAAAACATAATTATTTCTTCATAATTTACAATAAAAGTAGGAAGTAACTGGTTTTGCAGTCCTCAGAATCGGACAACTTAACACGAAAAATAGAGTTCTCCAATCAGTTTTCACCCTTTAGCACTGACTGTTCCTAATGGCCAAATAGTGACCTGATCATCGATTACAACGTGATTTCTGAGCAGAATTTCTAAAAATTGGAGTCGGCGGCACAATACTGGTAATCTTTTTGTTGTATTCAACCTCCCCCCCCCCCACCCCGTCCATACCCTGTGGCAAGGGGGGCGGACGGCAGCCTTTGCGCCCCTCCCCCCCCCCCCCCCCCCCCGCCCCCGTACAGGGAAAGGAATAAAATATAATGAATTTTATCCATAGTTGCTGTCGAACTCCGTGACTGTTCCTTTATTGGGTGTAGAAAAATATCCGCTACCAGTCACAATAAAAGGTTATTTATTTGTCACACGACCGGTTTCGGGCTTGCGCCCATCTTCAGGTGTTTATACATTCATCTACATGTTTGTACTGTTCATATTTATTGATCTCCAACAGTACAAACATGTACATGTATGTATAAACACCTGAAGATGGGCGCAAGCCCGAAACTGGTCGTGTGACAAATAAATAACCTTTTATTGTGACTGGTAGCGGATTTTTTCTACACCCGAAAAAAATTTTGTGTACTCATGAATTTCTTCCAAGAAAATTATTTAAAATTCGGTATTACCCAGATTATTAACAGTGTTTGAACTGGAACATTTTTTTGGGTCTTTAGACGCCGCCATTCGCCTTCCAAAACGTTAAAAATACTCTATACGCCCAGGCCTACGTCCCACCATACAAACTGTCATATAGGCGCCATTCATTCAACCCCACATCACTTTTCGACAAAAGCAGAAAACGATGAACAGACTATGTTTTCTTTTATTTACCTACTTTGTTTGATATTTTGATTCTACGTGTCTTGAAACCTGGGTTGCCATGTATTCGATTTTTTTCCGAACTATTGGGCAATTCATCCCCCGAGTTCAGTATTCGGTACCGAAGTATGAGTGGTTCGGTATTTTTAGAATTATTTATATTACTAATTTGTTGATTAGAATGTTATCAAAAACTAATGGCGGCTTCACGCAGCAGTGCCTATGTGGAAAGAGTATTCAGTCACGTTAATCATTTGTGGTCTGACGCCAGAAACAAATTGAGTGTCGATATAGTAACATCACAATTGTACATTCGTTGTAATTGGAAGTTGGCAACATGCAAAAAATTAAAGGTAACAAATACGTGTTAGAAGCTGTAACTAGCAATAATAAATACAGTTTTTAATATTTACTAAATGTTTGATTATGTTAACCCTCAGCTCAGCAAATCTTTTCGTCAGGCTATGTTCGGTAATTTAGTGAATTTAATCTGGCAGCAGCATCTGAAACGTGTAAGGCCGATATTATGCTGTCAGATTTATTGGACAGAGTTGACTTGTCCAATATCTTGGACGTAGTGTGATAGGGAACTTTTGTCAAATGCTGCCTTTCGTCCAATGTAGTTGATCAAATCTATCACCTCGCCTTATATCTGATGAAAGAAGTCGTTCGTCTTCTGCTTACTGCAATGAGAGCACCAGCAACGCTCCTACTGTCTGACATCTAGTGTTTCATCAACCTGACTTCGAAATTTACATGATGCGTCGTATCTACAACGAAACTGATAGAAATGTACAAGTAGATGAAGCACTGTATAACCTGCGACACCCAGAATACAAAAATAGAATAAGAAGAAGCGAGAGATATAAAAAAATTGCGGAGGCCATTAGCCGTTAAGCACGACCCGGATGTACGAATGAGGATATAAAGGAGAAACTCTACGACTTTTGTAGAGATAAAAATATTTCTTAATGGCTGTAGTACGTGCTACATAGTTATTTGCCTTCAGATATTCCTCCTTCAGAGTTTTATAAATAGCTTCCCACGTTTCTGGTATTATTTTCGTCAATATGCACTGCGGTATTAGAGTGCTGTAGTCTAAAGCATAGTAGCTTTCTCCAGTTGCAATAAGTTGAGGGAGTTCTGCTTCGTAATATGAAGAGCCACTTCCCTGAGCACATACAGAAATGTACTCTTGTCCATTCGCAAGTAATTTTCATGCAACTTTACGTCCTCGACTTGCAGCTTTCGTCACAAATCCTGTTGCCTGCTTTTAGTATCTCGTCGAGAAACGTACGGCTTCGCCCAAGTACATCCCCCTTTTTTTCCGTTCCTCTTCCAATTGCAAACATAATTCAACTGAAGAGCATAGTAACAAGTTGTTGTTCAGAAACTTTGAAGAATTATTGCATGGCAGTGTAATACCACATTTTTGAATCACGTCGAAGATCTTTGTCCAATATTTGATCAAATTTCTATGGGCAATAAATTTGGTAGTGTAATAGCACGAAGCAGCATGGAGACGTAACCAGCAACATCGACATGGAGCATCTACACTACTCTGCAAACTAAAGGGTCCATTCGCCACAGTCAGCCTCTCAAATAAGCTATTTTTTCGATTTTTTTTGGAAAAACTAATATAGCAATCAACGTAAATCTTTTTGCACATTATTTATTGACTCATGGATTTCAGTTTCTGCTTTTTGTTAGAAATTCAGTTATTATTAACCCACCCACCTGAGGAGTTAAAATTGCTCTATCCAAAATGAGGTATGTCCATGACGGAAGTCCTGCAGTCAGTAAATATTATGCTAAATTAAAACAAACATTCTTTTATCATACAGGATACTGTGCATGGAGTAATAGCACAGTGTTTTGAAATGTGTAAAAATAATAAAATGACAGACGTCTAAAACAAAAAGTTAGTTTTGTCGTATTTGTTTGATCACGTTTCTTGCAATGACTAATGGACAAATCAAAATTTAAAAAAGTAGCCTATTATTCCTTGCGGACATGCCCGAGGAGCAATTCATCCAGATTTCAGGAATATGTCTTTATACGCGTGCCCACAATCCATTCTGTCACCTTGAAAAACACTGTACCGAGAAATATGCGTTTAACGATAAAAGCATGAGTTCTATCAGATTAGAAAATGAATTTTGACACTCACAGCTAGCATGCTATCCCAGCACTGCGCGACTTCAGAATCCTCCCGCTCCACAGTCTTCACGTGTTTTCTGGCCGCCCGCACTCGGCAGATATCGTGCAGCGCGCGGCAGTAAGTGTTCTGCAGGCATTTGTCATGATTTATGACAAATGTTTCTGTGTGGTATCGAACTTCGACTCCCACGATCTGCAGCATTTTCAGAATGGCTTTAACCCATCACTGAAAATCAATGCTGCTATGAAGCATGATATTTCAATACGATATTGCACAGTGTGTGTTATTCGGATTACGATGCAAAGTTCCTTGCATGTATGCGTGCATGTCCAAAGGAACTTTGCTTCGTAATCAGAGTAACACAAACTCTGCAATATCGTATTTACTGTACCTGCCGAAACCAGGCAAGCGAAATTTCAAGTACAAAGTCTGACCTGTACGGGAATATACATTCATACTCACAAATTAAGGATAATTGCAGAATGTGGTGCCACACAAAACTGGCACTAATAACATAGGCACATAGGGAACACACACGACACAGATCTGTAAGCCCACGGTATTGGTGATAAGTGTAGAAAACGGTCCGAAACAAGTGTGCTACAAAACGCCACTGTTTCCTACGCATGTACTCTGACATCAATATGGGATATGATCACCATGCACACATACACAGGACACACAACTGGTTGGCATACTCTGGATCAGGTGGTCGAGCAGCTGCTGGGGTATAGCCTCCCATTCTTGCACCAGTGTCTGTCGGAGCTGCTGAAGTGCTGTAGGGGTTCGAGAGCATCCCAGATGTGCTCGATGGGGTTTAGGTCTGGAGAACAGGCAGGGCACACCACTCGCCTGATATCTTCTCTTTCAAGGTCCTCCTCCACGATGGCAGCTCCGTGGGGCTGTGCATTATCATCCATCAGGAGGAAGGTGGGACCAACTGCACCCCTGAAAAGGTGGACATACTGCTGCAGAATGACATCCCGATACACCTGACCTGTTACAGTTCCTCCATTAAAGACATGCAGGGGTGCACGTCCACCAATCATAATCCCACTCCACACCATCAAACCACGACCTCCATAAAGGTCCCTTTCAAGGACATTAAGGGGTTAGTACCTGGTTCCTGGTTCACGCCAGACGAAAAACCGACGAGAATCACTGTTCAGACAATACCTGGACCTGTCCGCGAACATAACCTGGGACCACTGTTCCAATGACCATGCTTTACGGGCTTTACGGGCTCTCCTGTGACCAGGGGTCAGTTGAATGCACCTTGCAGGTCTACGGGAAAATAAACCGTGTCTATTCAGTCGTCTGTAGACTGTGTGTCTAGAGACAACTGTTGCAGTGACTGCGGTAAGGTCCCGAGCAAGGCTACCTGCGGTACTCCGTGGCCGTCTGTGGGCACTGATGGTGAGATGTCGGTCTCCTTCATGTGTTGTACACTGTGGGCGTCCCATACTGTAGCGAATGGACACTTTTTCTGTCTGCTGGAATCGTTACCGTAATCTTGAGATCACACTTTGTGGCACACAGAGAACCCGTGCTACAACCTGCTGTGTTTGGCCAGCCTCCAGTCGCCCTAGTATTCTACCGCTCATAACGTCATTAATATGTGTTCTTTGAGCCATTTCCAACACACAGTCACCATTAGCACGTCTGAAAACGTCTGCACACTTGCTCGCTGTGCCATACTCTAACACCTCTGCGTATGTGGGCTGCTGCCAGCGCCACCATGCGACGACCGCAGGCTAGATGCACCGCATGGTCATACCCCGAGGTGATTTAAACCAGCAAAGCGCCCACCAGAGCGTTGTTTCACCATGTATCAACATTATCCTTAATTTATGAACATGAGTGTACATAATGGATGTACGAATACAGGTCGTAGACGCATGGTTGACGACATGTGGTAGTTTTGGTCTGGCCAAAATGGTGAGGTACCACTCGCGATATGCGGGAAATCCGGGTTCCAGTCCCGATCCGACACGAATTTTCGTTGTCTTCATTCCATTCTACAGCTGATCGTTGTCCATATTCGCAGTTGCACATTCAGTTAATGATAATTCACTGGTTCCATTGACGTGTTTTGGAGCAAACCGTCACATGGCCTATAACGATTGACATACATGAGCACTATCAAACACTGCCTCCATTCGCTACCACTCTCCGACGTGCCTCAGGCAGCCCTACACACTTGAACTCTACAATGTGCAACGTAGTTCTTACTTGAGATATCAACTTGGGGTATTGATATGACATTCTATACATTTGTAGCTTAAGAATATACCATAAAACAAACAAAATCGATTTTTGAAACGTTGTGGGGAGAAGAGTAGCTTATGAACGAGCTAGGTAAAGTAATGCAATATACTAACTACTCCACGGAAATGAATGAATGTGCGGGAGTATATTTCCAGAGCTGTTTCAGCTCTGTAGGGATAGTTAGACATCACACGGCATGAGGTCAGAGTGACTATACTGTTAAATAGGGTTGGCGCTGCAACACGAAGCAGTTGAATGAACAAGAAAAGAAAGTGTGTGTCAATCAGTGAGCACTTATGGCCCCACTGTGGTGGTGTTCTTCATTACAGTATGGACAGAAGACAACATTTGGATGATTTCACAAGGTGAGAATCATAGAGAAACTGGAAGAAGGACGAGTGTAGTCCAGGAGTTTGGTACTGCTCACAGCATTGATTCACATGGATGAGGACCATTTTGCCCAACGATCAGTACATTGTGTCCTGTTGAGACTCCCGAGAGTATATTCAACCCCACAATGATTCAGGAGATAGTCTCATATGGCGAACGCTGGGAACACTTAGCGCATCCAGAAACAGTGTCAAACATGATCTCTTTAATGTCCTAGGTGTTACAGTGAAGGGAGGCATAATGTTACATTTGCAGACTGACGTCTATATGTGAGACCTTAACTTTTCCCGGCGAATTGAATGTTCAAATATCTTACGGGTTTGCTGCCGGGTGACGTCGTCGACCACCGCCGATATTTCGACAGGAGCACACCCTGCCATTCTCAAGGCACAAATGCAAAAAGGAAGAAATGTGCAAGGAAATTTAATACCTCGGTTCACAGAGGAGAAACAAGGAAGATACCACACACAGTAACCGCAAAGTAAACAAATCAAAGATAACCAACATCAGAAATGTCGATAGTTGCTATTATTCAACAGGTGAGGTAGCCCTAATTCTGTCCCTCTGTTTTTTGATGAGAGACAGAGCCGGATTCCAAGCAGCATTTAGACAAAATCCACTATCTCTGTTTATAAGGTTGTTTGATAGTTTGATTTCAACCGCTGCAAATTATTCATCGTTGCGCACCATGTTAGTAAACCACTCGCAGTACTCCATTCTACGATCTGGGTCGTCCTCGGTCATTGCGTGTAGCAATCGTGGGATGTAGCACTTCCACTTTGCTGTCTTCAAAATTCGCCAAACACTTGAGCGACTCACTCCAATTTCACAGGCACACTATCTCACAGACTTCTGTGGTGAGTGAGTGAATTGTTGTAACACTCGACGGGAGTTAGCTGGACTTGTTACTGTCCAGATCGTTGTTTGTGTACATCTTTAACACAGGCTTCGGCTTTAAATTTGTCTCGCATGCGACGAATCGTTAAACGTGTCGGTGGCTCTGTTTGATACTCATTTCACCATTGCCGTTAAACCTCATTAATGTTTACTCGAGTAACTAGGTGCAACTAAGAACAAAACACTATCTGGCGACTGTCATCTGACAAAACAAAATAACGCAGTACAACGCTTGTGTGGCGATTGCCGGAACTACAAACTGTTACACTGCCAAAGATGAGACAACTCCGTCAATTAGTTTCCCAGTTATGGACTTTTAAACAGTGGATACATTTTTGTGGACCCCTCTGTATTTCACAAACTGCCATGTCGCTTAGGCGATACTTTTCACACCCCAACAGAACGCCTCTCTCAGACTGAACAGAGACTAGCAATGCAAACCAAGTTCAAGGAAAACTACACAGAGGTCGTGAAGGAGTACGAAGACTTACAACCTATGTAACCAGTAGTCACGCTTCCTGCCATTCCATATTACGTACCACATCATACCATCCTTAAGGACACCAGCTTGATTAACAAAACAAGAGTAGTGTCTGAATGTTCGGCCAAAACGAGAACTAATTTTTCACTGAACAATTTGTTAATGGTCAGACCAACTATTCTTCTAAATCTGCATCTACATCTACATAATTACTCTGCAATTCACTATTAACTGCCTGGCAGAGGGTTTATCAAACCACCTTCAAGCTATTTCTCTACCATTCCGTCCTGGAATATCGCGCTAGAAACACTTAAAGTCTTAAATCTTTCTGTGCAAGCTCTGATTTCTCTTATTTTATTACGATAACCATTTGTCCCTATGTAGGTCAGCGCCAACAAAATATTTCACACTTTGAGGAGAAAGTTGGTAGTTGAAATTCGGTGACAATATCCTGCTGCAACGAAAAAGTCTTAGGTTTAATGATTGCCAGCCCAGTTCACATCCGTGGCACTCTCTCCCCTGTTACGCGATAATACAAAACGGGCTGCCCTTCTTTGGACTTTTTCGATGTGCTCCATCAGTCCCACATCAGGCAGCAAAACTCCAGAAGAGTGCGGACCAGCGTAGTGTACGGTGTCTCGTTTAGCAGACTAGTTGCATTTTCTAAGTGTTCTGCCAATAAATTGCAGTCTTTGGTTTGCTTCCCCCACAACATATTATGTGAGATCGTTCAAATTTAAGTTATTTGTAACTGTAATCCCTAAGTAGTTAGTTGAACACACTGCCTTTAGATTTGTGTGATTATCGTGAAAGCGAGTTTTAGAGGATTGCTGTTGGTGTGGAGGACTGCACACTACTCATTATTTAGAGTCGACTGCTAATTTTCGCACCATACAGAAATCTAAAGATATCAAATCAAGAAACCTTCAGCCCTCTCAGGGTGGCCTAATATGAGGCCAAAACTGACAGCAAAATAAAATAAAATTGTTAAATTGAACAGCAGAGGTCCCACAACGATCCTGAATAAAAATGGACTTACAGAGACACTTATCTTCGTCTAATAATTTTGCAGTTGGTTTCGTGTTCCATAACGTTATGCTTCCACACGCATCGTATACCTTTCACTGCTGATGCAGAGACGGTATTTCAACAATTTGTGGTAGTGGATGGACATCGCTCCTACAAATGAATGTTGTGGAAGAGTGATAGATCTGCACCACAGTAGGAATATCAGTTAAAGACAGTCACGTAAGCAGTGCCTTGTGCATGTTTCCTTCCTGTGTGATGTCTTTACAATTAGCTGATAAAGAGCGCGAACCTGAGAGACAGCATACAGGGTACGTACGAAATGTGTTAACAATTGTTTCTTTCACAATTTACGACGCACATTAGATATCCCGCTGGGATCTCTACAGCAGTACGAGCAGAGCTTGGAAAAACAAATGAGTTACGAAATGACGTGTAGTTCAAGATACTGCCGCTAGGAGACTAGTAAGCAGCAATAGCTGACAATGGAAGACTGACGGGACATCAACGATCGGCAATTGTGTTACTTTTTCATGAAACGAAAAGCCTTCTTGTGACTCAGAGGCGTTTTCGACAACAGTTTAACACACGATGGGTCCCTTGCAAGAAGACCATCCACAGGTTGTATGACAAATTTGTACAGGGAGGAACAATATTGGAACCGAAGTGACCTCGCCTTAAGCCTGTTCGCTGGAGAAAATTGAAACGGTACGAGTTGCTGTACAGAGAAGTCCCGGGAAATCGAGTAGAAAGGCACAGTGCAACTGGGAATATCCAGACGCTCCGTTCAACGCCTTCTCAAAAGTGACCTCCATATGTACCCATACAAGATGACCTGTGCACAGAAGATCACTGAAGAACACAAGCAGCAGAGACTACTGTTTGCTCAGTGGGCTAAGAATAGGGAAGAAACTCTCAACAACGTTTGGTTTTCAGACGAGGCGCATTTTCATTTAGACGGTGTGGTTAACAAACAAAATATACACTTTTGGACCACTGAAAATCCACAAGTGCTTTAAGAATGACAACATTATGCTCTGAGGATTACAGCGTGGGCAGCAATTTCCAGTCACAGACTTAGTGAACCCTTTTTCTTTGAAGAAACTGTGAACAGCGATCGCTATTTGAGCATGCTTCGCAATAGCTTCATTCCACAACTTCTTGCTACTGCCTTGCCCTTCAACACGCAGTGGTTCATGCAAGATGGAGCAAGGCCACATACTGCAAACACTGTGTTGGAGTTTTTACACGAGCATGCGGATCATTTCACACAGGTTTCCAAGTCGCTTCAATGACAGAGAAAATTGGCCCCCCAATAGTCCAGACCTCAATCCATGTGACATTTTTCTCTGGGGGTACCTAAAGGAAAAAATTTCCTGAAACGTCCACATGATTTAATGGAGCTCAGAAGAGTTATTCTTCAAGCTTGAAGTGAAATTATGGAAGACATGTGCTGTAGGGTAGTCACTAACATCAGTGTTCGTTTGAAGGAAGTTAGGAAACGAAATGGTGGACATATTGAGCATGCGCTGAGTTAGAACAAATCTCCATGAACGGCTCCTCATTGTAGTATATGTTCCTTTCAGATCGTATTGACAATAAAGTTTATATTCAAAAACAAAATGGTAACACATTTCGTGCGCCACCCTGTACATTCTTACTAATGATTTCTAAGTGGACGGTTGTATCTGAGGCTACAGTGTGGTAGAGTTTTCGAAAACATCTTTTCAGACTCAAAAAACCTAACCACCCTTGTGGGTTGATAATGATGAAGATATGAAAACTTTAGGTTTATTCTGAAATCCAGATGCTGATAAATTTCAATTTGTGAAGAATATCAAACCAGTATGCAAAATCTGCCACTTCACAGAACACATTGTACAGCCTGTCACGTCCTCTGGAATTAACTAGTCTCTCTGTGATCACATTCAAGAACTTTTTACAATGTCTGTGGCAGCATCAGTTAACCTGTGACGAGCCCTAGCCTTCAGAGCTGAACAGCTTGTTGCAGGCACTACACATTGGGATTTGTATAATAGGCAATATTCGTGATGATCATACTCATTGCAAAAGGAATGCCTATCACCACTCAACTACCACGCAACAACATGCGTCCTGTAATGCTTCAGAGAAGGCTAATAGAATACAGTCACATGTGTAAAACTATTAAGCTCCAAAATACGAAAGTAGTAGGGCAACAGGGGCATCACTCAACTCTGCATTGTTGCCAAATTTATTGAAGATGGCGGGTCCACGATGACGGCCACAGCTGTGGCCACATCCCAGTAACAACATGGCAGGAATCAAATTATGCTGGGAAGATAGGTCAATTGGGCTATCTCCACTAACCTAACCCCACCCTGTCCCCTCTCCTTCCCCTCCCCACCCATGACCTCTCTCATCTGGATGTTGGCAGGAAAAGGACTCACAGTCTGTCTGTGCTGGGCTACTGGATAGGATGGATGTAAGTCTTTATTTTTTATGCATTGTTTATTTAAACAGTTTGAGTTGTCATAGACAGTAGCTTCATCCAGTGTGTTCACCTTGAGGAGTCCAGCTGACCTAGATCATAACAGCACCACCAGAGGGCATTGTCGGCCCTCCCCGTCTCCCCTTCTGTGATGTAATCCATGATGGCAGTCAGGGGAAAATGGTGGGAAATTCGCTCAGACTATGCCTAGCTCCTAGACTGGGAGGATGGACATAATTGTTTACTGTGTGTGCTATGTGTCCAATGGATGAGATGTCTGGCTGGAGAAGGAGTAGTTTAACAGGTATATTAGCTGTAATCATGCAGCTGAGGACTGTGTCGATATCCACCTGCAAGATACTTGGAAAGCCATTATATTTGGTGAATGTATGAAGAAGATAAATACACTTTGTCAAATAATGAAGATGCAGCAGAATGGGACCAAGTTTTGCATTGAAACCTATGCTGATAAATGTCTGTGCTGTAACTTTAGATCATTCGATAAAAGTCCAGTCAGTCTTCTGATGTGCAAGAGGCTTGATGTTCACACTAGAGTCTCCTCATCCGCTGGAAGAGAGGTCATACTCTAGGCTCACGGCGCCGCCACGCAGTAGCCACATTACTCCCTGTTATTCTGGAAATATCTGCAGCCTTCCTAATGTCCATCTCTGGTGCATGGATACCCTTTGTTGTTGAACACAAACTGCTTTGTGAATTACTGAATCTGGTGATTATGCAAGAATATTTATACAATTGTAACACTCCACCCATCACTTATCTGAGCCAGCTGCAGTGGGCTAGCGGTTCTAGGCGCTCAGTCCAGAACCGCGCGACTGCTACAGTCACAGGTTCGAATCTTTTCTCGGGCACAGATGTGTGTGCTGTCCTTAGTTAGGTTTAAGTAGTTCTAAGTTCTAGGGGACTGATGACCACAGATGTTAAGTCCCATAGTGCTCAGAGCCAATTGAACCATTTTGAACTTATCTGGTTTTGTCGTGTGTTCACCCCAGGTAATTGACTAACAGATCAACAGAGATTGCAAAACTGCCACAATGTCGGATAACACAAAGAAAGTAATAAGGTCCTGTGACTCCTGATTGAACTGTGGTGGCAATGTTGACATTAATTAATTCAGAATTGATCACTTTTAATTAAAAAGGGGTGCACATTCATGTTATATTCAGCTATTGAACACCAGATGCAAATGTTGAACATAAAGTTAATTAAGAAAGTGACTTGGGATTTCAACTACTTGATTGAAAATAGATGCAGTCGATTAGCACAGATTTATTTTAACTCATGACCTTCCTTTAATCACATTACATGACTTTCCTAACAGACATTGGTAATAAATTGCGTTTGCATGGAATAAAGGGCGATAAATCAAAAGTAATTCCTATCGACTGACCCAGGCATAATGCAAAGTGCGAGAAGAATTCTAAAATACTCAGCCCATGAAACCCTCATGGAAACTTTGCAAATGTGATCCATCAAATTAATCAGTTATTGGAGCGGGCGCAATATCACCGAACTCAGTGTGGCAGGGCAGCGTCATTATGCAGATGTCGGGTGACCTCGTGGTGCTGCAAGGCTGCGTTCGTCTATTCACTTCTAGCTATCTTGCTCAGTACATAGCTGAACGAGAACTTTCGATCTCCAAGCACAATCGTTCCATTCGCTAAGTCCTAAACTGCAGAGATGCTCACTCTTTCTCAGGCAAGCTACGTAAAGAACGCCACATCCGCACTCTAGGCAAGCTGGGAACGAAAGACCCTATGGAGACTTCTCCCAGTTCGTTCTTCACCTTGGTTTCCCCTCCAGTAAAATCACTTGCGCCCATTGCAGCGCAAGTCGCGCTAATTATGGGTCGCTTCCCAGTGCCGACCAATGCCTGCTCTGGTAAGTGAACAAATTTCCACAAAATTTCCCTTCCTCTCGACTTCTGCTATTTAGCTCCTCCCAGGCCACCCTTCAGGCTTACCGTCTGCACAAAACACCAATTTTTCTGGAATTCTGACTCCCAGGAGAGTACTTCAAATTCCTACATTCCCATCAGAGGCCGGCATATTTCATTCTGTCGCTCTTTACCTGATTTGCTTCAGACTCTGCGGACTGTGAATTCGGCATGAAGTTGCTATAGTCACAAACATGCATATATTGGCCTCTGTTGACCACTCCACCATAGCTTTGCCCGGCTTTCTTGCATGTTTCACTGAAAACTGGACGACAGACATTTATCAACAGACGTACAAGTTCTCTGTCTGGTTCCCGACACACCAGCATGGGGTCAACCACCCATTCACTGTCACTCATCTTAAGGCAGCTGGAGGCCGTGCCCCATTACCGCTTTCTCAGAGCTTTAGCCAGCCGAAGCTGCCTGTTGTCGTTTCCCTTCGCCACTCCCCAGCCGGCTATGTTCAACTATGAATACTTCCCTGGGATAAACTAGCGTCCAGTAAATCGACTCGTTTCCACTAAGTTTTCATGTCGTGTGAATTACTTTATATCACCCGACATTAATTATTCCAATACGTCCATACTATACCCTCTACAAGATGCATGGTGCCTTGTCAGTCATTTTTGTTCAGCCCTACTGTTCGCTCAAAGTGAGTTAGGTGATCTTTAATGACTTCCTGTAAGGGGCATAGTTCTTGGCATCTTACATAGCCCCTCCTTTCAAATCAATTTTGTAGTACAGGTGTTACCACCTGTGGTACAAAATTAATATCTCCATAACTGGTATTTTAATCCATTCGTGTGATTAGTTACGGGCAACTGATTACCACTGCCTCCTCTCTGATGCAAACTCCCACTCATTCCTAGAGTACCTGCCTTCAATGATTGGATTCACTGTTTAAGACATTGTCATTATTTAGTCTAATTTTACTTTAATCTCTGCCGATTCCCAACACAATTATTGGTCAGAGTACTCAAAAGAAAACTACAATTATATTACAAGGACACACATCGCAAGGCCAAACACACATGTTTAAGCACCTCTGTGCTTGTCATTTGTATAGCAAGACTCGCAATTATAACTTAAGGTCCATTCACTCTCAGGTATCCATCCCTACTCGTCTTAAATTACTAAAAACATACATGAACAACATTCATGTAACATTTTGTAAAGTTGATAGTGGTTGCTATCATTCAATTATATGTGAACGCCCGTTTGACATTTTATAAATAAAGGTTTTCTTTGTGTCTCACTGTCTCTGGACGTTTATATTGTGCATGGTGTAAGTGTTATCTTTACACAATTCAACAAGGTCTGGTCCAGTCCAGTGTCTGGATCGTGTACACACATGTACCTTATATATATATATATATATATATATATATATATATATATATATATATATATATATATATATAACCAAAATGACAAGAATCATTGTGTATTGAGCAACCACTGTTGTGTATTTATAACAAGGATAAGTATGAAATCTTATTTTAACACAAAGAGATGTGGCATGACAAATGTGTGATGTTTTAACAAATAGCACATTTATAAAATCATTGCCTTCTTATAACATAACTCATAAACAAAACAAATGAGTACTTTACGTTTGTTGAGGTGTATGTTATTCATTTGAATCCACACTGACACGCTCACACAAACGGCACAAGTTTCTCTGCAGGAACGGAAGTGACATTAGTTCTGACTAGCAAGTTGAGGGATGGCTAACGGCTGAGAAGAGAGCAACGTCGATTACCGAGATGGCACCACAGGCACCCGCATCTTCTTGAGGCAGGATGGCTCTCACCTAAGAGCTCGTTGTTGACATCTTGTCCAACAGGCACAATTCCCCATCGGTGCGTCTATGATCGGTGACCTCTCGCGGCTCAGCCACAGGTTGTTGCTGCTTCTATAGACGTTTTAGGGCAAGGGAGGGACCATGATCAGACAAGAGCCCATTTTTTGCTCAGGCCCTCAAAGTTGGTGTCATTAGGCACAAAAGGTCAGCTGGGTTGTCGCTCCACCTGACGTGGTGGACCTTTTCATTGACCTTTTCATTGCTCCCCCGATCCGCACTAAGTACAGAGACCAGAACACAGAGGTACTGGATGTCACCTCTCCTTGGCTGCTGAGTTGACCACCGTCCCCATCGATTCAGGGCGTGGTCTGCATGCCATCACCATCGTCAGCTGTGTGCTCCCCTCATTGCTGTCGTCCTCGTTCCTTGTCAGCTCGGGTGTGGTGTGCCAGGTGTCGTAACTTCAACTCCATCTTGCTCAGTTACGCCACCTTAACACACTAAGACAACTAATTTTAGTACATAGAAAGTACTCATGTTTCACCATCAGTACCATACAATTTTTTTTTTACATTTGATTGAAGACAATGAACTTGTTTCATTACAAAACGAATAATTTTACTTGTTTGTAAATCAACTTCAGAATCAATTAAAATAGAAATGTAACAGAACTTTTTTTTAATACATAAACATAAAAATGTGCAAGACAACTTGCTTCACAGTCATTCACACACAGACACAATCAAGGGATAGGGAATCAACATTATCTGGACAGGATCCCATCACCATTTCTAACTACCAATTCCTATGACTAACACGGTGTTGGCCAACCCGACTACATATCTACTATTTACTACTTTTTATCTCTAATCTTGTTTTTTCTTCTGAATTCCCTACGTGGCAGACGTCCTTCCTGTTGTGCCTGCAAACATGTATAAAACACAACAAACTTAGACATGTGTCAGTCTTAGCAAGATTTTTGTTGGGAGTTTGGGTAGTGTCCTTTATCATGTTCTATTGCGACATTTCTTTTCGCCTCTATTTTCTTCCCGTTTTCTCGTTTTGTCACGAATGGTTTTATAAGGCCTGTGAACATGTTTCGATTTAGCAATGTCACAATGGCACAACACAAATATAGCTCACTGGTCGCACTCGCAGTTGTTACACTATCTTGGTATCAATAAGTATTTCTGGCGTATAAATTCTTTTGTTGGTTTTAACATGTACTGGATTCGCTGATTAACGCAACTGCGCATAGTTGTCCACCTCTTACGTATTCAGGAGCATACGAGACTCTCTGTGGATGATTTCATCCGGTTCATTTTAACATGTACTGGGTTCGCTGATTAACGCAACTGCGCATAGTTGTCCATCTCTTACTTATTCAGGAGAATACGAGATGCGTCGGTGCATCCTCGTAACAACATACGGAACTGGCTACCTTAAATTTGTTCTCCAGTGACGGAGATACAATTACGGTTAACCTTCCTGTGACTTACAAAGTCCCTAATCTATCTTCTTCTAGGAGTACGCCCAGAAATACTTGTTTTCCATTCTTTATTCACGTGTTTTTACAAAATAATCTAGTGCACTTCACTTTCACAACATCGAGAGGCGAGATATCATTATTAATAATAAAAACACAAAATATAGGCATATATAAACGAGACATTCTACCACTAAGATCAGTACATACACAAACAAACAACACACTCTAGCCAAAATCCTTACTCTAAGCCTATATTTACTACGTCTGCGCTCTGGTCTAGTCGTTCGTAATCCTGCCCGTTAAGGTGGGATGGACCAGGTTTCGGAGGGCGGACTTCGACCTCTTCCTGGTTGTTATTTTGGTAACCATTATTCCTGTTCCTTCCCGATTGCTGATTACCACCCCAAGTCCTTTGTGATATATTATGTTGCACCGGAGAGTATCGCTCTTCTTCCGTGTACCTTCTTTCCGAGTTGCCATTACTCTTATCTTGATTGTGGCCGTTGTAGTTCGGTACTGGCTTACTATCCCACTGAAGTCCATTATTGCGACGGTTGTTATTTTGTTCATGCTGTCGGCGTTTCTCCCGCGCCTGTTCCTCTTGAAATGCGAATTTCAGTTAGCGCAAAATGCCCTTAAATACCTCAGTATCGCTACCACAACGACCGGCAAGTAATTGTTGGTACGAGATGGGAAGTTTCATGCAGCATAATCTGATGATTTCCGCACCGCTACATGGGTTGTCTAGGTACTTGTTCCATTTTGTCATATTTTCAAAAAATTTGACCGGTCTCCGTTGCTCTGCCCCTTCAATATCTCTGGACATCATAATTTCTTGTTTGATCCTTTCTTGGATTTCTTTAGACCAATACTTGCCCAAGAAGGTATTTTTGAATTCTTCGAACGAGATGCTCATCTTCTCTACATTTCTCATGTACTCAGCGATCGCGCCCTCCATATGGGAGCACACACAATCCAGCTGGTACATCAATGGCCATTGTGGGGGCAAAGATAACTCGAACTGTCCCATAAAAGTTTTTGGATGCAAGCTATTACCAAAATGCTTATAGTCAAACCGGTCATCATTCCAGTTATCATTTCGCCCGTTCTTACGATTCGTATGAACTTCGGGACGTGGACTAATTCGGTCCGACACGCTATCGTCATCTCTCCCCCTCTGAATATTCGACAGTTGTTCGGTACATCTAATCAGCCGACAGCAATTGTGCTCGCTGTACTGTTGCGAGTCGTCCGTGTTTACCTCGGTCGTTGCCTCAGAGCTGTGAATGAAGGCGTGGCTCCCGTTGCTTATAGTGTCAGCTTCGTCACACCGTGAAGCGATTTTCTGTGTTCCGGCAAGTGACGGTTCAGTCGACGCAGTAATTACACCCTTCTCCTTTCCTGATGTCTCTGTAATGAGGCGTTTTACCTCGTCCTCTAAATTTCTTTTTAATATCGCCACCTCCTCTTTCAACATCTCGTTAGGCCCTATGCCCGGTTGCTCTTGTTGCTTTATTTCGACACGTTTTATGCGGCTTTGTAGCCTTGATACCATGACCCTTCCTACTTTTGCCATGTTTTTCCTGGAGTCCCGAGTTTCTCTCGCTATTTTCCTTGCACCTTTCGCAATTAATTCGGCTTCAATTGCCGTTCGTTTGATGATGGCAATCTCTTTCTCTATTTTGACGCCGAGATTCTTTACCTTCTCTTTTACTTGCTCTTTCAACTCGGAATTCGCCTTTTTAATTTCGGCATTAAGGTTGGCGCTCTGCTCTAAGTTCACATCTGTTGCAACAGGTCCGTAATATTTTTGAGAGTAGCCGCATTTTGATCCTCGTTCTTTTGCGGTTGAAAATGCGACTCTCCTCCTCTGTTCTAAAGAACCCTTCGATATCTAGACAAGTACCGTCTCCGCGCCCGCGTCGGATCACTTGTGAATGAATCGTTATAATCGTCGGACACCGTTTTGTTCCAACACACTCTGGCTTCTTAGGCTGGCTCTTCCATACTTATGGATTAACCCTGTACTCCCTGCGTTCCCCGAGCCCTCAGTTTCACTGCCTGAATCAATGTCCTTGCTATTCAGCGGACTAAACCAGTCGTGAGACGCAGTTTCACGAAGTTGCAGCTCGCGTTCGTCACGCTCATCGGTAGAGCTTTCCCTTCTATCATCTGTTTATATTCTGCCGTTGTCTTGGCTTTTCCCCTCGTTATCATTTGCACTTTTATGTTACACGAAAACTCAAAACCCAGGTACCCCTTACACTCAATAATTAGATAACGCAAAACATATATGCGGACACAAATTGATCCACTGGGTGTGAGCAGTGACCCGACAAACAGTTCATGAAGCATTCCCCCAAAACGGCTAGTACCAATGATTGTGTTCTGTGTGCTCAGCATCGGCTGATTACGGCACTGCACATAATAAGTACTCCAACAAATCACAAATACAATGCATATGCATCTATAAATGTCTATTTGAAAGGACAGCATATGAAGAAGACAATGTAACTAATGCTACCCGTTTTTCAATTAAAAATGGCTAAGCAATGGATCATATCGAAAAATTTCCTTTTTTCAAGACTACTTCCTAGCAAATCCCGAAGTATCGTATCCTGGCATGGGTCAGCCATATGTAGCACCCCACTCGTCACTTATCTGCTTTTGGCATGTGTTCACCCCAGGTAATTGACTAACAGATCAACAGAGATTGCAAAACTGCCACAATGGCGGATAACGCAAAGAAAGTAATAAGGCCCTGTGACTCGTGATTGAACTGTAATGGCAATGTTGACATTAATTGATTCAGAATTGATCACTTTTAATTAAAAAGGGGTGCACATTCATGTTATATTCAGCTATTGAACACCAGATGCAAATGTTGAACATAAAATTAATTAAGAAAGTGACTTGGGATTTCAACTACTTGATTGAAAACAGATGCAGTCGATTAGCACAAATTTATTTTAACTCATGACCTTCAAATCATCACATTACATGACTTTCCTAACAGACAGTGGTAATAAATTGCGTTTGCGTGGAATAAAGGGCGATAAATCAAAAGTAATTCCTATCGACTGACCCAGGCATAATGTGAAGTGTGAGAAGAATTCTAAAATACTCGGCCCATGAAACCCTCATGGAAACTTTGCAAATGTGAGCCATCAAATTAATCAGTTATTGGAGCGGGCGCAATATCACCGAACTCAGCGTGGCAGGGCGGCGTCATTATGCAGATGTCGGGTGACCTCGTGGTGCTGCAAGGCTGCGCTCGTCTATTCACTTCTAGCTATCTTGCTCAGTACATAGCTGAACGAAAAATTTCGATCTCCAAGCACAATCGTTCCATTCGGAGCTAATTATGCATCCCTTTCCAGTGCCAAGCAATGCCTGCTCTGGTAAGTGAACAAATTTCCACAAAATTTCCCTTCCTCTCGACTTCTGCTATTTAGCTCCTCCCAGGCCACCCATCACGCTTACCGTCTGCACAAAACACCAATTTTTCTGGAATTCTGACTCCCAGGAGAGTACTTCAAATTCCTTGGTCCTACATTCTCATCAGAGGCCGGCATATTTCGTTCTGTCGCTCTTTACCTGATTTACTTCAGACTCTGCGGACTGTGAATTCGGCATGAAGTTGCTATAGTCACGAACATGCATATATTGGCCTCTGTTGACCACTCCACCATAGCTTTGCCCGGCTTTCTTGCATGTTTCACTGAAAACTGGACGACAGACATTGATCAACAAGTTCTCTGTCTGGTTCCCGACACACCAGCATGGGGTCAACCACTCACTCACTGTCACTCATCTTAAGGCAGCTGGAGGCCGTGCCCCATTACCGCTTTCTCAGAGCTTGAGCCGGCCTATGCTGCCTATTGTTGCTTCCCTTAACCACTCCCCAGCCAGCTACGTTCAACTCTAAATATTTCCCTTTGGTAAACTAGCGTCCAGTGAATCGACTCGTTTCCTCAATGTTTCCATGTCGTGTGAATTACTTTCAAACCATCACCCAACATTAATTATTCCAATATGTCCATACTATACCCTCTACAAGATGCATTGTGCCTTGTCAGTCATTTTTGTTCAGCCCTACTGTTCGCTCAAAGTGAGTTAGGTGATCTTTAAAGACTTCATGTAAGGGGCATAGTTCTTGCCATCTTACGCAATTTGAGAAGTAAATACACATTTTAATCTGAGGAATACCACCACCACCACCACACTTGAACACAGACTCTAAAAAAGGTCACCCCACCCCTGAGACACTTCACGCGCTTGTGTGGGCAATACCACAGTCTTCCCTTGTCTTTGACCATGAACTGCTTCAGAAGTTACTAACTACAATTGAATATGTATCTAAATACACTTCCAAAAAATTGCTGCACATTGGTTTTTCTCAATTTTGCGATGCGTACCGACACCCTTGAAGACTGTTTTTAAAAAGATAGCTGTACACTTGTGAAAGCTCCCTGAGACATTTCACGCGCTTTTGTGGGAAACAGATCCCGAAATCGATACCAGCTGCACCAAAACGACGATTTTTTCGAGTTTTAGCTGTTTCTTTCAAAGCACTACCAGAGAGAGGGAGAGAAATTTCTGAGCCCTACAGCTGATGTGGTGTTCATCACTTTTCTGAGACAGTGAGCGAGCTTAGTTTATATTTTCTGCTGCAGTCAGGGACGTTGTTTTCCTCACTTCTCTAAGCAGCTGCAGGAAAATCAGAACAATTACACAAACGGAATTCGAAGCGCTGTTCTACAGACGAGAAAAATGACTGGTTTCCTTGGACGATTCTGCCTGGGGTGTGATACATGTGGTGCCAGTAGCCTGTGACCAGAACAGTTTACATTTCCGGCTTACAATAGGAGCCATCGGAACTGGAGAGGCCAGCTGGGGTACAGGAATGTACCTGACCAAACTATGTCGCTCTCTAATTGGGTGAACAGCGAACTAATGCTCAGTATGTGTTGGGCTGCATTCGTGATCGTGTGTGTCCTCCAAGGATATTCAAGAAGATTCAATATGAGTGTGTGTTTACGATGGAGAATAATTCCCTCACATGTGAATTCTCCGGTTGACTGCTTGTACACATTTCCTGTCTTTATTTGGTTGAGAGAACACCGATTGTTATGTGTGTCGTGTGCATCTAGATGTTGAAAAAGGTTTGCTGGTTCTCTAGACATGAGAAGCACCTTAGTTGACTTTGTAAAGTACAAGGATGATTTGGAATCTGTTATATCATTGACTTAGGTATTCGTTAAAAATACTAGTAGAACTAACAGTTTCCTCTGTTTTTTAGACTTTTCACCTAAGGATCTTCGCAGGCTAGATAAGTTTCTAGTTACTCAGTGGTTTGAAGCACATTCCTCCTCGTTCCCCCTCGCTAAAGTTTAGGGTTTCTAGAGATGTAATTTCCACTCTTTATCTTCGGAATTAAACTGTGGAAGCAGACGGTAGCATACTGCAATTTGACTGATATAGAAAACTATCACGTGAATGATATGATATTCTGGCAAACCATATGAAAATATATATGTTCTTGTAATTTCAGGGTCTGAAGATGGCTGTAGAAAGCACTGCATCAAGTAAGGTAGTCGGGGCCAGACACAGAAACGCCTTCGAGCTGGGGGGGGGGGGGGGGGGGGAGGGGCGCTGGAACCAGCCCACGTTCTGTGCACCAGTTCAAAGGGTGACCGCGGTCTGCTGAGGGTTGTAACAAGACAGCCTCCTCTAGCATTACTTTTCCTCGATAGTAGTTGTCGGTACCAATATTATTTTTCGAATTTTGGACAGGTCAGTATTATTTCCACTGCTTTTCTGAAAACTTTCATATAATTTTATACACGGTATATTATACTTGAAGCTAAAATTTATGAAAAGGAATTACTTTGTGAGGCGTGTTTTGTTAAGTAAGTACCGTTTTGCAACACCGTGGCCGCAGCGTTCTGCGCATGTGCACTGGGTACCTACATCTGTTGTCTACGCACTGACGCCATTACAGTCTGATTCTTCCTTGTTTACGTTGTGTACTGAGTGTTTAAGATGCCTCCGATATTCGCGAGTGCCGCCGACTGTGAAGTACGGGCTGTTATAAGATTTCTTAGTGCTACATGCTTAAAGCCAATCGATATTCATCGTGAGATCTGTGCACTTTATGGAGAAAACATCATGAGTGATGGAATGGTAAGAAAGTGGGTGAGAGCATTTAAAGACGGCTGCACAAATGTGCATGATGAACAATGGAGTGGGCGTCCTTCGGTCGTCAATGAAAGTTTGGTGCAGGAAGTGGACAATAAGGTGAGAGAAAAAGACTCCTTACGATTTCCTCCTTGTGGGATGACTTTCCTAATATTTCTCAAAGTGTTTTGTGTGGCATTGTGACCGAGCTCTTGAATAACCGTTGGGTACCGAAAATGTTGACGGAAGTCTATAAAACCAAACGTTTAGATAGTGCATTGACTTTCCTTGAGCGGTACCACAACAACGGTGATGATTTCTTAAGTCAAATTGTTACGGGCGATGTAACATGGGTGGCCTATGTCATACCAGAATCAAAGCAACACTTCATGGAAGTTGAACAGGGGTATCGTTTTGCTGCAATACAATGCCCGTCCGCATGTGGCGAATCAGACCAAAGATCTCATCACATCTTTTCGATGGGACACTGTAGATCATCCTCTGTACAGCCCCGATCTTGCACCCAGTGACTACCATCTGCTCCTGCACTCGAAGAAACACCTGGGCGGACAGCATCTTCAAGATGATGACGAAGTCAAAACAGTGGTGATGCAGTGGTTAACAAGTCAGGCGGCAGACTTCTATGAGGAGGGTATTCAAAAACAGATACAACGTTATGACAAGTGCCTCAGTACTGACAGAAATTATGTAGAAAAGTACAGATTTTCATGTAAAAATAAAATTGTTGAGTTATATTAGCACATCTTTTTTTAATTTCAAAATGGTACTTATTTAAAAAAAAAACAGGCTTCTTATTTCAGATATAATAATCGATAAGTACTAGTTCTGAATGCACAGATAAAACTATTTTTTACAAACATTTGAGATTATGAATTATTTGGCAACTTAAAATTTCTATTATTAATACTCAATCTAGTAATGTTTACTGTGTTTATTTCTGGATTCATTTATGAAATTATAATCGAAATTAACAGAAATTCATTTATCAAGAAAAATTGTAAAATCTTTTGAATATTATTTCCACTGAGTGAGACAGTAGTAAGCATGACTCTGGTGTGAGCAAACGTATTTTTGCATTTTGTGTGAGCAATGGAATTTTGGCTTTGTTAACATGAAAAATCAAAAGACTGTATGATATACTAAAATGTGACAAAATATATTAACACAACAAAAAACTTCTGCAACAACAATCTTCAAATTTATTTTCTTCATTTCAACCATGAGGACCTAAAATGTGAGAATTTCAGCTTCAAGAATCAGACTGCTAGACAACAAGAAGTGGAGCCAACTCTACGTGAAAAGATAAATCAACTAGAAAGTTTATTGTAATCTTCGCTCATCTCAAATCTCCATAAAAGACTAATGTGGACAATAGCTGCAAGTAGGAGAGAGGGGGTAGATTACTGGGCTCTCTGATCACGTGTCAGGCATGCATGTGCAGGGGCAATTGACTCGCGATCATTGTCCACAACGGATGACTGACTGAGATTGCAGGAGGCATCTAGTGCTCTGAAGACTATGTAGGTATTTTTGGGATCTGTCTGCCTTTGCAGTATATGTATGAGTGTCTGGTTGTCGATAGTTATAAGCAGGATGCAGAAGTGATGATTTCGTATGGTGCACTATACGAATTGTGTTTACTACATTGATATGGTATGTGATGATATAGCCCGGCTGTATACCAGTTTCACGCTGAAAGATTAAAGCTTTTCTCCACAGTGGCGAGGCAGTGTACGTGAGAAAGTGTATTTGACGTTAGTTTCCATATCTCATGATCTATAGACCCCTTTTGCTGGGTTTAACTGTCAGTGCAATATGAAAGCTGTATGGTTTTTTTTTCGATCTGCATAAAATAGTTTTGCTGCCGAAAGTCTTGTAATTTGTGTGTCTGCACAAAATCGTGGACAGTCCTCCCACACTGGCAGCAGCAGCAGCAGCAGTTTGCCGGGTAAATTCAATAAGAAGCAATCAGAATGCTCCATCAACAAGTTCCATGACATGAGAGTATCACAAGACATGCATTATATGGGGCATAGGTGCCTCTACAGACTACTTCGAACAAGACGGGGGCAAGGTGTCCATGGAAAGTTCTGTGACAGCTGAGAGTCACGTGATGTCTTCTTTGTTCGAGTGTTCAGAGACAAATCCAGGCAGACCGTCATCCTCTGGTTCGAACAGGTGGGATGCAGTCCCTTACTGACCACCATGACTTTAGAGAATCTCCAGACCAGCAGTTGTATGACATCGAAAATTCACCGAAAATTACAGCAATTTTTCTCGTCTGTAAGACAGTGTTCTGAACTCTGTTTGTGTAATTGTTCTAACTTTACTGTCTGTGCTTAGACACCAGTAGGTGCTCCGAGAAGTGAGGAAAATAATGGCCCTGACTCAGGCAGAAAATATAAAATAAGCCCACTCACCGTTTCAGAAAAGTGATGCACACCACAGCAGCTAAAGGACTCAGAAATTTCTCTCTCTATTTCTCTCTCTCTGGCACTGCCTTGAAACAAGCAGCTAAAATTGGAAAAGTGGTGAGTATCCTGTTTAGTTACAGAGATATTTATTTCGACTTCCAAAATCGTCGTTTCGATGTGTAAAATCAGATATTGCAGCTGATATATGTTTCGGGGTCTGTTTCCTACAAAATGGTGTCAAGTGTCTCAGGGAAATTCCACAAGTGTGCAGTGATCTTTATAGAGTCAATGTTCAAGTGTGGCAGTATACACCGCAAGACTGAGGCAAACTACTGTGTAGCTTTCTTTTGAAAGTATAGTTAGTATCACCGTCAATTGGATATAGTAATCCCTGAAGCAGCTCATGCTCAAAGACTGGGGAAGACTGTGGTATTTCCCACGAAAGCGCACAAAGTGTCTCAGGGGTGGTTTCACAAGTGTGCTGTGATCTTTTTTTAGTCCGTGTACAATCCCAGTGGTGGTGGTATTCATAAGAATAAAAAGTGTATTTACTTCGCAAAATTGTTTAAATATTCTTGCATCATCTGCAAAGCTCTCTCTCACTCTCTCTCTCTCTCTCTCTCTCTCTTTGTGCAGATGTACATTTAGTTCCTATGACATTTCGAATTATGTATGTGACAGTATTTCGCACACTGCTTTAACACCAGATTTAATAACTTCTGAAGCAATTTGTGTTCAATGACAAAGAGGATCTATGCTCTGGGGATGGGAAGGAAGAAGACTATGGGTATCTCCAACGTAAGAGGGATGACTTAGTGTGTGGCCACTCCAGTAGCTACTGTGTTGTCGTGCTGTGATCCCAGTGTGTGGCCTTTCTTCCAGCGGATGCGAGGGCTCTGGGGTGAAAGTCTTGCCTCTTGTGCTTCAGAAGACTGACTGGACTTTTATTGAATGATCTACAGTTAGAGCACATGTATTTACCAGTACAAGTTGCAAACTGTAACTTAGTCCCATCCTGCTGCATCTTCATTATTTGATGAAGCATATTCATCTTCTTCATACATTCACCACATTTCATTGCTTTCCAAGCATCATGCAGGTGGCTATTGACACAGTCCTCACTTGCATGATTACAGCTAATATACCTGCTAAACTACTGCTTCTCCAGCACAGACATCTCACCAATTGAATACATAATACTCACAGTAACAATTACATCCATCCTCCCAGTCCAGCAGCTAGACACAGGGTAAGCGAATTTCCCGCCATTTTCCCCAGACCACCACCTTGGATTATGTCACAGGAGGGGAGAGGGGGAGGGTCGACAAGCCCACTGACAGTGGTGTTATGATCTAGGTCAGCTGGACTCTGGACCTCAAGGTGAATCACTGGATGGAGCTACTGTTTATGACAACTCAAATTGTTTAAATAAACAATGCATAAAAAATTTCCAGATGAGAGAGTGCAGGGGAGGAGAGGGGAAAGAGGAGGGGTGGGATTATATTAATGGAGGTAGCCCAATTGACCTATTTTCCCGGCAGAATTTGAAATTCGGCAATGTCGTCACTGCCATGTTGCCACATCTATAGCCGCCATCTTGCATCCTCAATCTTTAAAAATTTGGCAACAATGCAGAATGGGGTGATGCCCCTGTTGCCCTACTACTCAAAACTGTCTCCACTGAAAGAGCTGCCATTTCCTTGCTTGGAGCTGAACTCTGTAATGCTCTCTTGCTTTTGCGACTGCTGCAGTACATTGTTTACTGTGTATAGACAATGAATAAACTTACCTGTGGAGTGACTCATCTATCATCCTAGCCTGGCTTGTAGTTCCACCCACATGGTCGAAGACATTTGTGGGGAATCTTGTTTCCAGAAATCACAGCAGCTACGCTACAGAGCCATGAATATACAATGGGGAAACACAGTTCATATCACATCACGAGGAGTGTCTCCTGGAGACCTGCAAGAAAACAGTCTGCGGTGGGAAGCACTAGCTTGGCTTGAAGAAGACGTCACTAAATACCCTGTATGAGATACCTGTACCAGTTCTTCATCTCAGGAGCTACCAGAAGATAGAGTGAAAGTCGTGTGTCACATTAGTAGAGGAATCCACCAGACGATCTCATCTGACGATTCTCAAAGTTGTCATGACTGCAGCATAATACTGCCATGCTGTCAAGGTTGCTTAATAACTGCAAGACTGCAATGGAAACAAGAGTAACTGCTGAATTGTCTCGCAATGAAATGCAGGATGCTTTGCTATGGCGTGTCAAAAAGTTAGTAGACAAGAATAGCAAGCTCAAATCACTAAATCATATTCTCAACTACACAACATTAGTATTGGTTGCAGGCAGGCTACAAAATGCTGATCTGTCTCTTCCACCTAACCTCATTTTGCAAGGCTAATAGTGGAAGGTGTAGTCTTTCCAATGCTGGGTTTCAACCATTGCTTACATCTCTCAGGAGCAATTGTAGATATCTAACGGTCAAAATGAAATGTAGCACGTTCTGCGTCAGTGCTCGTTTTGTTAGCGATTAAAGGCAATGCCTGCACAACAGTTCGTGGAAGACTAGTCACACCTGGATGTAGAAGCTGTGAGGCCTTTCTTCAGCTGTGGGATTTACACAGGTCCATTCTATGTAAAAACTGGCTCATAGCGATCCATATTAAAGGAAAAATGCAATTCAGCCCCAGTGAAACGAGCACTGCATTTCGACGTAGTTGACAACATGTTACCGAAACATTCCTGTAGTACTCAAGAGTTTTGTATTATGACTATGTAGATGCTAAAACCTGTACAGTGGTAATGAGACAATGTTGGAGTTAGTTGGAAACTCAACGCGTTGCAAGCTGTTGTAAGCAGTCAGTATCAGCAGACACAGGTGAAAAGTTTTATGCATGCAGAAGGCATCCATTGGTACTTTATTCTCCCAGCATCATCACATTTTAGTGGAATATGGGAAATAGGAGTGAACTCCTTCAAGTATCACTTGTGGCGAACAATTGGAACAATATGTCCAACAGTCAAAGAGCTGACAACCCTGACTCACCACATTAAGGCTGTGCCCTAATGGCGTCCTTAGGTTGGCAACAGAATTGCAAGTTTCCATCAGATGCTGATAGTGGCCGTGCAGAATCTGGCAGACTCACTGAGCCAGGTCTCCTATAGCTTTCAACTATGAGCGCCGTTGGAACAAAGAGCTTTGGACGAATAATTTGGTGTGATGACATAGTAGTGCCATATATTTTAAATTCAGTGAGCAGAAAAAATGACATAGGAAGTTGATTCCTACCACTGGTTCACTCACGTGTGTAACAAAGTAGGTCCATGGAATCTGCAGATGCGAGCTTAGTTCGAAAGTATAGGTAGTGATTCCACACACGGTGGTATGCAACTCAATTGCGGTATGGAGTTGTAGGAATGTTGTGCCAAATAGTGTTGCAATTGTGTCCTTTGGTACCATACTGAAATTGGACTCCATATTGTCAAGGAAGTATTTACACATGCCTCAGTCAAATGCATTGAGCCTTCCATATGAAGGGGGAGTTGCACAAAGAATGTTTGTCCTATACATTGTGGGCATTAGTGGCCTGATGTGGTGGTGCAGGCCAGTGCACCTCCTGCAGCCCACATTTGTAGCTGCGAGGTGGCCAGCAGTTAACATGTGGCGTCCCCAAACTGGGCTTGAGACAAACGATACGGTGAACTTGAGGTGGTAACGAGCTCGATGCAACATTGCCATCCTGGAGAGCAATGGTGTGTATGTTGTGCTAGTCACTGTCCAGCACTTCTGACACAGTTTGGAGTGGTGTGGTGTGTGTGGCCTTCATTTGAGATTTAGTACTATGTGGCACACTACTGTCTACAGCAATGATGCATTAGATATGCTGTGACATAGTGAACAGGCTGTCCACCAGTATAGCTGTTTTTCTAGTGGTTCTACTTCGTGAGCAATCATGGTGAGTTGTTGCTGCTTCAGAATCTTGACAGTTCAAAGACTCCAAATGCAGCATCTGCTTTGAGTTTCACATTAAGTAGTGTCGAATGCTGGCGGCCACAGGTGAGACAGTGTCTTCTTGGCGAATTGTTCATCACATATTGCCTTTAAATGCGAACATTTTTAGGTTAGGCTTTACCGTGACTGTTATTGACATTAAATGAAACAATAAGTTTACTGTTACCAGTCACTGTTTATTTGTTTCCACGACGCGTTTCAAAGGTTTAAACCTCCATCATCAGGTGGATATACATCAGTTAATATGGCATATACAAACATCAAACTAAACAACCTGAATGCATCTTAAATGACAAAAATGACAATATTTACAGTAGTATCATCTCCGTTTTCAACAACTGCCTACGTCATTAAAAATTGCTAAGCACACACACACACACACACACACACACACACACACACACCCTAAGATTTACCACTAATATTTATTTATGTTACCATAACAGCCCTGAGTGTACAGGAGGTTGACTTCATTTACAGATATACAATCACACCAACAGTTTGTACCCCTTGTCAGCTTGAAACTATGTATACAACTGCTGATACAAATGCACATCCATGTGCACTTTTTAAGCATTTACCAATGTATTACCACAACCTTTAGACAGTTAATACATGCAACAGACATAATCTTAAGATCCTTTGCCTTGTAAAGTTTGCTGTCATACAATCTCTCTCTCCACCCTCTCCCTCCCTCTCATGTCCTCTTTATATTCCTTCCCCTCTGCCTCCAGCCTTTCATATCTACCTATGAACCCCTATAAGAATGGTCAATTGTGTATTATTTTATTTTATTTTATCACTGTAGCCAATATGATTATTGTACTTAATGTTTCTAACACCTCACCTGATTGTATAAATGAGTATGAACTTTATGCTATTTTAAGCTGTCAAAATCGTATTTACTTACTGCCTGAAGTATTTACTCCAACAAATGTATTCAACACCTCCAAATCATTGAAAAAAGTTTTCTGTAATAATGTTGTTAGGACGTATATTCTCTGGACTTTGTGAGAACATTTTCTCTTTTGCTGTACGATCCATGCACCTAATAGATTACGACGCCATATTTGTTTATACAATATGATAGTGTTCATGTGATGTGTTACGACTGTGAAAGGATCCTGTGACCACTGGAGGTACTTTATCTTACTTAATTTATGTTTACTGCTAGATACAAGTTCAATTTTTGTCAAAACAGACCAAGTTCTGAAATACTGTTTTGTTTTCTCCACTAGACAGTGTCACAACTTCCTCCAAAGAAATCGTAACACAACACAAACACACAAATGCCATATTAACTGATGTATATCCACCTGATGATGGAGGTTTAAACCTTTGAAACACGTCGTGGAAACAAATAAACAGTGACTGGTAACAGTAAACTTATTGTTTCATTTAATTAACATATTGCCTGTTTTGGTTCCTGTTCTGGGATACATGACAAGTGTTGGAACAAACCAGGTGTTGCTGTTTCATATTTGTTTCTTTTAGGCAGCTTGAGGGTGACATTGCTGATAATGTCAGCATGCTTTCCAAACAGTAAATTATTGTCACAAAGCGAAAGTTTGAGGGTGACATTGCTGATAATGTCAGCATGCTTTACAAGCAGTAAATTAATGTCACAAAGCGAAATTTATCATACAATATTCCCAATGAAGCAAGCACATATTCTACTGTCATGAACCAAAGTGCCAATTATTCTGGTAGCAACAATGGCAGCTTGTGTTGTATTCTGAGTCTCTGTACTGAAGTATGACCTAGCTGTGGGTGCACTGATTCTGTCATGCAAAGTGGTTTTATTGATGAAGTACTGTGGCATACTACCAGTGTGGTTCCAAATCTGATAATCACATCTGGATAGTGGATGGCATGTCTTACTCTGCCATATATGGTGGTTGTATTTCGTAATAGCATTCGCAACTTGGCTGGCACAGTTGCTGAATGTACAAGGTCCAAAAGTACATTGCTTGATGGCGATGAACATAGTGGGATGCTGGAGCATGCATCGTCGTAGTTAGTTTATATTTGAACACTGGATGACAGTTATTACATTGATTTCACTGATGATGTGCATTTCTCAAGGTAATCCTATAGGTGCGGTCTCGAGAGGCTGGTGATGTGGTCTAACGAATATTGTTACTGCACATTATCACAAAATAGAATGATATGTCTCCCCATCATGTTATGCAGTTGTCAGGACTCACCAAATTTGTAGGTTTCCCCACCAGGCCCAGCGATTGTACCATTAGCAGAGACAACACGTTGTCCTGACGATATTGCTTTATTCTGATAACACAACATACAACACATCCACGCAGTGCAAGGTTTTAAACTGGACTGACTTCTCTGGGGTCCATACAGATATTGCATTCAGCTGCATGTGCACTCTGATCAGAGACATTACTCCAGATGGTGTCCTCCCAAGCAAAAGCCACAATACAGCACTTGTTTCCAAGCACAGAAGCGTCATGGCATCCATTCCGCCCAAGAAGGTGAATTAGATTGTAGCCCCCATGACAGAATATATTCTAACCTAATCTAACCTCCTTCATTGCACCGAAAAGAGACGACCAAGCTATTGACCAGTTTTATCAGGTGATCCATATGACAGTTGTTGGAGCCGCTCTGAATGTACCCTTTGCTTACAAGCACTAACATGCCTCTCTTGGTGGCCAGAATAGTAACAGTCATAATGCAGGTTTCAACATTTGTTTTGTATATAATTTGATTTGAAAATATTATGATATTTTTAAGAGATAAAATATAAAGATCTGTGGATAAAGTTTTGTAATTCTGTATCAGAAAATTCCGATAAGAGCAGTGTAGTGTCGATATAGTTTTAGCAGGCATTATAAAGCAGAGCAGGAGAAGGGAATTTCAATTTTGAGTGTGAACGATTTTAATTAAATAAATGGCTTTTCAAAAAAAATGGATGCACGTGAAATAGTAGTGTGCTAAAGGACCAAAACATTGTATGAACTAAAAATTGACAGTGATTGGATACAATGTGTACCTCACTTCTTCTGCTCATAAGGTTTATTTTTTAGTCAGTGAATTATCAATAAGATGGTAGACTGGCTGATTAATATTGGACTGCTATTGGGAACTCTGCGTAGCATAATACTTGTGCTCTCTCCACATAATGTTTATTTTTTTATTCAGTGTGCCGTATATGAAGTTTCATACTTACAAAGCAAACATTTTGATTATTTAATGACATGTATGAAAAGTTATTCTACTTCTGATGACATTGCATGATTTCCCCGCATCATTTCAGCTTTATTCTGTTTTACCGGTTGGTAGTTCCAAATAAATAGCTACAACTGCATTCCTACCTCATAGTGTTCAAAATGTAACAAGTGTTGTTCATAAAAATTTATTTATACTACTTGTGCCTGGATACACATCGCCATGGCTCAGTTTGGTTAAATGAAAAAGAAAGAAAAATCAACATACTCGTTTCTAATATGTATATTCTAGTAGGACTAGTTATATGGTAGTTTCTGAATGCTCCAATACGTCTAAACGTTCGGCAAATTATGTGTAACCCGATCAACAATATGTAATGGGCACACATTTGAAAATATGGTTTTTCTTAATTTGTATAGCAAATTAAACCGTATAGTTCGCTTATATACCGAATTAACATCATTAACGTTATTTCCGATGATTTAACTGGAATTAACAGGAAATTATAATTATTGAGAAAACCTGATGTTGTGAATTAACATACTGGCGCAAATTTCAGCAAAATTTATAATTTAATTCTCGTTATTGCATTATTACATCCCCATAGAACTACCGAATTAACATCATTAACGTTATTTCCGATGATTTAACTGGAATTAACAGGAAATTATAATTATTGAGAAAACCTGATGTTGTGAATTAACATACTGGCGCAAATTTCAGCAAAATTTATAATTTAATTCTCGTTATTGCATTATTACATCCCCATAGAACTGCCACGAGAAATATCTGCATTCTAAATAAACCAATAATAATTAACAAAATTCATAAATTTCAACTTACCTAAAAGCAGTCTTTTGGAACATTTATCAGTCATCTGGTGTATCTTTTCAATCATTCTGATACTACAAAATTATCACAGAAAACTTAAACCTCAAATTCCGTGTTGGCATTTTGTAGTGTACTGCAATTAGTGTTAGGAATAAAATCGAATATGAAATCAAAAAGTAATTAATGACTGTGTGATAGATACTGTTTTTGTAACCTCATAACCACACTTCCACACAAACGTCAAAATAACAATTTTTAGAAATGTATTCAGAATGAATCACGTTTATTGTCTCTAAAATCGTAATAACTTCATTGTAAATGATTAAGTTTTCATTATAAATCAGTAAATGTAATTGTCTTTGACAATACGCCAAAGAACTTACATATTTAATATAGAACATAAATTGAGAGGTGTAGAACATTTGAAGCCAGTCGCAATTTGGCCAATGTAATGACGCAAGGTCTGTAACAGTTCCTACTTTGTCAGTCATGCTGGTAGAAGACAGTTAATGTATGAACATCTTTGTATGTTGTAAAATGTTATTTTAACATCCAAGTTTCCATCACATCCAAAATCCAGGCAAATCTGCAACGTACACACCCTAATGGACTTTTATTTATTTATTTAGATCCAACATCGACTGATTACAAACAAAGTTTTCTTTGTTCCAGTCTTCTGGATAAGTCAGAGCCTTACTTACTAGAGTTACATATTATTGCCTAGCATTATTACCTGCACAACTTTTTCTGAAATTAGTTTAGAGAACAATGTTACATATATGGACAATAAGTACAACCAATTTGCTATTGCTTTTCTCTTAAGTGTTGTTCTGTGAGAGATGTTGTGGGGTCTCTCTCTACCTCTAGTGTTGTGTTCGTGTATTTCTTTATTAACACTTTCTGACCCAAATTATTTTCTACCACTGAAAAAAATTTTCCTTTCAGTTTATGTGGTCTTTTAAGTGGCTCCAGTTGGAATCATTGGGACAATGGTGTGACATGTGAGAGCAAAGAATAAATATTTCTCCTTCTGACAGTTCACGTTTTATTTAGGCAAAACTACGTAAATTTTACAAAATACACATTAAATTATGCAAATTTGAATTTTTTTTGTTACAGCCACTTTTTTTTAGTTAGCACATGACAACACTCAACACATTACATGAAAATCCCTGGAACAGTTTCTATCCTTGTTAAGACACAGTGTGACATTGCATTTCATACACTTCATCCTAGAATAGCTTGTTATACTAAATTTACATCTTGCTTTGTCAGGGAGGTGTTTTGGTCAGTGGCCTATACCATCATAGCGTACATTGGCAACTGGACGGTTTGCTTTTCCTGTTCTCCTCTTCCTCATTGGGTTTGGACTTGGTGAACTGGTTGGATGCCCTCTATTTTTCGGTTCTGCTGTTCAAAAGACCTTCTGCAATATCACTGACAAAATCAAGTAGTGGTCTGTATTTTACATTTTTTGCCCACAATGTCTTCTGTACAACAGCCATGCATTAACACACACCATGTTGATCAGATAACATTCTGAGGTAGAATCAATGACCCTTAATATTTGTTCTGTAGAGTTGTACTAGCATGTCATGAATGTGAATACCGCCCATAAAAGTGTTGTACTCTTTTACTACAGCAGGTCTAGGGACATTCACCTATTGCTTAGCAGCTGCTGACCATCGTGTTATATCTTCAAGGGGCTCTTGCATTTAATATGAAGAAATAAGATGGATCTTATTGTCAAACAATTTTAACACCATGATGTTCTCATTTGTCTCTACTCTGTAATCATAAGACCCTCGACCAGTTTGTTTCAAACAACCATCTGTCTGCAAAGAGCACCCTGCCAGTCGATTCTTTCTCAGGGTTCCCACTATGTACCTTCCCAGCTTCTTTAGTTCCACAGCCAAATCATAGGAAGCAAACCAATTGTCAACATATAATTTGTAGTTTTGATGTTTAATCAAATTATCTTCAAGCCTCAAGGCGACATTACCACTCATACCTAAAGGTCCATTTTTCACTTATGTCCCTTTACCCACATATATTTCATAATCATACACAAGCCACTTACTCCAGCCCATGCAAATACTTTCACTCGCCATCAGTGTGGCTTGCTCTTTATATATTGCAACATAGATGTATGATACTTGAGCAGGATCATCATCTTGTCTACTGAATTGTACTACTCTGGCTCAATTTTCAAAAACTTATTTCTCAGAGGATCCACAAAAAGTCTAATTTTGAACAATTTGTCGTAGTCTTTGTGCTCTCTTGGTACCATGCTATCATTATTGTTTACGTTTAAATGAGTCCTAAAATAACAAAAGCTATTTTATGACATAGTTCCTGCTATAGGCTCATAACGGGTAGAAGCAGAGCAGTACATTCTTTACTTTGGCATTGGAACAACTCCAGCCAAAATGTGGATTCCAAGAAACTGTGACATCTCAATTGTAGATGTGTTGATGGACTTCCCTGTTATTTCTGTAGAATATAGATTTGTTTGATCTACTAGGTTCTGAATGATGGTGTTATCAATAAATTTTTCGAAGTAATTCAGTGGCATTAATTCCTCATTTGGCGGATCAGAAAATACAGAATGATAGGTCACATATACTGGTTCCATATTTTTGTGTAGCCAACGCCGTTTCTTACCTGACATACAGGTAGATCACTTGGATTTTGTGCTTGAAGACGCACAGCAAGGGGAGTCTCATCTAGCTCTTCCTCTTCATTGTCATTCAGTGTGTGAATTTCCATAGGAATATCTGAACAGTCTATATTTACAGTTTCATCGGCAAGATCTTCATCACCAAAAACTCTTTCTCGAACAGCGGCTTCCAAATTAGATTCCTGATCTTCTTCAAAGTCAGCATCTTCAAAATCAGATATATCATCTTCCAAAATTGCGACAATTTCTGCATCTGTCAGTGACCACGACATACCAACAAATAAAGCATATAAAATTAGTAATTATATCGTGACTTATAGCCTACAAATTGCAATCTAATATCACAAACATTAACCATTAGCAGTATCTTCTTCAGATTATATGTAATTTTTGTTTCGATAACACATTTAGAAGTGATAAAAGTGGATAGCAGAAACTAAATATCCGTGTAATCGACAATAAACAACATTACCATATGTTAAAGTATGCACATGACCAAAAACCTACTCAATCCAAATGGAATAATTGTTTTCTCATTGTAAAAATTGTTATTTCATAAACACATTCTAAAAATTGAATACAAGCAAATTATTCTCTAATTCTAAAGCAACAGAAAGTGATAAAAGCTAATATTTATAAATGTAATACGTACCTGTTATTATTTTACGAAGTTGCTATTGCATTCCGAAACAGGAAAGCCATGTGCACATCAACAAACAACAGAAGATTGAGACCTAACAGTTGATTATTATCGACCAACAAGGTGCTACACTCTGTTGGCAGAAAACAGAACTACATCTTATGATTTCATCTGGGACAATTTTCTGCGTAATATGGGCTCCACAGGCCAGATTATTTGGTGGTGTTCTGTTACTGTTTACTGCCATAATGATTATCTTAAGTACATACACATTATGAACAGTTAGTATTTAAAATTCTTTTAAAAAAATTATGCAAGACTCACTGACACAATTCTTTCCCATAATTCTAAGTGCCTTCTTTCGTAGTATAAGTACACTTTTCATATTAGCTATACTCCTGGATCCCCATACCTCTAGCCCATAGCTTATATGGGACTCAAATAGTGCAAAATACATGTGCCTCAGTGTGGTAATGTTATAAAAAGGTGTCAGTTTCCTAAGGGCATATAAGGTAGTAGACAGCTTTTTGCAAATAACATTTACATGACCAGACCAGTTTAACTCTTCATCAAGTGTCAGGCCAAGAAATTTCGTCGAGTATTTTTTCTAATGTATTTGTCGCCCATTAAAATTGGGTTTCATGAGTTTTTTGCCTCCCAAGATCAAATTCAATATAGACTGATTTATTTGTGTCTAATTTTAGTTTGTTTTCGTTAAAATACTAAAGAATTATACATGCTGCAGTGTTGGATTCCATTTCGAGCTGCGAGTAGCTTGGACTGCGGCATATTAACGTGGTATCATCTGCATATAAGATAACTGTAGCAGGGTATGTTATAGACTGAATATCATTAACATAAATAATAAAAAGAAGTGGTCCTAATATTGACCCCTGTGGAATTCCGAAATTAATGTCAGTGGAGTTTGATTTGTATGCTCCTTCTGTAGTGCTAATAGATACAAACTGCTTCCTATTTGTCAAGTAGGCTCTAATCAGATTGTGCGCTGTGCCTCAAATGCCTTAGTTCCACAGTCTGTCAAGCAGTATGGTCATATCAACACAGTCAAATGCTCTTCATAAGTCTAGAAAGAGTCACATACTTGTTCTTTATTATCTATTGCTTGAGTGACATCTTCGATTAAGTTGGATGATACTTGACAAACTTATACTGCCCCTTAGAAATTAATTTTTTGCATACCAGGAAGTTCTAGATTCTTATGGATATTATTTTCTCAAAGATTTTGGATATTATTGGAAAAACAGATATGGGTCGAAGGTTTTCTATTAGATTTCTGTTTCCTTTTTAAAAAATAGGCACAACTTGAGCAATTTTCAACTTATCTGGAAATTGACCATATGAAAGTTGATAATTACTGATAAAGGTGATGCAATTTTATGTATACATTTCTTAAGAGCGTCCAGACTAAGATCATCATATCCTGCTGCACAAGAATTCTATAAGTTACTTACTATTTTAATTATTTCTTCTTCACTTGTTGGCATCAAAAATATACTTCCTGTCACTGGTGTTCCTCTGAATTTGTATTTATGATTCTTAAGCTTATGAAGCTGGGGTCAACAGAAGCAGATAGATCTCCTACCTTATTCTGATCAGTTTCTGTTGGGCCATTTATGAGTAAGTAATTTTCAGTTGTATGTTTCCCAGATTTAGCTATTGCTCTGTTTACTAGTGACCATGATGTTTTGGAGATATTATTTGAGTTTTGAATGACACTATCAAAATGTTTCTATTTTTCCGATATTATGAGGTCTGTATAGTATTTCTGATACTTTTTGAACTCTTCTTTGAATTTTTTATTGATCAAGTCATTTAACATAGCATACTCATACCATCTTAGTTTTTCTCTAGCCTCAGTGACTGAACTTGATATCCATTTTCGGGTTATGACATGTGACTGAATTATCTTTTTTTTTATTAATGGGAAGGCTTGGTTCAGAATGTAGTATAGTTCACTTGAGAATTTTCCATAACTATAATGTGTCGTTAGACTATTGTCCCAATCCACATGTTATTCAAATGAGTTATATTTTTGTCTGTATTCATCTATAGCAACTGTATTTAGAAACCTTTCTAATGTTCACATCTTGTTCTACTGTATGGTGGTCTGACAAAACACCTATAATAACAGGAGATGTAAGATTGTAAAGATGAATACCAGTGATTATGTTGTCTTTTGCAGACTGGCATGTTGTTGTATTTATCAGCTATCTTACATTATATTGAAGTAGAGTATACTTGAATAGTCTAGTGTGCAACTTATCTGCTAATACATTTATGTTGAAATCTCCTATAATTACTAACTTATTCAGGCGTGATACAAAAACATTCTCTATCATGTCACAGAACTTAGTTAAGAATACTTCGAAGTTTCCACCTGGTGTTCTATATAAATATATAATATAAATTTCATTATTTCATATCTTTATATATGCTGCACATAATTCAATTGGCCCTTCTAATGAATATTTACTTACATTTACATAATTAAAATCAAATGTGCTTTATACACACAATGACACATCCCCACCTCTGATAAAAGTTCTGCAAAACTTATTAGCTATTATCTTGTTTAGAGGTTTAAAAACTTTTTATTTGGTATAAGATAACCAGCATTCACTAATTGCAAGCACATCAGGCATAGTTTCATTTAGAAACACGTCTAATTGCTTATATTTATTGTTCAAGCCCTGTACATTCTGTTGGATTATTTTAAAGTAGTAAATACCTTGTTGTAGTATTACTGTATATTGATAATTTTTACTTATGAACCAACTGACAGCAACTGAATAAAACACAATTTTAGTGCCATACACATTTCGCCTTTATTTTCTGCAAGGTATCATCAGTGGCCTGGAATATGTACATATGTTAGCTATTTAATTTACATTTTTGTCACTGTGCCTATAGGTTATAAACAGTTCTGGTGATTGCTATTTCCTATTAAGTAGTAATGATTTGAACTGTACTTATAGGTTGTGTGGACAATTTCTTATACATTACGCTCCTGTTGCATTTTTGGTGTTCTTCTTCTTATGAATGCCAATTTGCGGCTAGTTTCCCACACTCCACATCACTATGAACTGAACGCTTGTTTCAATGCAATGTTTTGGTTTCTGTTGCCGACTGTCAAATGTTTTTGTCAAAGATCGAATGTTATTGCCAAACTTTCGAGTGTAATTATTGAAGTATCTGTGATCTGTTCGTTCATGCATTTTTGTATGTATGTGTGTGTGTGTGTGTGTGTGTGTGTGTGTGTGTGTGTGTGTGTGTGTGTGTGTGTGTGTGTGTGTGTGTGTGTTTTGGTGTGATATAATTTTCTTTGTGGTGTATGTGAGAGTGTGTGTGGTGTGTGTGTGTTATATTTTTTGGCTCTGTTTGTGTTTGTGTGTGTGTGTGTGTGAGTGTGTGTGTGTGTGTGTGTGTGTGTGTGTGTGTGTTTGTGTATGTATGTGTGTGTGTGTGTGTGTGTGTCCAGATGGTGTGGGGAAGAGTTTGTTTTGTTTTATGTTATCATTTCCTGTATTACGTGTAGTAGGGAGCTTGTGCTGATGTGTGTTTGCTCATTTATAACATGTTTGTTTTCTGCTATGGCTTTCTGGATGTGGACGTTTTCTTGCGTCTGTATAAGATGTTTGTCATGGTTGCTTATTCTCATAATTTTCATTTCTTGTTCCATGTTTGTAGGATGATGGTTATGGTGTTTTAAATGTTCTGCAAATGTGGAATGGTTTGTTTCATACTTTTAACATCTGATATGTTCTTTGTATCTTGTTTCAAAATTCCTGCATGTCACTCCTATGTATACTGCATCACAACTTTGACATTCAAGTTCATATATCCTGATAGTTGGAATTTGTTCCTCTTGGTAGCTGGCTGGCTTAGGTGTGATTGGTGGGTTTGTACAGGCTTATATGCTATTTTGAAGCCCTGTCTCTTTAGGATGTTTGGAACTCTGTGTGTTAGTTTATGTGTGTAGGTCATGCTGTACCATCTGGTTCTTTTCTATGTGTGTGTTTGTTAAGTGTGTTTGTAATTTTTCAGCTTGTGAGTTCTTCTGTATTCTGGAAATGTTGTGTTTGTTTTGTATTTGTGTTTTTATTTTTTAATTGAGCCTGTGTACTACATGTGTGTCATGCCTGTTGTTCCTCGCTATTTGTATGATTGTACTCATTTCTTGTTCATAGTTTCTCTTGCTGAGTAGGATTCTGTTTAATCTATGTAACATGTGTCTTAGTGCTGCAAGTTTCTGGCTGTGGCTGTTGGTTTTCTTAAGATGTTAAGTGTATGTTTGCCATTTTCTTTTTTTATTGTAATGTCAAGAAAATTTATTTCATTTTCTTTTTCAAGTGTGAATTTTATGTTCTGATGAACTTCATTTATTTCTGAATGGAGTTCATCTATTTTTTCACTTGGCTCACCTACCAGACAAATAATGTCATCCACGTATCTGTAACAATATATGATTTTGAAACTTTCATTAGTGGTCATCTTTTCAAATATCTGATTTTCTATTTGACTGATGAAAATGTTCGCTAGTGTTCCTGATATTGGGGATCCAATGGGCAGTCCATCACTTTGTAGATAATATTATTTTTCAAACTGAAAGTAGTTGTGTTCAGTTGTCAGTCTGACCATATCTGTTATTTCTTTTATTGAGCCGTGGTGAGGTTGCTGTGGGATGAGAGATTTTGTTCTATTATTTCTATTGTTTCTGTGATAGGGATATTGTAGATTTCTCTGCTTTTCAACTTAAATAAGGTGGAGGAGATTTGACAGTTCAAAGCTATGTATTCCACTGAAAAAGATACATCACTTTCATACTATGGTGGATCTCTCACTCTGGAAAGTATTTGAACCAGAACCGCAGCTAACATTAGAATTTGAATTGGATATACATCCAAGCTCCTTCTCTGCCCTGTCTCTGTCCATCTACTCCTCCCCCTCTGTCCACCTCCTCATACATCTCCCTCTCCCTGCCCGTGATGTCCTCTCCTCTCTCTCTGCCTATTTTCTCCTTCCCCTCACTCTCCATTTCCCCCTGCTCCCTCTTTCAATCCATCTTCTTCTTTCCATCTCCTTCTTTGCGCTCTCTATGTCCATTTCCCTCATACCTCCATCATTTTCCTCTTCCCCTCTCTTACATTGATCCTTTATTATCATTGCAAAATCAGGTTCTGTAGTAGTATTCTAGTCATAAGCCAATAAGCCAGGAATATAACTTTCCTGTTTCCTACAAAAACCATCTGTGAGGAAGCAAAAAAAAAACTATTGGGTACACAATTCAAGTTTAAAGATATGTATAATGAGAAAGAATTTACACTGTGCAACAGAATTGAAGGATAACTTCTTCGAAACCCCACGGGTGGACATGTCACACGGTGGGAATGTTATCACAGTTCCTCTTACCCCCATTTCACCCCTTCTTTTGGCACCTCTGTGATGAACGTAAGAAAGGCGATGCCCAGCGCTGAAATCGTGCTAAATTCCGTCCAATAGTCGTGTTAGATCTCCAAAATCTTGAGACAGTTGAAGTGCCGTGTCCATAACATTGTCCAAACGTTCTCAACTGGGTAGAAATCTGGCGACCTTCCTGGCCAAGGTAAGGTTTGGCAAGCACGAAGACAAGCACAAGAAACCCTCGCCATGTGCGGGAGGGTATTATCCTCGGTGAAATGTAAGCCCAAGATGATTTGCCATGAAGGGCAAAATATTTCACACACACTACTGCTCAGAAACTAAATGGAAAGGCCTCAGAGGGTGGCGTAAAGGACGTCAATGCAACCGCCCCTTTCCTTGGGACATTGATTCCCACACATTTCGAGCTCGAAAGTGACAATTTGCAGTGTGATGAACAGAACAACGACGTTCTTGACACCTTTTGCCACTGTTGACACCTCCCTGGCTACTCAAACCCTCTCAACGGACATCACGGGGCTGCAACTCCACTGAACGTGATGTCCCACTTTTGAAGCGCAGTGCCACTCCCAAATTTGCTCTGGTGTGCAGGGTGGAACTGCTAGGGACCGTTCACACCAATTTGACGAAAAATGAACATTATCCGAATCAGCAAAGAGTCCTTAAGCACTTTTAGTGCTTCTGTTTGATGCCGTCCCGTGGGATGATCACAGAGGAGTACCACAGTAAATGTACTAGGCCGTTTGTGGCGCATTTTGTTAGAGTGGGCTGCCTACATCAGGAGCAGGTATGCACTCAGGGGCAAAACTATTGTTCTCCTTTGATTGACAGGTACTTAACCTATTGTTCTGCTAAAACGATCCTTCCTTTTGATTGACAGGAACTTAACCTATTGTTCTCTCACCTCTCCCCCACTCTTATAAATTTGATTGACTACTTTATTTAATTGATCAGCTAATTAACCTCTAACCCACTGGTAAACACCCTCCCCTCTCCCCTACCCTCTCCTACCTTGAAAATGGCGGGAAGTTCAAATTCCACCAGGACAATCCAAACTCACCACGGCTACTCCACTAACCTAAGAAAATGGCGGGAAAAAGGGCACTTTGGCTACCTCCACTAACCTAAGTCATCCGACAGCCACCTCTTCCTAGGAATTGGTGGGAAAAGGACTCTGCCTGTGATGAACAAAAGTCTTTATTTTCCGTCTTTATGTAAACAATTAGAGGCAGTACCGCTATCAATGTGTTCACCCCAAGGTCCAGAGTCCAACTGACACAGTACTGCAACCAGAGAGCACTGTCGCCCCTTCCGTGACATAATCCAAGATGGCGGTCTGGTGATGGTGGGGAAGAAGGATCTCATAACTAGAAATTCAAGGGTATATTGTTTATTTATAAAAAAAAGTCTGTTTGTGGGGGTTGGATTTCTCTTCCTCATCATCCTCTGCTGTTAGGAAACATGTAGGTCTTCTAAGAAGTAATTACACAGAGCAAACATATTGCATAACCTAATGTACGGCACGGTACTCTAGGTGTCTTAACGTAATGTTTGACCCTTTCTTGGCAGGTAATCTATTGTTCTGCTAAGTGGTTTTCCATGTCCCCCCCCCCCCCATTTCCTTAAACTATTTACCGCCTATTATACCAAATTAAGTAATTAGTTACGTCCTCCCACCATTTTCTGTTACACTTTTCGAATTTCACAACCTTCTGAACGCCATTTCTGGCGTATTCTTCTTTGCCACCCGCCCACTTTAACTATTATACTGCGTTTTACATAAAAATTATTCAAATTAACCTATTGTTCTGCACTTAACCTGCTGTTCTGCTGCATGTCACCTACTCACACACCCCATCCCCTTAACTATTCTACCACTAAAACCACATTGATATAAAAGATTTATAAAAATTAATTAAATCGATATGCTTCACATGTATGGGAAAGTGTTGTTTTTTGTTTTAATTTGCAGCATCCTATTGGTCAGTGAAATCGATGGAATATAGTTTAAACAATAGATCGCTAGAAAAAACACATCCGACCACTAGATGACCAACGCCACCGACTCCGCACGCGTCCCCAGGCAGTCCCCACAAAGTGATGACGTGGCTGTCACCTGCCAAACCACGTGTAGGTGCCAGTTCGGGTCGTGCCAGGATGAGACTGCAGCATCTCTTTCACACATGACACCCGAGAAGTACCTATTGAAACACATGTTCACCTAGGCAACATTAGCAACGGTGCGATGACGCAGAGCTGCAGTGTGGGTCCAGCACTGATAGAGATGTTGCAATGCTTCCCAAAATAACACAAGGTGCATTCCTCCTAGCAATCCTAGTGGGACAGCCCCTTCCTCACTGAATTTACCTGTCAAACTGCTGCTTCTGCCAGTGTGGGAGCACCGTCAGCCATTGTTTTCTGCAGACGACACTTCCAGAAGAAAAAACTATTTTGTACACATCGCCATGTTGCACCAGCAGCTAAATTCCGCAAAACTTGTCTACAGATCATCAAATACATACAAGCCTCACAAGAATATTGTGTACCAGGAAAACATTTACCAGTTGAACTACAATTAAATATGACTACTGCTGTCTCACGCTAATCAATTTATAGGTAATGTCTCCTCTTGACGGCTCTGGTTCTGCAAAGAATCTGAGTATCTATAGCGCACATAATTTTCCACGTAAAAATCCCACTCATCCTCTCATGTTTATTGTTGTGCTGAATCTGTACGTCCCCAACGATAGGACACATACACTCATTTTCTCTGGTCGTGTCACAACATAAGCCACAGTAACATTACACTGCAATATACACACATTTTACACAAACAGTGCAGTTATCTTTTATATTTGTACAGCCCCCGAAAAAGTTATGGTATACCTACACTCACACTGGCTATATGTCTCGATTCGCATGACTCCTAGGAAGTTACCTTGAGAAAGTTTTCGAACCAGCGCTTCTGGAATATGCTTCAGTCTGCCGGGATTCTCTCAAACAAGTGTTATGAAGGACAGGCGTTCACAACTGTGTGTGATAATGAATACCACACCTGCAGACGTAATGCTTGGAAAGACATCACCAACGTTGGTTGGTGTACAGCATCAACATCACTATCTATAGAACAACAAGGAAAACGCGAGGGTGTGCTTAGGGGTGCGATGAGGGGACGTATTGCGACACCAGTATTGCCTGTGCTGTTTGTACACTATAGCGGGTCCTGTTAAACACTTGCATTGCTATATTGTGCAGCTGTTTTTACATCATTTGTATAGGTGTCAGCAGCCAGACACTCGTACATATACCACGACGACAGACAGCATAAGCACATGCACCGTAGGTATACTCGCGACACTAGATACTTGCTGCGAGGTCGGGCAGTCATCCACTCCCAACGCGTGACCAGTTCACCCTCAGTGGATCGAAGTCACTCTGACAACTACTGTACAAATGCGTTACTGTTTCTGGTCCGGACCCGCTTGACTGCTCGCTTTTCTATACACATCTCCAGATCCTGGCATTACAAGAACATACGTAATTTCGCATGGTTTTCCAGAATATCATATAATTTTCGCAATACTTCTCGATATCTTGCACACAGCAGTATCCTACCGACCGCTCGCACAACATAATTCCTAAGATATACACTGGAAATTATTTCTCTACGAAACCTAAACTTTAGTTAGGTGGAGCATACTCTAAACCATAAAGTAACTAGAAACTTGTCCTGTCTGCGAAGACCTTTACGTGAAAATACTCGACAAAAGAAAAATAGAGTAAACTGATATTTCCACTTGCTAATACCAATGACAGTGATGAAACAGATTCCAAATCATCCTTATAATTTACAAAGTCAAATAACGTGTTTCTCATGTCTAAAGGAGTAGAAAATGTGTCTTCACCTGCTAGATGCATACACACACTCGATGTTCTCTCAACTAAATAAAGACGTGAAATGTAAAGAAGCAGTCAATCAAACAATTTGCAAGGGCGGGACTAATGGCCCAGCGCAGGCATACGTGCATACTGAATCTTCTCAAATTTCCACGTGATCACCAAAGCTGTCCAACGTGGACTAAGTATTAGTTCGCTATTCAGCCATCTAGAGGATTACACGGTTAAGTCAGCTACATTCCTACACTCTAACAGGCTTTTCCATTCGGACAGCTCCTGCTGTTAACGGGAAATGTGAATCATTCCCGTCACTGGTGCTGCATGCCAAGCCCGCATAGGTAGAATCATCCTAGAAAACTGTTCACATATATGTTTCATCATTGTACTTACAATTAAACGTTACAATCGCGGTCTCAATTGAACGACATTCTACAATGAGCAAAGTATCAGAAATACATCTTGCTGACGGCTGTGGCTCTGGAAACAGTATTCCACGTCAAATTCATACCTTCCTTTGCACATGTCTGCACACAAACACATACTTTATAAGCCTGATGCCCAAGGCAAACCTATCACACATCCCCTACTACTAAGTATAACACCTCGTCAATAACTGATTGCCAGCAATATGAAACAATACTGACAGAAAATCAACCATTGTTGGGCATGTCTTATAAGTTTTTCTTGCCAGTGGGACCACTGTGTCTTAGAAAGAGAGGCGTAATTGTCTCACAAACCGTCAGATGCTAAACACAACCATATTACCATCACAAGTGGTTTTGGTTCTACAGGTGCACACTAGTGTCCATATTAAAAGCTATATTGGCTTTATAAATCGAAGTATGGCATTACCTCCGAATGAATTGGTTTTTCCAGACAAATACCGAGACAGTGATCATAGGAGTGTATATTATAAGACTAGCAGTCTGGTTACACGTAGCACACAAAACAACCCCGTGATAAAATCGCTCAATTTTGAAAGTGATTTGGATAAGGGGCGTGGTATGAAACCGGTATTTGCAACTCCCTCACGCTACTTGATATTTATCCAGTATTTGTAACCTATTCTGTCTCGATATCATGTCAGAGGTTTGGTGATATATCCACTGAGTTATAGGCTATGGCGGATTGAGAAGGATCACAAACAGTAGTAGATGTTGTGCTGATTGACGTCGTAAGAAATATACAATAGCTTCTCACACCTCTAGTGTCACGCTACCCACTAGAAATGATGTCTATGATTTGGAATGAAGTCTCTCCATTCAAGCACATACCTGCATTGGATCCTATGGAGAAGTACTTTAATGATTACAGCCACTAGTGAATCATATTTCTGACACACTCATATCTCGAAACGAGTCACCTCTCTCGAACTTATCTGTTACAGCCTTGCTTTAGGTAGTCCCTGTGCATCATGGAACAGTCCTCTCAGACTATGAGCTACCATCCTTGCAGCTTTGCACATGTGATCGTCCCAATGTAATTCGGAACTGTGTAGAAGTCGGAGGAAACTATATCTACCATCTTCTGCATGCCAAATAGAAACAGACTAAGCTGCGTTACTGTGACAGGACTGTGTTTTGACCATTCGATGGAAACGGGAACTGAGGAAAGGACGATGATTTTTACTACTGTTATGTGGTGCACCTCCAAACTACATTCAAGCACTACAGATCTACGTCCATTCACATCTGATATATTCGATGGTATTTAAACGTAAGAGCGCGCTTTCTCAGTAATGAGTATCTTCGATTTCGTGATTTCCATATGTGTAAGAAAGATGAAATTGCTGTGCGTAAAACAACTGACAGTGACATTTATACTTTTTCTTGTCATAAATAATTCACAATTTTTTTCTGGATACTCAACGATTTCCGAGTGTGTGGTCAGACAGAAATCTAAGAGCACAACTTAAATTACGGCAAATGAAACTAGCAGAAATAGTCTTTATACTTTAGCTTTCCACAAGTATTTTTCTGTGATCGAATCCTTAATACCAGACAGAGATGAAAGATTCCGGCCACAATATTTTTGGACTATACCACCACATGTGAAACATTTTGATCATCAGAGGCATATCATAAACTACAATGAACTTCTACAGTTACACTCGCCACGCACTCTCGAAAAGGCGTTTTTTTAAATTTTGTTTTGATGAACCACATGGTTGATGTATCATATAGGGAAGTATGCTACTTCATCATTCCGTTCTCTAGGAGTGAGTTACAAACACATTCTATGCATGTTCTTATTCTCTGACACTCCCTTAAACAATTTTTCGGGCTCGTGGAGATGTGTTCCGTCTATGCAACTACCTAATTGAAGGCAGTTTATTTATTGCCATACGCGTTTCGCTCTTTTTTTTATTTCACAAATAAAAGGAAGCATAGACAGAACGTACCTCCATGAATTTTGGAGCAACTAAGGAACGACGGAAAACAGAAAAAATTACGAATTTTTCGGGTGTTTCTATACATGTATTTGTACAATGTGGTACTACACTCCATTCCTAGCTCATATTCCGAAACGTAAAATCCAAAACAAGATATCGATGTGAGTGAGAATAAAATGACATAATGTGACATTTATGACAGTTTCCAGAACACAGTCAATATTCTATCGTTATCATACATTCATGGAGGCACGTGATCAGAGAAATTTGAAGAGTATTACATCCTCTAACCCCACTTTTCGGTACTGTGAAGAATAGTGTGTCTGTGTCGGCTGCTAGGCGCTTCGGGTTCGTGCCGTGCCGTTGTGGCGCTGCAGGGCGAATTCGCGGATCTGAGGCAGATTGCTTTTGATTGGTTGGCGGGAGGAGAACTGACAACACCGTTTCGGTTCGCTAGGACCGTTCGACATCACTTCTGAAGTGCTTACAGAATAATGTTGGGGCTCTCCTTCGAAAACAAGACTGTTCAGTGCGCTTGCGTACCGGCAAAATGGAGGAAAGATACAGAATAGGGCCCCAGGCAGGAGAGCTGCTGGAGGTATCGCCAATAACGATCTGACAGGACAGAGGAACAAGTAGGGGACGCCAGACACTACGACCGACCAGGACACAGCACGAGGCAAGAAAGCAAGAACTGAGGTGATAAACATGGCGAGACAACAACAACGCAGGAACACTCCAAACCCTCTGGCCCCACGTGTGTGCACAATCAAAGGCAGAGCCACGTGTGAAAGCACCCACGTGATTTACCAACTGCCTACACTGTGAAGCTTTCTATGTGGGAATGACCAGCAACAAACTGTCCATTCGCATGAATGGACACAGGCAGACAGTGTTTGTTGGTAATGAGGATCACCCTGTGACTAAACATGCCTTGTTGCACGGCCAGCACATCTTGGCACAGTGTTACACCGTCCTGGTTATCTCGATACTTCCCACCAACACCAACCTATCAGAACTCCGGAGATGGGAACTTGCCCTTCAATATATCCTCTCTTCTCGTTACCCACCAGGCCTCAACTTAAGCTAATTTCAAGTTGCTGCCGCTCATACCTCACCTGTCATTCAACATCATCTTTGCCACTGTACTACCATCTCGACTGACATCTCTGCCCAAAGTCTTTGCCTTTACATATGTCTCCTTGTGTCTTTATATGTGTGGATGGATATGTGTGTGTATGTGTGCGAGCGTATACCTGTCCCTTCTTCCCCCTAAGGTAAGTCTTTCTGCTACCGAGATTCGAATGACTCCTTACCCTCTCCCTTAAAACCCATAACCTTTTGTCTTTCCCTCTCCTTCCCTCTTTCCTGATGAAGCAACCATGGGTCGCAAAAGCTTGAATTTTGTATGTGTGTTTGTGTTTGTTAGTGTTTCTATCAACATACCAATGCTTTCGTTTCGTAAGTTACACCATCTTTGTTTTTAGATAAACCACTACAAAATGACTTGCTACCTGGATTATTTCATGGAATTCATATAGCTTGATCCATATAGCAGCAGGGAGCAGATTACTCCGAATTACACCTAACTAGGATACGTATAAGAAATCAGCTGAACTATAGAAGTGTCACTGCAGAATTAATTACTGAAGTGTAATGTTTCGGAAACTTCTAGCAGTAAACATTTGCATTTGTCTCAAAGTAATTCTTTGAGTGGTGGAGGCCAATGTGATCAGTAAGAAACACCCCCATGATCACACATAAGATAAGATACTTTATTGTCACATAACATGTTTTTATACAATCATTCAATTGAGAACATTGGTGACTCGTCAGTCTTTAACCTAAGTTGTTACAGTATTTTATATACTACAGGAAATACGCCATACATACATTGCTTATTATAATAAAAATACAACATTATATTTTAAATCTTTTCCTATCTCATCGAATCATTACTATAGCTTTCACACACTTATATGAAGTATGGATGTACTGAACGGGATACAAACCGCCATATAATTCTATACATAAACATGAATATAATGTTTACGTGTATACTTTATATCTACACTCCTGGAAATGGAAAAAAGAACACATTGACACCGGTGTGTCAGACCCACCATACTTGCTCCGGACGCTGCGAGAGGGCTGTACAAGCAATGATCACACGCATGGCACAGCGGACACACCAGGAACTGCGGGGTTGGCTGTCGAATGGCGCTAGCTGCGCAGCATTTGTGCACCGCCGCCGTCAGTGTCAGCCAGTTTGCCGTGGCATACGGAGCTCCATCGCGTATAGTGGGCATGCGGGATGCCGGGTGGACGTACCGCCGAATTGTTCAACACCTGGGGCGTGAGGTCTCCACAGTACATCGATGTTGTCGCCAGTGGTCGGCGGAAGGTACACGTGCCCGTCGACCTGGGACCGGACAGCAGCGACGCACGGATGCACGCCAAGACCGTAGGATACTACGCAGTGCCGTAGGGGACCGCACCGCCACTTCCCAGCAAATTAGGGACACTGTTGCTCCAGGGGTATCGGCGAGGACCATTCGCAACCGTCTCCATGAAGCTGGGCTATGGTCCCGCACACCGTTAGGCCGTCTTCTGCTCACGCCCCAACATCATGCAGCCCGCATCCTGTGGTGTCGCAACAGGCGTGAATGGAGGGATGAATGGATACGTGTCGTCTTCAGCGAAGAGAGTCGCTTCTGCCTTGGTGCCAATGATGGTCGTATGCGTGTTTGGCGCCATGCAGGTGAGCGCCACAATCAGGACTGCATATAACCGAGGCACACAGGGCCAACACCCGGCATCATGGTGTGGGGAGTGATCTCCTACACTGGCCGTACACCTCTGGTGATCGTCGAGGGGACACTGAATAGTGCACGTTACATCCAAACTGTCATCGAACCCATCGTTCTACCATTCCTAGACCGGCAAGGGAACTTGCTGTTCCAACAGGACAATGCACGTCCGCATGTATCCCGTGCCACCCAACGTGCTCTAGAAGGTGTAAGTCAACTACCCTGGCCAGCAAGATCTCCGGATCTGTCCCCCATTGAGCATGTTTGGGACTGGATGAAGCGTCGTCTCACGTGGTCTGCACGTCCAGCACGAACGCTGGTCCAACTGAGGCGTCAGGTGGAAATGTCATGGCAAGCCGTTCCACAGGACTGCATCCAGCATCTCTACAATCGTCTCCATGGGAGAATAGCAGCCTGCATTGCTGTGAAAGATGGATATACACTGTACTAGTGCCGACATTGTGCATGCTCTGTTGCCTGTGTCTATGTGCCTGTGGTTCTGTCAGTGTGATCATGTGATGTATCTGATCCCAGGAATGTGTCAATAAAGTTTCCCCTTCCTGGGACAATGAATTCACGGTGTTCTTATTTCAATTTCCAGGAGTGTATATGGCTTCGAAAGTAAATCATTTGTACTTGTATCTTTACTCCCTATTCCTATTTATAAATTCTTCTAAACTATAATATTGCTTTTTATTCATTTAAAAATTCTTCTAGACTATAATAACATTTGCTTTTTAGGTATGTGCCAGTGGTCCCCAATGTGGATTCACCAAATATTGACCTTACTTTATTTCTGATCTTCAGAGCCATGTAATATGGAGTATTTTCATATACTGTGAGTCGGTGACAAGGTAGCATGTATTTCAATTTATGTCTAGTTTCATAGGCATGTGTGAATGTATTTCCTTCAAACAGATGTCAGTTTTTCTGTTCAAAGAGAAGTATTTCATATATGAAGATGGAAGGGATTGTCATGAAGTCCAGGCTTTTGAATAGTGATTTGCATGAATGTCTACTATTGGTTTCTGTCATTGCTCTGATTTTTTTTTTTTTTTTTTTTTTAGTTTGTAGATTCGAAGGAGGTTTGTCTTTTCAGTACCCCAAAATATTATTCCATATCTTATAAGTGTTATGAAATACGCGTGGTATACAGGTTTCTTCACTGTTAAATTCGTTACTTTGTGTAGTACCCTCATTGCATAAACTAAACTATTTAATACCTTCAGTGAACTGTCCACATGGTTGGTCCATTGTAAGTTTTTATTTAAAGTTATCCCAAGAAATTTTACAGAATCAACTGTGGTCAGTTCTTTACCTGAATATTCTATTTGTGACATACATTCAGTAGTTTGTTTGCTCCTGAAGTGTATGATTTGGGTTTTTTCAAGATTTAATTTCATAGCATTATCTTTTATCCATTGTTTAAGTTCTTGTAGAGTTTGTTTCATGGTCCTTACTAATTCGTCAGTGTTTTTGCAGCAGACTACAGCAGTTGAGTCATCTGCGTAAAGTATTGTATCTGTATTTACTTTGCTAGGCATGTCATTTATGTAATATAAGAACAGAAGTGATCCTAATATCGAGCCCTGAGGCACACCTGCTTGAATTTCTTTCCAGCTAGAGGAAGTTTTCTCTCCCTTTTGATGTATCACCACCCATTGGTATCTGTTTTTGAGATAAGTTGAAAACCATCTTATAGATTTTCCATGGAAGCCATAGGTACCCAATTTTTGGAGCAGTAGCTTATGGTTTACTGTGTCAAACGCCTTTGAGAGGTCACAAAAAATACCAGATACACTTTGTTTGTTGTCAAGGCATTTACTTACTTTGGAGATTAGTTCATTTATAGCTTGTAAAGTGTTTCGCCCCTTCCGAAACCCATATTGGTTATTGAGAATAATATTACCTTCCTTATTGTACTTTTCTAATTGATTACATACTATTCGTTCAACTATTTTAGAGAAAACTGGGAGTATAGACATTGAGCGGAAATTTACAAAATCTTCTTGTTTTCCCTTTTTGTAAACTGGACAGACTTCAGCATATTTCAGTCTGTCTGGAAAGCAGCCCTCATCAAGTGATTGGTTTATTATTTTACAGAGTTGAGGTGCAATGCTGTCACTTCCTGTCTTTATGATATTTGTTGGAATTTCATCCCAGTCCACAGATTTAAGATTTTTTAGAGATTGTGTGATGTTAGCGACTTCATGACATGATACTGCAGTAAATTTAAACTCACTTGATGCCTGCAGTACTGCATCAGGTCTTATTTGTGGAAGTATAAAGTTCTTGATGTCTATGAAACAGAAGAATAACAACAAATTTTTTGAGGTTTTTTATGTTTAAATCAAATGATCTCCTTTTGATGTTGAAAATTTTTGCCCTCATAAAATTTCACTGTCTCCTCACATAACCAGTTTTGTTACAAATCTGCAAACATACATACATAGATCGTAATACGACATTTCGTCATGATGAGGAACATGTCACTTTAACATAAGTTTTCTTTACACAAAATAATTATTAATTTTTTTCTTTTTTTTTTTACAGTTACTACTTCATATCTAAAAATTCATCTATTGAGGAGAAGGAGTTCTCATTTAGAAATTCTTTTAATTTACTTTTAAATGTTGGTTGGCTATCTGTCAGACTTTTTATGCTTTTTGGCAAATGACCAACGATTTTTGTGGCAGCATAATTCACCGCTTTCTGTGCCAAAGTGAGAGTTAATCCAGAATAGTGAAGATCGTCCTTTCTTCTCGTGTTGTAGCTATGCACTTTGCTGTTATTTTTGATCTGGGATAGGTTATTAAAGACAAATTTCATAAGTGAATATATGAATGTCCCGAGTTCCTTAAACAAATGTCTGCAAGATGATCTTGGGTGGGCTTCAGCTATTATTCTGATTACATGCTTTTGTGCAATGAATACTTTCTCCCTTGATGACAAATTACCACAAAATATGATGCCATATGAAAGCAGTGAATGAAAATAGGCATAATAGGCTAATTTACTAGTATGTGTATCACCAAAATTTGCAATAACTCTAATAGCATAAGTAGCTGAACCTATCCGTTTCAGCAGATCATCGATGTGTTTCTTCCAGTTCAATTTCTCATCAAGGCACACACTCAGAAATTCGGAATATTCTGCCTTAGCAACACACTTCTGTTCATAGTCTATATTTATCAATGGTGTTACGCCATTTACTGTACAGAATTCTATAAACTGTGTTTACTATGAATTTAGTGAGAGTCCATTAATAATTTTCTGAAAGACATTATTTACAGTTTCCTCGGCTGATTCTTGCTTCTTGGGTGTGATTACTATATTTCTATAATCAGCAAAGATAACTAGCTTTGCATCTTCATGAATATAGAGTCGCAAGTCATTAATATATATTAAGAACAATAAGGGACCCAAGACTAAACCCTGTGGAACACCATTCTTGATATTTTACCCCTAGTTAGAGGACTCTGCTGAGTTTTCTACCTTCTGCAGTCTTCCAGTTAAATACGAATTAAACCATTTGCGCACTGTCCCACTGAAGAGCAATTTAGCTTTGGACAGAATACATGCACAAGAGATACAATATGACTTGTGAATTTTGGGAGAGAGATTTACTGAAAAGGGAAGATACCTATAAACGTGTTTTGTAGACCTGGGAAAGGCCTTTGATAATGTGACTTGGTCTAAGCTTGCAGCTATAATGAAGGGGAAAGGGAATGGACCGGAAAATTAGGCCGGCCAGTGTGGCCGAGCGATTCTAGGCGCTATAATCTGGAACCACGCGATTCAGAAGTTAAGTCCCATAGTGCTCAGAGCCACTTGGAAAACTAGACTTGTTATAAAGTTATTATATTTTAATCAAATTGGATCATTGAAAGTGAGAGGAGAAAGTACCAATTGGATAGAAGTAGGAAAAGGAGCAAGATGAAGATGTTGTCTCCTATCCTTTTCATTCTATACTTAGAAAATATAATCGACCACTGCCTGCTAGATGAAAATGGGGTAGAAACTGGAAGAAGAAGAAGAAGAAGAAGAAGAAGAATATGGTGTTTGAAGTGTGCAGATGAGATGGTCCTCCTAGCAACTCCTGAAAAACAGTTACAGGATATATTGTTATCATTGAAGCTAAATGAACAGTTCATGGAATGAAAATCAATACAGATATAATAAAAGTGGTGACACTAGGAGGAAATAAAAAGGCAGATAATGCTCAATTGACAAGTATTAGAATACGCGAAAAGCTTTAAATACCTTGGAAGCGGGATAGAAACTGTCTGAAAAGGCAGTTGTTGCTGGTTGGTCTTCAGTCTGAAGACTGGTTTGATACAACTCTCCATGCTGCTCTCTTCTCTTATAATGTCTCCAGATTTGGACATTAAAGACTGTGTGGTTTTTGTAACTTATTACTAAAATGTCTTAAGTGTACAGTAATTATTTTTCATCATAGGCACAGTCTGAACAATATGGCTATCTTCTCTGACAACTACAATTATAAATAATAATATCTTTTCTTGTTATGTAAAAATACAGTCATAATAGCTGCTCGGTATTCTGTCTGTCTTACTTTTGTTTACACTATTCCTGGAGAAAGAGCCATTTACATTGAGGAGGTGTGTATGTTGTGATTGTTATTAATATGTATGAATGTTACCCTTGTTATTATTGAAAATAACCTTCTGATCTTTCATGTTAATGTTCTGAACATTTAAATAATTTATAGCAATTTATAGCTGCTGTGCCATCAGTAAACAGTATATCTTTGGCGTGCTTCAGACACCATTATGTGGCAATTTCAAATATTACAAAATATTTCATGTCTTTTTCCACAGCAGCAGCCACAAAGCAGTTTAAAGAATTTCATTTAATGATAGCTTGCATAGCATAGTGTTAATTTTATTACAGTGTCAGCATCTACAATATTTTAGATCCAAGTCAGATACAGCAGCTTTTGCCTTGACTAAGAACAAGAGAATCTTAAAATTTATAAATTGTTTAGGCGCTTTGTATGATAAAAGTAAACTCACTAACAAAAAGTAAATTCAAAGGCAGTATTTTATTCTCTTTACATATTCATATTTCATTTCCTTGCCTTGGGAAGTCTGACATCTATTACATGCAAGTTTACACATTTTATAGGCAGGCTTGGTGTCAGAATATCAATGAGGACCCATATGTAAGATTAAAATGAAATACTGTGCAAGATTCTTCATCTCAATAATTACTGCAACCTACATCCTTCGGAATCTGCTTACTGCATTCATCTCTTGGGCTCAATCTATGATTTTGTACACCCCCTAAAACACACACACACACACACACACACATTTCCATCCAGTACTAACTTAGTGATCCCTCGCTGTCTCAGAATGTGTCCTATCACTCAACCCATCCTTTTAGTCAAGTTTTGCCACAAATTTCTTGTCTCCCCAATTCTGTTCAGTACTTCCTCATTAGTTACATGATCTACACACCCAATTTTCAGCACTATTCTGTACTACCACTTTTCTAATGCTTCTATTCTCTTCTTGTGTGTACTGTTTGCTGTCCATTTTCACTTTTATGCCTGTTTACACTCCAGACAAATACCTTAAGAAAAGACTTCCTAGCACCTAAGCCTATATTCTATACTAACCCATCTAATCTTCAACATTTTTCTGTAACACCACATTTCGAAAACTTCTCTTCTCTTTTTATCTAAACTGTTTACTGCCCAGGTTTCACTTCCATACATGGCTACACTCCATACAAACACTTTCTAATACATAAATAAAAAAATAAAAAAAAGTGATATCCTCTCTGCTTCAGCCACCATCTGTTATTTTGCTGTCCAAATAGCAAAACTCATCTACTACTTTAAGTGTCCTGTTTCCTAATCTAATTTCCTCAGCATCACCCGATTTAATTCGACTGCATTGCATTATCCTTGTTTTGCTTTTGTTTATCATCTTATATCCTTCTTTCGAGACACTGTCAATTCCATACAACTGCTCTTCCAACTCCTTTGCTGTCTCTGACAGAATTATAATGTCATCAGCAAACCTCAAGATTTTTATCTAGTCTCCATGAACTTTAATTCCAATTCCAAGTTTTCTTTGTTTTCCTTGAATGCTTCTTCAGTGTACACACTGAATAATGTAGGGGATAGGCTACAGCCCTGTCTCACTCCCTTCTCAGCCACGGCTTCCGTTTTATGTCCCTCAGCTCTTATAACTGCTGTCTGTTTACTATACCAGTTGCGAATAACCTCTTGCTCTCTTTATTTTACCCCTACTGTCATCAGAATTGCAAAGACAGGATTCAAGTCTACATTGTCAAAAGATTTCACTAAGTCTACAAAGGTATTAACATACGTTTGCCTTTCCTTAATGTATGTTCTGAGATAACTCATAGGGTCAGTAATGCCTTGTGTTCCTGAATTTCTCCAAGATCCAAACTGATCTTCCCAAAGGTCAGCTTCGAGCAGCTTTTCCATTATTCAGCAAAGAATTTGTGTTAGTATTTTGCAACCATGACTTATTAAACTGATAGTTCAGTAATTTTCACACCTGTCAGCAACTAATTTATTTGGAATTGGAGTTATTATGTTCTTACTTATGTCTGGCACATCAGATGGAAGAGTTTTGTCCCAAAATTATCATTAGTTCGGACGAAATATTGTCTATTCCAGTACCTTGTTTTGACTTAGGTCCGCCAGAGATTTGTCACATTCTTCTTGCAATATCATATCTCCCATCCCATCTTCATCTACATCCTCTTCCATTTCTATAATATTTCCTTCAAGCTCATCTCCCTTGTATAGACCCTTTATATACATCTCCCATCTTTCAGCTTTCCCTTCTTTGCTTAGTACTGCTTTTCCATCTGAGATTGTGATATTTATACAGCTCCTTTTCTTTTCTCCAAAAGTCTCTTTAATTTTCCTGTAGGCTGTATATACCTTTCCCTAGAGAAATATGCTTCTAAATCCTTACGTGTTATCCAAGGATTTCTACTAGGCTTTGTCTTCTAACCTGTTTTATCCTCTGCTGCCTTTACTATTTCACCTTTTAAGACTATCCATCCATTGTATACTGTAATCCTTACCTCCATTCTAGTCAACTGTTGGCTAAGGCTCCCTCTGAAACTCTGAACAACCTCTGGCTTTTTCAACTAATCTGGGTCCCCTCTCTTTAATTTCCTATTTTTTACAATTTCTTCAGCTTTAATCTACATTTTATAACCAATGAATTGTGGTCAGAGTCCACATCTGCCCCTGGAAATGATTTACAATTTAAAATCAGGTTCCAGATCACTGTCTTGCCATTACATAATCAATCTGAAACCTTTTGGCGTCTCCAGATCTCTCCCCTTAATACAACCTTCTTTCATGATTCTTAAACCAAGTGTTAGCTATGATTAAATTATGCTCCATGCAAAATTCTACTAGCTGGCTTCCTCGTTCATTCCTCTCCCACAGCCCATATTCAGATACTATTTTTCCTTCCCTTCCTTTTCCTACTGTAGAGATCCAGTCCTCCATCACAATTAAATTTTTATCTCCCTTATCTATCAGAATAGTTTCTTTTATCTCATCATATATTTCTTCAGTTTCTTCATTGTCTACAGAGCCAATTGGCATATAAACTTGCATTATTGTGGTACAGTGTGGATTTCATGTCTATCTTGGCTATGATAATGCATTCACTACACTGTTCATAGTATCTTACCCACATTACAATCGTCTTATTCATTATTAAACTCCCTCTTGCATTACCCATCTTTGACTTTGTGGTTATGACCCATTATCTTCCTGACCAGAAGACCTGTTCCTCCTGCCACTGAACTTCACTAATTCCCACTACATCTAACTTCAACCTATCCATTTCTCTTTTAAATTTTCTAACTTACCTGCTTGATTAAGGGATCTATCATTCTACAATCTGAGGCATACAATGTTAGTTTTGTTTCTCCTGATGATGATGTCTGCTGAGTAGTCCCTGCCTGGAGATCCGAATGCAAGACTATTTTACCTACAGAATATTTTACCCAAGAGGACGCCATCATCTTTTAACCATACAGCAGAGCTGTATACTGTCATGAAAAAATATGGCTGTAGTTTCCCCTTGCTTTCAGCCGTTCTTAGTTCCAGCACAGCAAGACTGTTTTGGTTGGTGTTACAGGGCCAGATCAGTCAATCATTCAGACTGTTGCCCCTGCAACTACTGAAAAGACTGCTGTCCCTCTTCGGGAACCACATGTTCATCTGGTCTCTCAACGGATACCCCATTGCCATGGTTGAACCTACAGTACAGCTACCTGTATAGCTGAGGCATACAAACCACCTAACCAATGGCAAGGTCCACAGTTCATAGGGGAGGGGGCAGAGAAGAGCAGTACAGAAATTAAAACCAGAACAGCGATGGCAAAAGAGGGGATTTTGCAAGAAAAAGAGAATTTTCTTTAGAAATATGTACAAAGATATGAGGAAAAGGCTTATAAAATGTTTTGTGTGGTGAATCCTCCTGTATGGTGGTGAAATGTGAATGGTGAGGAAGAAAGATAGAACAAGTCTAAAGGCTTTTGAAATGTGGGCATGTTGGAGGCTGGAAAGAGTAAGTTGGATGGGTAGAGTGAAGAATAAAAAGGTCTTGAGAAGAATGGGAGAGTAAAGACAATTATTGGATTCAATAAAAATGAGGAAATGAAACTGCATTGGACATATATTTTAAGAAAGGAGAAGGAGCTTACAAAAACAGTCGTAGAATCATATGTGGAAGGAAGGAGGAGATGAAGGAAGTGATTTCAGATCCCAGATGATGTGATGGAGAGCACCACATACAGCAGCATTAAGAAAGAAGCAATACACCACAGGAAACTAAGATGCAAAGGAGCTCCTGATATAGCAGAAAATTAATGATTGTGATTTTCATATCAGGTGGCTATGATGACTTCACTTCACCTGCAGGGGAAAGAAAATCAGTTAGACATTGAAATAAATATATACCATTGTATCCCCTGAGTAATAACAGCTGACAATACCATTCAGATTTTGTCAATGTTTCTTTAAAAAATGCATGTCTTATTATGGTTGTGGGAGTTTTCAGGATCATTATGTTATTTATCAGTTATTATTTGACAATTATTACTTGAGATTTAACTAGTCCCTTTATATTTTTCTTTTATATACAGAAAATCTATTTCTTTCATTTTAATGTCACTTTTGAAAACATTAATTAGCCTATGAAATTGGTTTTGATTATTTTATCAGCAACCAGAAGATAATTATATATTTAACATTACCAAAACCCCGAAATTTTGTTACCAAGAATTATATTTAGGAATATTTAATATTTTTCTCCATAAAGTAGGTCTGTGTATTCATTATTACTTTCTGTATACATGTCATTTCTGTAATGGTACCTTTTAGAGTATTTGGATTGATAAGGTGGCTATCTTTGTTTCTGTATTACAATATTTTCAGAAGACACTCTGTGAAGTATTGGAGGAAGCGGACATAGGAGCCAAGTCTGCAACTTGCTTCCAGTTTTAAGAATGTGAAATTTTTGTATTGTGAATTAACTATGGTTAAAACAGTCTGTATGAAGAATGTTAATGTTTGTATTGTAACAGTGAGATCAGAAAGTATAAAAACGGTCAATAACAAAAACAGTGTTTGATTTCAAAGTCAGCATTTTTTATCTAGTGTCATTTACACATAGCTGAAGAGAAACATGTTACTGATAGTGCTGAGTTCAAGAGTGTACTATGATCATCCAGTGTTAATAGGATGAGAAATCAAGATAAATATAATTATTAACTGGTAATTAATGACTCAATACCAGTCTTCCATTGTGCTCTCTGCTGTAAATATTACACATTTCTGTGTTAGCTGGTGCTGCAGAAACATTGAAACTTAATTATGTTCGCCGCGTGGGATTATCTGAGCGGCCTAAGGTGCTGCAGTCACGAGCGGCCTAAGGTGTTGCAGTGATGGACTGTGCGGCTGGTCCCCGGCAGAGGTTCGAGTCCTCCCTCGGGCGCGAGCGCGCGCGGGTGTGTGTGTGTGTGTGTGTGTGTGTGTGTGTGTGTGTGTGTGTGTGTGTGTGTGTGTGTGTGTGTGTGTGTGTGTTTTTGTCCTTAGGATAATTTAGGTTAAGTAGTGTGTAATCTTAGGGACTGATGACCTTAGCAGCTAAGTCCCATAGGATTTCAGACCCATTTAATTATGTTCATTTTATTAACCCCAAATGCAAACAGGGAGGTGTTATAAATTTAATGTGTGTGGCAGCTATTGACCACAACAAAAACATCATTGACAGCAAGAGTGACTTTGTAGACTCCCTCTGTTCAGTAAGCACCAAAGTAGTGTGATGTATCTACCTAAAATAATGTTCAATGCCATAGCAAAAGAAATAAAAAGCATACAAAACTTACATATATGTAAAAAAGAATTAAAGAGGCTACTATAAGGTCAAAGTTTCTATAATATTGATGAATTTCTTTCGTTTTTTTTTTAGCTTGCATGTAAAAAGAAGACAAAATATGTATAGTTTAATTAAGAAAATATTAAAGTGTAACTAAAAAAATGTTATTTCCCTTATGCATTTTTTTATATAAACCTTGTATTTTTTTTCATCTTACATCTAAAAAGAAGACAAAATATGTAAAGTGTAATTAAGAAAATGTCAAAGTGTAATTAAGAGAATGTTATTTCCCTTAATTGTTTAAAATATAAATCATGCTCCCTCCATCCCTCTCTCTCTCTTTTTATATGACAATTCCTATATCATGTATGTGATAAAATGGATTGAACTGAATTGAATTGTGCTCTGGTAACTTGTGAATGTCTTGTGTACATTGTCTTCAATAATGTGGTAGTACTCTATGTACAGATCATATATTCTATATTCTATCTCAGTCTGTCCCTGAATTCCCATATTGTTGACACCAGAAACTCATGAAAACTGTGTATAAGATAAAATTCATGCCGATACAGTTACGGCAATGTGAACTGCACGTAACCACCAACTGCAGAAATTTGCATCCATGGCAATGGTTTCTGTTCTGAACAATGCAGTGCTTCTCATCTGACTCTTCCACATTTTAGACATCAACCGTGTAAGTTAAGTGCTTTGATATTGTGGTTCAGCTTACAAAACTAGTCCTGAACTATTGTAAGCAACAAATGACTTATGTATAACATCACTGCTGTGCCCTACTTACAGATATCCTATGCACTGACTGGACTGCAACAATTTGGCTGCACATATTAACATTTGCTCACCACAGGCAGCACATATTTTGCAACAAATACAAAATTATTTTATCTGCCCTTGTTCCTGCCAGTTACCTTGTTTTCAAACACAACCACAGGGCATACCCAAGTTCGTCCAGACCAGCCACGGACACAGTTCATGGAGCCGTGACACGGACTCTGCAAGTACTTTCACCTTACCACCTCATATGGACATTCTTTCATAAAGACATCATAAAATCAGACCTAGTGACACCTTGGACAGTCTCTGCATAAGGGCACACCCATCGAAGCTCACACTGGCTAATAAATTAGTGACTCACATCAACTGCACTGCCCTTTCAGCATACACTGTCACATTGGTCAGGTCAGAGATCCTTTGGTTTGCATGGCCACCACATGCCAGCATCCTTGCCACTGACACCCCACTTCCGCTCTTTACATTTGCACTACTGGCAGCCCTTGTGGGCACATTGGACATTTCCCACATCAACCACAGATATACTGCCTGTTCAGAATTCGTACGATGCCCACTGTGACTTTGAGAAACAGTGCAGTCCAGCCATGTCTCAAGAAAGTGCCAGCCACTGCATGACTGGTGTGCATCTGCACCTCATCACCTGCAAGAAACATTCCAGCCATGCCTGGTTCCTATACCAGGTCCAGCCATGCCCCCTTCTGGACTAGCCATGATGCAGTTGGTCAGGCAAACTTACCACACCCAAAACTGACTGATCACCACATCATCTCATTGACCTTAGCACTGCTCTTCATTTCCTCCCCTGTGTTCCCTCATGCTGGAGGAGTATCAGTGACCAGCAAGAGTAACTTTGTGGACTCTCTCTCTCTCACTGCTTAGTAAGCATTGTGATCTGTTCATCTGTGAACATCTCATGTACATTGCCTTCAATAAAATGTTATTACTCTACACGCAGATATGCATTCGATATTGTACACCCATCTGTACCCAAATTCCCCTCATGTGCATATCTGTGTATCTGTCTGTGGCTTCAATGTTCCAAAACAAAAGCTCCAATTTTAACATAATTTGTGTTGTTTGAAACTGGTTTAGTCAGGATGATTTTTAGCTACATTTCATGAAAGTCTATTCAGCTATTTTAATTTCATCAGCTAAATTAAGTAAAAAATGTTTCCCACCTACATACTCTGTTGATATATGCTACATAATACATAAGAGCTATATCAGGTTACATAGTACCAGACTGTAGAACTCAAAAAGATATAAATAAAAAGATGGGAGAACATATGTTTATCTTTTGCAGTTCATCAATATTGATCATTTTTGTCTTTTGAAGTCTCCCGTTTCAGCATCTACAAAGCAGAAAGAGGATGACTGTGATTGAATTGTAAAAGATTAACACATGCTCTCACAGACTTCTTTGAAGTTCTTTTTGAAGTCTACAATTCAGTACTAAATCAAATGATTTTGCCCTGACAGTTTAGGCAACCTATTGTAAGAGAGTGCAATGACAACCTACTTTCTTCTGACTTGATTTAGAATTATTGCAACTGCCCATTACTTATGTTACCAAAAATTAGCTAAATATATACTGAAACATAGCCAAAATATTTGTGAATTAAAATCAGAAACGTGTAAATATCAAGGAAAAGAAAAAGTCTGAGTAATAACTGCTGGTTGAAACTTAAAATTGCATTTGTGATGTTGCATTGCCAAAATCTTGCAACTGTTATAATATTTATGAAATGAAACTACGTCTATTGTCAGAATATGCAAATTTTGGTGGACAAAATCTTGCATCACAATTTCATGTTTCATCCTGGAAAGTACACGGGTGGAAAAAAATAACATCAAGGAGTCATGTGATCTAAAAGAAAACTGGTAGGAGTGTTTCTACATTTGAAAGATTTCATGCCAGTTGCATAAGAGTGGTGCTAGCAGCACCACTATGAGGATGAAAATCATGTTTGCTTTAAGTACATGCAGTAACATTCATAAGCAATTCTTAGAAGCTCATTTAGACAGTGAGTTGGCATCAGTTAGTTCCAGTAAGATGGATGTAGAGGAATTATGGGCAAAGTTTAAGCAGATTGTAAATCATGGTCTAAAGAGTTATGTGCCTAGCAAATTGACAAAGTATGGGAAAGACCCACCATGGTCAACTAATAAAATTCGGAGGATACTGAGGAAGCAGAGGCTGTTGCACTCTCAGTTCGAAATGACAACAAGCAAAAGTTAGTGGAAATTTGTGCATCTGTGAAAAGATCTATAAGTGAAACATGCAACAATTACCACGGTTGCACCTTAGCAAAAGATCTGGCAGAGAACCAAGGGAAATTATGGTGTTACGTAAAATCACTAAGTGGGTCTAGGCTTCCATTCAGTCCCTTGTTGACCAGTCTGGTGTGGCAGTTGAAGACAGCAAAATGAAAGCTTAAATTTTAAATTTCACATTCAAGGAATCATTCACACAGGATAATCATACAAACATACTTTCATTTGATGACTGGAGAGACTCCTGTAAGGATGGCATCGTAATAAGCATCCCTGGCATAGAGAAGCAACTGAAAGATTTGAAAGTAAATAAATCACCTGGTCCGGATGGCATCCCAGTTCAATTTTACAAAGAGTACTCTATGGCATTGGCCCCTTATCTAGCTTGAATTTATCATGAATCTCTCACCCAGCACAGAGTCCCAAGCTACTGGAAAAAGGTGCAGATGACTCCAGTATCTAAGAAGAGTGAAGGATGGACCCACAAAATGCTGAATTCTTGAACACATTTTCAGTTTGAATATAACAAGCTTTCTTGAGACTGAGAAGCTTATATCCAAGAATCAGCTTGGCAGATTCCATGTTTCTAGATTTCCAGAAAGCACTTAGCACCGTGGCCAGCTGCAGGCTGTTAACAAAGATACGACCATAAGGAATAAGTTCACAAGAGACATGAGTCACTCAAAGACTTCATAAGTAATAGAACCCAATATGTTGTCCTCAATGGCAAGTGTTCATCGAAGACAAGGGTATCATCAGGAGTGCCCCAGGCAAGTTTGATAGAACTGTTATTGTGCTCTATGTACATAAATAATTTGGCAGACAGGTTTGGCAGCAATTTCCAGTTGTTTGCTGGTGATGTGGTGTACTGTAAGGTGTTGAAGTTCAGTGACTGTAGGAAGTTACAAGATGACTTAGATGAAATTTCTAGTTTGTGTGACGAATGGCAGCTATCTCTAAATGCGAGAAAATGTAAGTTAATGCAGATGAGTAGGAAGGACAAACCTGTAATGCTAAGTACAGTATTACTAGTGTTCTGCTTGACACATCAAGTCATTGAAATATCTGGGCATAATATTGCAAAGCAATATGAGACGGAACAAACATGTGAGAACTGTGGCAGGGAAGGTGAATAGTCGACTTCGGTTTATTGGGAGAAACTAGGAAAGAGTGGTTCACCTGTAAATGAGACCGCATATAGGACACTCGTGTGACCTATTCTTGAGTACTGAATGATTGTTTGGGATCTGTACCAGGTCACACTGAATGAAGACATCAATGCAATTCAGAGGCGGGCTGCTAGATTTGTTACTGGCAGGATTGAACAACACATAAGTGTTACGGAGATGCTACAGCAACTCAAATGGAAATCCCTGGAGGAACCACTTTTCAAGAACTACTGTTCAGAAAATTTAGAGTACCAGCATTTGAAGCTGACTGCTGATCTATTCTACTGCCACCAACATACATTATGTGTTGGGACCACAAAGATAAGATATGAGAAATTGGGGCTCATTTGGAGGTATGCAGACAGTCGTTTTTACCTTGCTCTATTTTGGAGCAGTACAGGAAAGGAAGTGAGCGGTTGCTGAAGTGTGTGGGACCAGTACCAGATAGGACTAACGGGGAATATTGAAAGTACATAGAGAAGGGCAGCACGAATGATCACAGGTTTGTTTAATCCATGGGAGAGTGTCACAGAGATACTGAAGGAACTGAACTGGAAGACTCTTGAACAGAGACGTAAACTATCCCAAGAAAGTCTACTAACAAAGTCTTGAGAACCAACTTTAAATGACTGCTCTGGGAATATAATAAAACTCCATATGTGTCTCTCACATAGGGATTGTGGAGATAAGATTAGAATAGTTACTGCAAACACAGAGGCATTCACAAAATCATTATTCCCAGGCTGCATATGTGAGTGGAACAGGAAGAACCCCTAATAATTGGTACAACGGGATGTAACCTCTGCCATGCAGCTCACAGTGGTTTGCAGAGTGTGGATGTAGATGTATATGCAGATATAGATGTAGAAAAACCTGCAATATAGACACAACCATCAGTGATCCTCAAGCTCACGCAACAGCCTATTTGGATTGCTGCGCTTGGTCATCCACTGCGTGACTCAGGCTTTCGGTTTAATGAAACATGAGTCAGTACACTATCATCAAATTTTTGCAGAGCATAGTTGTTGCAAAATAGATTAATGCACAAAACTAAGTTTGCATGTAAATTTTATGTTTAAGTTTTATTTTCATTGTCATTAGTAAAGTGTTGTTATGACATACATGTATGACCACACACTTTTCCTTTTACTAACACCACTACCATTCATAATTATCTGCTAATTGCTTTGAAGAGGAGGGCTACTGTGCTGCACATTTTGACATGTTCACCTTTTGAGAGTTCTTACGTTATTTTGATGTGCTTTTTGAACCACTGTTAATATATGACATTCACAGCAGTGTATCCCACTTTAAAACACAAAAAACTAAAAGTGCTGGGTGCTTAAAATTAAAGTGCAGCTACTCACAGATGCCCAGTTTTGGCTGTAATTATCATATGGTAGCAAAACTTGGTGGATATTCTTGTTACAACCTTTAATCACCAATAATTGCGTGGAAATTCAAACACACTCACTTAGAAACAATAGCTGGTTACATGGTAACAACTCAGTATCTCTTATTCGACTGCCATGCCGTGAAATGCGGCCGGCGCCGTTCGTTGTTGGTTGGTTGTTTTGGGGGAAGAGACCAAACAGCGAGGTTATCGGTCTCATAGAGATTAGGGAAGGATGGGGAAGGAAGTGGGCTGTGCCCTTTCGAAGGAACCATCCCGGCATTTGCCTGGAGCGATTTAGGAAAATCACGGAAAACCTAAATCAGGATGGCCGGACGCGGGATTGCACCGTCGTCCGCCATTCGTAACTAGGTGGCGCTCCCGCGCTCAGCCGAGTTGCGGAGTGCCTCTATCGCCGTTTTGCATGTACTGTCATGGCGGCACTGTTAAATGTCATGGCACTGTCACAACACTTTCCCTCCCCTTGAAGAAAAAAAAAATTCACTTCCTTGGAGACATGGACAGTGCAGAGACATCCATGACCTCCGAGAAGATCCCGCGGAGAGACACGAGAGTATGGTTGAAAATTCCAGAGCGGAAGCTCATGTGTGGAACGTGCCTCCTGGACGAGATGATGGGTGAAAACACCAGAGCAGCATCCATAGGTGTCGGTGACCTGGGGGTGTGCTTCAGCGAGATGGGTCCCAGAGAAGGCAGTGTCGTGACTGGGGCCGGTTCCAGCATACTCGGAAGCGGTAGCAATGTCGGCTGCATCAACACATACGGTAGATCGGCAGCAGCGACAGGACTGGCTTCTCGGGCTGGTAGAGGCGAAGGTTGGGGCGGTGGCACCAGCGTATCCACCACTCCTGGGCACATCTGGTCATAATGGCGAACAACATGCCATCGTCCGTACGTATTTCACAAAGCCGGCAGCCGCGAAGAGCCTTGACCACCCCTGGAATCCATTTAGGGCAAGATCCACACCCTCGTGCCCACATGTCGGCGCCCACCGAGTATTTTCCCACACTAGGGGACACAGCACAAGGCCTGACAGGGTGAAGCAGGTGCAGTAGAGTGTGCGGTTGGTGGCCATGCAAGAGTGGAACAGCGCTGCGATCACCCAGAGGCATGAAGCGATACGAACTCAGAAATTGCAGCAGAGCATCATCTGTGGAAAAATCACTAAGGAATTTTTTCATCTGGCTTTTGAAAGTGCGGACAATGCGCTCGACCTCCCCATTCGATTGCAGATGGAAGGGCAGTGCTGTAATTTGATAAATCCCTTGTCCAGTACAAAAATCATGGAAGGCCTGCGAAGAGAACTGAGGGCCCTTGTCCGTGACGATCATGCATGGAAGACCTTCTAGCGCAAATATTTTGGACAAAGCCAGCATCATCACCGCAGTGGTGGGTGACAGACATCGAACAACAAATGGAAACTTCGAGAAGGCGTCAATCAACAGTAGCCAATAAGTACCGAGGAAGGAGCCGGCAAAGTCAGCGTGCACCCATTCCCACGGCTGCACCGGATCAGGCCATGGAGAGGGCATTGTACGAGGTGCAGCCAGTTGTTGAGCACACTGACCACACGCAGCAACCATGTGGGCGATGTCCGAATCAATACCGGACCAATAAAGGTGCCTGCGGGCCAGGGACTTAGTCCGAGAAATACCCCAATGGCCTTCAAGCAACAATTTGAGAACATTTTTGCAAAGAGAGGTTGGCACCATGACCCGTGGAGATGCGCCATCCGTGGCCAGAAGAACAACACCATTACGAACAGACAGACGAAGGTGCAAGGCACGGTAGTTGCGAAGGGGATCCGATGCCCAGCTCTTGGTCCTGTCCGGCCAACCCCGTTGAACAAAACCGATCACCTGACACAGGACTGGATGCCGCACAGTAGCCGACGCGACCTGCGAACCTGTAAGTGGAAAATCCTCGACTGCACGACGTTATTCCTCATCAATGTGGAAACAGAATAGTTCATCGTGATCGAAAACTGGGTCGGGGCCCATCAGCAATCGCGACAATGTGTCAGCATTGGCGTGCTGAGCCGTGGGGCGATAGTGAATCTCATAGTGAAAATGAGACAAGTATAAGGCCCAACGTTGCAGGAGGTGAGCTGCCTTATCCGGAAGCAACGCTGATGGGCTGAACAGAGAGACCAGCGGCTTGTGGTCAGTGATGAGGTGAAACTTAGAACCACACAAAAAAACGCTGAACTTTTTTAGAGCATAAATGATAGCGAGCGCCTCCTTTTCGATTTGAGAGTAACGCCGTTGCACATTGTTGAGGGTCTTGGAAGCATAGGCGATGGGTCGTTACGCCCCATCCTCATACCGACGGGCGAGAACAGCCCCTAGGCCATACTGTGACGCGTCAGTTGCCAGAACCAAGTGCTGACCCAGACGGAATGTGGCAAGACAAGGCGCCGACTGCAAATGAGCCTTCAGGCAGACAAAAGCCTGCTCACACTCGTCGGACCAACAGAAAGGGACGTTTTTGTGTAGCAGCTGATGCAGAGGATGAGCTACCGCTGTTGCGGATGGAATGAATTTGTGATAATAAGCAATCTTGCCTAGAAACGCCTGAAGTTTCTGGTATGATTTTCTTTTTTTTTTTTAGTAATTTAATTGAAAGCTTTGTTGCTTTGGTAAAAGTAAAATTGGTTCTTTTTGTCGTGAGAGAATAAATTACTATTAATCACACCAGATTTGTCGGAGAACAGCAGCAACATGTGTAATTGATCCAGCTTTAAGGAATTCTATTACCTTTTAGTGGAAAATTCGTGCGGTACTCTCCGACGCAAGAAAAGTCGTGGTGTTCCGTTCGGAGCAGGAGGCGGCTGTCTTTTCTCATTCGCGATATCGAAAATTACTAAAAAATGAACAGAAATTTTTTTTTGAGAAAGATCACACAGAGAAAACAGACAGAAGTTACATGAAAGAGACCTAAGGGACCAACTAATTGGATTTGTACGAACATATAAACGGAACTGAAAGAACTTGGAATAAATACTATAACGATGTCGTCACGACAGCCTCCTGTTCCGACAGAACACACGCTGGATCATAAGCTGCATAAATCTTTTAAACAGAAAAGATTATCACAAGTATAATTAATGAAAATAAGGTTGAGAGATTTTCTTTGAAATTAAATAAACTTCGAGGCTTCAAGTATTATATTATGAAATGGAAACTTACATTAACATGGCCACCCATTGTGGCAGTGGAGTGAATTTTCATGATACACATTCTCGCTTGTTTGTGGCTACATATATTTTTAATCACTTAAACTCTTAAAGTTACAATAAAATGATTATGTCAGTATGGAGCACAATACTTTTGCGTCCGACTCGCAACACATTCACAGAAGAACAGCTAGAGAGCGGCGTGGCTCCCTACAGAAGTAAAAATTGGCAACTGTTATTTTGAAACATAGGTGCGTCGTTTTTTTACTGATTGATAGCAGCGTATAACAGTTTATAGCTATCGTGATATTCTGCGCTTTTCAGGAGTGCGGCGAAGATATCTGGTTACAACATTCATTGGTATGTGTTAAAAGTTCGCACATACTGACGCGAATACAGAAAAAAAAACTTTTACATGTTAAAAATCGCAGTGATAAAGGCTGTAATGTCACAAGTTCTTTGACCGTAGAGAGCTGAGGTAGAGCATTAATGGCCACAACGTGCTGACGTAGAGGATGTATACCCTCACGGGACAAGTGGAAACCAAGATACACAATGGAGGGTTGGAAGAACTGTGACTTGTCCAAATTGCACCTCAACCCAGCCGAATGCAAAACCCAAAACAGTGAATGCAAATTGCGAAGGTGCTCCTCAGTGGAGGCCCCCGTGACAACAATGTCATCCAGATAGTTTATGCAGCTGGGAACGGAAGCCGTGAGCTGTTCCAAAAACCGCTGAAAAATGGCCGGCACGCTAGCGACGCCAAATGTTAACCGCTGGTACTGATACAACCCAGAAGGAGTGTTGATGACGAGAAATTCCTTGGAAGAAACATCCAACGGCAACTGATGGATAAGTCAAGTTTGGAAAAGAACTGGCCCCCAGCGAGCTTGGTAAATAACTCCTCAGGACGGGGAAGAGGATAAGTGTCAATGAGGCTCTGAGCGTTGACAGTGGCTTTAAAATCACCACACAATCGCAGACTCCCGTTTGGTTTAGAAACCACCATGATTGGCGATTTCCATTCGCTGGAGGTATCAGGAAGGAGAATCCCTGAAGCTGTTAACCTGACTATCTCAGCCTTGACAGGTGCACGCAACGCCACCGGAATAGGGCGTGCCCGGAAAGACTTAGGGTGGGCTGTAGGTTTAAGAGTAATGTGGGCTTCAAAATCCTTGGCACAACCCAGCCCAGCAGAGAACACGGACGAAAATTCAGAACACAATCCATCCATTTGTTGATACGGAATATCCTCAGATATGAGGTGCACATCATCATCAATGGAGAACCCGAACAACTGGAAAGCATCATAACCGAACAGGTTTTCAGTGCCCGCATTATCCAAAACATAAAACGTGAGGGGCCTAACAACAGACTTGTAGGCAGCGGAAGCATCAAACTGGCCAATGATAGAAATTTTCTGTTTATTATAAGTTCTCAGATTTCACGTAACTGGAGACAAGGGAGAGGAGCCCAACTCCAAATACGTGCGAGAATTAATGAGAGCTACTGCAGAGCCAGTGTCCACTTGCACGCAAATGTCTTTATCCAGAACACAAACAACTTATTTGTTTGAGAAAGCACACGGTTAACATCCATGTCCAATGCCTCATCCTCGTCAACAGGAACTTTAGGGGACTGACACACAGAAGCAATGTGGCCTTTTTTCCTACATGAATTACACGTGTCCCAACGTTTCGGACACGTGGCCCTGTCATGCTGTACGAAACAACGTGGACAGGAAGGAAGTGCGGAACAAACCTGCTTCTGTGGTTCTGTCTTCGCTGCAAGCGTTGCGGCCCAAGGCGACATTTACACGAGTGAACCGCCACCGCATCTCCGTTCTCCTGTGAAACAGGCAAATTGTCCGTCTCGAAAGTTGACTGTACAGCGCCTACATCACACCACGCATCTATTTGCGCACCAGCAGCGTGAGACACTTCAAAGGATTGAGCGATGCTTAGAACTTCCGACAACAACGGGTTTGGCAGTTGTAGGGCATGTTGCCGAACTTCTTTATCAGGAGCAAGCCATAGAATAGCATCCCTAACCACTGAATCAGCATAAGATTCATGATGAGTGTCTGTGACAAACTGACATTTCCTACACATACCGTCTAGTTCCGCCGCCCAAGCCCGGTAAGATTGATGGGGCTGTTTACAACACCGGTATAACGACACGCGGGCAGCAACGACGTGGGTGTTTTTTCGGTAATAGTTAGACAATAAGTCACACATTTCTTGGAAGGACAGAGAGGCAGGTTCCCGCAGAGGGGCTAACTGAGATAGCAGCTGATAGATCCGTAGGGAAATCCAAGATAGAAATAACGACTTACACATAGGAGTGTCGAAAACGCCGAAAGCCAATAAGTGTTGCTGCAAACACTTCTCATAATCCTCCCAGTCTTCAGCAGCCTCATCGTAAAGAGGGAATGGAGGCGGAGAAGAGGAAGACAGACGTTGAGTAAGCGACGTCGACAACGCCTGAATAGCAGCCGTCAGCTGTATTTGTTGTTCAATGAGCGCTTGCATAAGCTGTTCCATGTCTGCCCCGTCACGAACACACAAATCCACAACGCAGTGAAAATATCCGACCTCGTCGCCAAAAAGTGTTATAACCTTTATTCACCAATAATTGCGTGGATATTCAAACACACTCACTTAGAAACAATAGCTGGTTACATAATAACAACTCAGTATCTCTTATTCGACTGCCATGCCGTGACAAGCGGCCGGCACTGTTTGTAGCTAGGCGGCGCTCCCGCGCTCAGCCGAGTTGCGGAGCTCCTCTATCACCGTTTTCGCGTACTGTCATGGCGGCACTGTTAAAAGTCATGGCACTGTCACAACAATTCTAATGCTATAATGCAGCAGCAGTTTATGCAGGAAAAAAATAGTTTCATTTTTGACCACCTGGTGGAGATCTGGCACTGTTAGTACAAGAAAGACACATAGAAATGTTTCCATGTGTAATGGATTAGGAACAGGACATGGGCATAAAAGGTCATACAAGTGAGAAAGGCATAATGTTGACTTTATTATTAACTGCTTCTTAACAATTTGTTCAATATGAGCACCGGAGATGTTGGCAAGATACTGTACAGTACCAGATTTGCAGATGGTGGCCAGAATTGGAACTACTTTTTTTCAGCATAAATCAATTCCACATATTGCATTAGCATATCTAATAAGGTTTACAGCCATAGGGTAATTAAAGTTCATACTGGACCTCTGCGAGAAGCTGTGCTTCAATTATAACCACCCAATATATTATTGTTGCTTTCAGGTTCATAAAGATGAAGCATGCACAGAGCTCCACAGTCAGTTCATCACTACCATTCACATAGATACTGGGTCAAAAAATAAATAAGGTTATGACAGTAGAGACTAAAGATGATACGAAAAGGGTGATAGTATAATTCATTAATTTAAGTGCAAGCAATTTGTGTATACCACAAACTGTGAGCACTGATGCATCATTTAGCTTTTTGAAGTCATCCATTAAGTTGCTGCTAATGGCGGATTATGAGTGCAGGATTTTTATGTTTTCAGGGAATTCACTAAGCCCTGTTGTCCTAAATATTCTGTAACAAATTATGCCAGAATATGTCACAATGTTGCAGCTTAAAGACTATGGATTTGATGAGAGGGTGTTGATGAATATACAAGTTCAAATGGCTCAAACCTAAAAATATGTGCAAAGTGATCCTTTAAATACATAAAAAATTGTGGAGAAGTGTTATAATCTGAGTGCAATTGACTATTATTTATGTTCTAAACGACTCATGCCTGTTGTATGTGACATTATGCATGTATCTGATAAGTAACCACCAGTGTTTCACTGTGATGATTTTATTTCCAAGTATGACTATTGTGATGAGCATTTTCAGTTAAATGGAGACTGTCATCTTAATGGAACACATCCTATTAAATTGCACAATGAAGTCCCTGTAAGGAAACAAATAAAATAAATTGTTTAAACTTGCTCTTCTTTTTTCTTTCATATCAAAATGCACCGCCATTATAGCTCAGCCACTTGGTAATATCGTCAATCTATTTTATTTACTGCATGTACCTTACTTACTAAGCTACAGTGACAGTGCATCTTTACATAGTATGGGCAATATAACTGTACGGGAACCAGCAGCAGTGGCATAAATGCCAACCATTTGGGTATATATATATATCCAAGCAATGAGGTGCTGGTGGAGAGCACCCATGCACAGTTGCAGGGGTGGCCAACAGAGTCAGTTACCACATGAGTAGCAGTGTGGATGGAGTAGAGCGGGTGGCTGCCTCCGACCCAGCCAAGTGTGGTGCTGGTCCACACCATGGAAGATATTAGTTTTTAATAAAGTGCATAGCTCTCCAATCCCAATACAGGGATATTCCTGCCATTATTTACTATGGTATTATAGTGTCAGGGTTGTCAACATTTCTTTCAAGATGGCCGCTGAGTAAGATCAAAGATATTTTCTTCGTCCGCTAAAAAAACTTATGTAAGAGGAAACAGTATCAAATTTAAATTTTCTTTGTCTTGTTTACTTGCTGTAGTGTCCGTTCTTGTCACACAATTGAATATTAACGTCCCAGTAGCGCTTGTTCTTGAAAAAACTTGTTCTTTAGCTGAAGTCCAAATAATCGCGACATAACCCGAAATTTTGCGTGACATAAACACAAAAAATTCTATTCAAGATCTCTTGATAGTGCAAAATTCATTTAAAAAAGATGTTGCTAGTTTCATCAGTCTCTATTGTCGCAATAAAAGTGTAATTAAACGTTTCTAAATCGTATTTAACTAACACATTTCGTATTGTATACTAGTTAGATAGACGCGATCTAGGCCTAAATTTTCCGAGTTATAAACGTTCGAAAACCTGACCAAACATGCCCGATAACGTAAATTCTCTAAATGCAAATTAATTACAAATTCATTCTTCTGTCATTGTATCTCTAAATCAGTACAATAACAATAACCACCGCACATAAGACCTTTGTGTCGTTTTTTGTTTACACACAGTCAATCTCGCGTCCTTCACAAATTTAAAACATTCTTTAAACTTAATTATTCTTTCGAAACTGACCATGAGTGAGAACTGGGGGTGGGGGGAGGAGCGGTGCAGTGGGGAGAATGTTGGGAGAACAGAATATGCTCTCTCCTGGAACTGCAGAGTATGCAGTAGGAGCATTTTGATTGGGGAACAGGAAAGGAAAATCTGTGCCCCTGAGGCACAGTTGGAGGATGCAAGGAAGGAACTCTAAGGATCAAGGAGATAGTGGGGAGGAGGATGGATGGAACTGGCAGCTGGTAGGAGGAAAGGAAGAAAGAGAATGTGATCTGACAGTTTTATCATCAACACCAAAAACATGTATCTACCATTGCCAGAGTTAAGTGAAGAAGAGCCTCAGGTAAAACGAGGAGCAGGAAATGTGCAGCACACTTCAACTGAAGCCAAGAAGCCTATGAGTGTACAAAGTGTTACGAAGAAGAAAGTGCTGCTCCTAGGTAGTAGCCATGGGCGAGGTGTAGGCCTTCAGTTACAGGAAAGTTTAGGGGCAGCGTACCAGGCCACCAGTATCTTCAAGCCAAATGCAGGGCTAAGTCATGTGATAGAGGACCTAGGGTCTTTGTGTATGGACTTTACAAAAGAGGATCATGTAGTGATAATGGGGCGGGAAACAGTTTGGACAGGGATGGGGCATATGAAATAGGTGGTGACCTGGGCAAGATAGCTTCCTTCACTCATGGCACCAATGTACACTTTGTTGAGCTGTTCAGGAGTCATCATCGACTACACCTTGATGGAGCTGTGAGGCAAATCAGTGTGGGGTTAGGCTCTGAGGACATCAACTTTTCTCAAGTCAGAAAAGGAACACCGTTCAAATCAAGACATGACCTCAGTAGTGTGAGTGAAGACAAACACTTTGAAATATCAGCTACTGAATTAACAAGACTTGATATCACCAAGAAATTAATAATTTTGTGTGTGTATAGATCTCCCAGTGGTAGTGTGGACACTTTTTTTTCAATAAATTAACAGAAGTTCTAGACAAGGTCTCAAGTACAAAGGTCAACATAATTCTGTGTGGGGACATTAACATCAACACTAATATCATAAATGAATCCAGTAGCACCTTCATAAGCATACTTCAAAGTTTTAAGAGTTACAACAATGACTTCAACAGTAATTGACCATGTGGCCACAAATATGGACAGGGAAAAATGTGATGTAGCTGTAAAAGATCTCAGACTATCAGACCATCTCTGTCAAATAACAACAGTAAAGTCAGGCATAGAATCATTTCCTAAACTACAACCCTGCAAAAGACATCTATCAGAAACCAAAATAAAAGATTTTTCAAAAGAATTAGAAAAACAAAGCTGGGATGAAGTGTGTAAGGAATCCAATGTGAATATGAAATTCTCTAAATTCTCCACATCGTTTAAATCGAACTTTGAAAAGGCATTTCCAAAATTATGCATGCCTGTATCAACATCCCACCAACAAAGATGGATAACATCAGGAATTAAGAAGTCTTCCCAAACACTTAAACACCTCAGTTCCATCAAAACGAGTTGCAACGATCCAGAATTCTTAAATTTCTATCATAGATACAAAAAGATCTATAGGAAGGTGCTGATTGCTGCAAAAAAGTCATTTTATGACAAAATAATATATAATGCAGAGAATAAAAGCAAAGCAGTCTGGGATGTTATAAAAAAGGAAACAGGGAGAGGCAAACAAATGCAGAATAACATACTGCTAAGGGAGAGGGATAAAGTAATAAATGATCCACAACACTTAGCAAACTATGCAAATGACCATTTTTCAAGTATTGCAAAGAAGTTACAGCAAAAATTCCCCAAAACAAATATAACACCTGTAAATAATGTTGCACTAAATACAATGATGTTACTTCCAACCATAGAGAATGAAGTCAATAAAACTGTTCAAAAACTACAAAATAAAAAGTCAGTAGGCTTAGATGAAGTACCAATGTGTGTACTGAAACAATGCATAGGGATTATACAAGGCCCCTTAACAAATACAGTATAATAAATGAATCCTTTACATCAGGGCATTTCCAGAGCAGTTAAAACAGGCAAGAGTTGTACTTTTGCTTAAGAAAGATAATGTAGAAGACATAGAAAATTACTGGCCCATGTCCCTGCTGTCACCATTTTCAAAAATAATAGAAGCAATTATGAAAGACAGGTTAATCAATTACCTGAATAAATACAATCTTTGAAATGAATCACAGTTTGGTTTCCGAAGTGGCAAAAATACGGAGTCAGCCATAGTAGAATTCACAAAAGTTGTACTTGACACTCTTCATAAAGATGAGTGTGTCACAGGTATATTTTTGGATCTTTCTAAGGCGTTAAATACAGTCAACCACAAGATTCTGTTAAATAAATTAGAAGCATTAGGAATAAGAGGGGTAGCTCATGACTGTACCTAACAGATAGGGTACAAAGAGTAGAGATAACACATACTTCAAATAGATCTAAACATTTAGTAAAACACTTATCGGAACCAAAATTCGTTAATATAGGGGTTCCACAAGGTAGCATATTAGGACCAGTACTGTTCCTCATATACATCAATGACTTGCCCAGTAGTGTTACTTATGGTGAAAAAATTATCTTCGCTGATGACAGCCATATTATAGTCACTGAGAAAACAAGATAACTCCTTGCTGAGAAAGCAAATTAAACTCTCAAGGAAGTTTATCTTTGGTCAATAAGTAATAAAGTGACATTGAACATAAAGAAAACTAATGCCATGAATTTCAGTTTGAAGAGGAAAAATTACAATGTTAAATTAAATGTAGATGGCACCTTTGTAGACTATGTAACAAATGCTGAAATTATAGGAATGAATATTGATTCTCAGTTGAAGTGGTGTGAACACACAAAGTTACTTGAAACAGAATGTCATCACCACGGTATGCCCTTAGAATCCTATCATCAGTGTAAATATATGTGTATACAAATTAGCTTATTTTAAATTAATCTAAATTTGTAACACGTGCGTTGTCTTTTAGTTACATATTATTCATATGTACACTCAATTCTTAGCTGTGGCATTCTTTTTTGAGGAACAAATGCACAAAATATGAACACAATTTTCAAACTCCAAAAAAGAGCCATAAGAATAATAACCAAAAATACTAGTCAAGTTCATTGTAAAGATCTGTTCAAAACATTGGGGATTTTAACCGCTCCATGTGAATACCTCAACCAGTCAGTTGTACACATCAAAAATAACATTGGTAATTACTGCACAAACAGCTCTGTCCATGACCATGCAACAAGATAGAGAGACTCAACTTACATTTACCAAGAAAAAATAAACATTAAATTCAAAACAGCATTTTCTACCAAGGAACAAAACTGTACAATAAATTACCAAAAGAGATTAAAGAAGTTCAATAATACAATTATTTAAAAAGGCAGCTAAAAAGTACCTGTTATGCAATACATTTTATACATTGAAGGATTACTTAGCTAAAACAGAGTAGGGGTTTCATAAAAAATATTATACTAATAAATAATAATAATGATTATAAAAAGTCTTGCATTCCACATAACACCTTCACTTTGTTTTTTTCTTTCTTTTTTTTTCTTTGTAGAAATACATAACCCTAAGGTATGCATGGCACAATACTAACACCTCTTTCTCTTTCTGAGCTCAACATCTCACTCATTATGGAGGGATGCTGACTCAGTTTTTCAGGATAGCAAATGGGAAGTTGCGGTACAGAAAATGGCCCAGAGATCACGAGTGTGTGTGTGTGTGTGTGTGTGTGTGTGAGTGTGTGTGTGAAGTGTTATGAAACAATGTGTGTACAATGTGTGCAATGACTGATAGTGAGATATGAGTGAGCAAAGTGGCATTACATTATTTAATAAGTTATTTGTAAAAAAAGTATTGTATACCAGGAGTAAATCTAGTGATTGTCTCTAACTACAAGTCTGTAAATATATGTGTATACAAATTAGCTTATTTTAAATTGATCTAAATTTGTAATACTTTGACATGCCCTGTATCCTTGTAAAAAGAGATCTACGGATGAATAAAGCTACTACTACTACTATTACTATTTTTAATGCAGGGACAATGACAATGTAGCAAGAGCATACTTGTTGCAGTGGGCTGATTATTAAACTACTGGGTTGCACTGTGGCATTAGTCAATAAACATTGACATGTGTCTTTGGAGCAATAGTCTACCAAGGAGACTCCTCACAAATCACTTGTGTGACCCATCTTAAGAATATTGTTAAAGTGTGTGGTGAAACACAACAGACCAGAATTGGAAGCAATCATCTCACTACCACAAATCTTTAGTTCACTAAGGGCTCTTCACAGTCTGGATTCCAACAGTCTAATAAGAATTAATTGATCTATTTTTTGTATTACCTTAGTACACTAAACATACCAGATGCAAACATTCCAAATTAGATGTGAACAAGATAACGTCAGAAACATACGAAGTAGTAATTTCCATCTAATGGGTAATGTAATATGTAAATAATTTTGAAGTACTAATGTATGAAACCCATAAAATTGAGACAGTTGGTAGGAACACCTAAAATTGTCGTATTCTGTTTTAATTGACATATAATGAAAAGTGTAATATCAAATTGCTCATTTTTGTTTATCAGCCAAAATACATAAAATAATGTTCAGAATGTCAGAATGACTACTATTATCCATCTTTATAAGCAACTGATGTATTAAATTTTACTTAAATTTCAAGCAATTATTGACTTTAATGAAATAATGAAACATAACTCATGTAAAAAATCACCAAAAGATACTCTGTGCAGTAAAACACAAAATTACTGTAAATTTCAACTGAAAGCTTTGTTAAAATGTTTGTTGAATATATGGTAGGAACACCATCCCTAATTTTGTTATTGTGTAATTAGAGATTAATAATCAGCACTGACGGCCGAAGACTTCCAGCATAACAAGTCACTCCCATTCTGCTAACAGCTTTTTTGAAGAGGGCGAAGAAGCAGACAGAGGTTCAGGGCACTCTGTTACCCTCAGAGTGAGAACTGCCCCTAAGGTCAGAAGAATCAGCAATGATGAACAGCTTGAGGATGCAGAAGGCAATGGAAACCACTGTATTAAAGACACATGATGTGTATTCATGGGAAATGTACCTGTAATTGAAAAAGTGTTATAATGATCTCTCCATTGGCAAAAGATTCCTGAATAGTCCCTCATTCGAATCTATGGGAGGGGACTGCCAAGGGGGAGGTGACTATGAGAAACAGATTGAATAATCAATGAAAATATAATGTACTATGAGTCAGGGCACAGAATCTCAGAAGCTTGAATGTGGTAGGGAAGCTAGAAAATTTGAAAAGGGGAGTGCAAAGGCTCAGTCTACATATAGTAGGGGTCAGTGAAATGAAATGAAAGAAGACAAGGATTGCTGGTGAGATGAGTAAAGGGTAATATTAACAGCAGCAGGAAATGGTATAACGGGAGTACGCTTCGTTATGAAAAGGAAGGTAGGGCAGAGAGTGTGTTACTGTGAACAGTTCAGTGATAGGGTTATTCTTATCAGAATTTACAGCAATTAATGCTGACTGCTATAGTTCAGTTATACATGCCGATATCACAAGCTGAAAATGAAGGCATAGAGAAAGTATATGAGGATATTGAAAGCGTAATACAATATGCAAAGGGAGATGAAAATCTAATACTCACTAATACTCATGGGGAACTGGAATGCACTTATCGGGTAAGGGGTAGAAGGAAAGGTTACAGAAGATTATGTGCTTGAGACAAGGAATGAGAGGGGGAAAAGACTAATTGAGTTCTGTAATAAATTTTAGCTAGTAATAGTGAATACTATGCTCAAGAAACACAAGAGGAGGAGGTATACTTGGAAAAGGGCAGGTGATACAGGAAGATTTCAATTAGATTACATCATGGGCAGACAGAGATTCTAAAATAAGATACTCGATTGTAAAATGTACCCAAGAGCAGATATAGACCCAGATCACAATGTTGTAGTGATGAAGAGTAGGGTGAAGTTTGAGACATTAGTCAGGAAGAATCAATATGCAAAGAAGTGGGATGTGGAAGTACTGAGGAATGATGAGATACACTTGAAGTTCCCTAAGGCTGTAGATAAAGCAGTAAAGACTAATCCAGTGGGCAGTACAGCTAAAAAGGAACAGGGATCTCTAAAAAGGGCAATCACAGAAGTTGGAAAGAGAAACATAGGTACAAAAAAGGTAACTGCAAAGAAACCATGGGTAACAGAAGAAATACTTCAGCTGATCAATGAAAAGATGAGTACAAAAATGTTCAGCGAAATTCAGGAATACAGAAATACAAGTTGCTGAGGGGTGAAATAAGTAGGAAGAGCAGGGAAGCTAAGACGAAATGGCTTCATGAAAAATGTGAAGAAATTGAAAAAGAAATGACCGTGAGATGGACTGACTCAGCATACAGGAAAGTCAAAACAACCTTCAGTGAAATTAAAAGCAAGGGGATGGTAACATTATGAGTGGAACTGGAATTCCATTGTTAAATGCAGAGGAGAGAGCAGATAGGTGGAAAGAGTACATTGAAGGCCTCTATGAAGGAGAGGATTTGTCTGATGCGATAGAAGAAACAGGAGATGATTTAGAAGAGATAGGAGATCGAGCATTAGAATCAGAATTTAAGAGAAGTTTTGAGAACTTAACATCAAATAAGGCAGAAGGTATCAATAACATTCCACCATAATTCCTAAAATCATTAGGGGAAGTGGCAACAAAACAACTGTTCACAATCATGTGTAGAATGTATTAGTCTGGCAATATAATGTCTGAGTTTTGGAAAAATATCATCCACACAATTCTGAAGACCACATGAGTTGACAAGAGCAAGAATTATCGCACAATCAGCTTATCAGCTCTTATATCCAAGTTGCTGACAAGAATAATCTACAGAAGTATGGAAAAAAATTGAGGAGTTGTTAGATGATGATCAGTTTGGCTTTAGGAAGGGTAAAGGCACCAGACAGGCAATTCTGACATCACAGTTGATAATGGAAGCAAGACTAAAGAAAAATCAAGACATGTTCATAGGATTTGTCGACACAGAGAAAGCATCCAATAATATAAAATCGTGCAAGATGTTCAAAATTCTGAGAAAATAGGGGTAAGCTATTAAGAGAGACGGGTAATATACAATATGTACAAGAACCTAGAGGGGATAATAAGAGTGGATGACCAAGAATGAAATGCTCAGATTAAAAAGGTCATAAGACAGAGATGTAATCTTTTGCCCTACTGTTCAATCTGCACATAAAGAAGCAATGATGGAAATAAAAGAAAGGCACAGGAGTGGATTAAATTTCAAGGTGACAGGATGTCAATGATATGATTCACTGATGACATTGCTATCCTGAGTGAAAGTGGAGAAGAGTTACCTGATCTGCTGAATGGAATGGATAGTCTAATGAGTACAAAATATGGATTGAGAGTAAAACAAAGAAAGATGAAAGCAATGAGAAGTACCAGAAATGAGAACAGCAACAAACTTAACATCAGGATTGATGGTCAGGAAACAGTTGAAGTTAAGGAATTCTGCTACCTAGGCAACAAAATGACCAATGATGGATGGAGCAAGAAGGACATCAAAAGCAGACTAGCACTGACAAAAAGGGCATTGCTGACCAAGAGAAGTCTACTAGTATCAAACATAGGCCTTAATCTGAGGAAGAAATTTCTGAGAATATGAGTCTGGGGCACATCATTATATGATAGTGAAACATGGCCTGTGGGAAAATTGGAACAGAAGAGAACTGAATGTTGAAAATTAGGTGGACTAACAAATAATGAGGAGGCTCTGTGTAGAATTGGAGAGAAAAGGAATATGTGGAAAACACTGACCAGGAGGAGGGACAGGCTGAGTAGGTTGCAATTGCTACTCTCTGAGATGAAGAGGTTGGCACAGGGAAGAAAGTAGAAAGTTGTGGCAGACCACATCAAAAACCAATCAGAAGACTGATGAAAAAAAAATTAGACCAAATCAGGTATACAAACAAACACTAATGACTTTGTAAGTGAAAAGAGATATAATCCACACCATAATTAAACCAATTTTACCACATAATGGAAAAATTCCATATCTCTGTAAAATAATTTCTCTATAATTTTCTTATTTATATTCAGAGAAAAAGCAAAATGCTTTATAACTTTATTTAAATGCTTATTATTGCACATAAATTAGAACAGTTCTGCACAAGTGCATTTATATTTCCAAATCACATATATTAAACTTCAAATCAAAGACTGATTAACAACCAGATTTGACCAGCTTAGTTAAAGACATAAAAATGCCAATTCTTCTTACATTTTCAGTTAGCTGCTTTATTTAAAAAATCTAAATGCAACTAACCAAACAATCATATAAATCCAGGAATGAAAATTATTGAAACAAAATTTTGGAACTGACTAGTAAATGTGGCATTATCAACCTATCAGAAAGTATCTGTTTTTGGGTTAAAAGAAAGGGAAAGTGCTGTGTCATTGTCAGAGAGTGACATCAGTGGTGAAAACTGGTAGCTTGTTATGCTTGGCAGTGTTGCACAACAAACTGTATTTTTATAATGTGACTGGTATATATCAATAATGAAGAGATGACATGGCTTTTGGAAATAAACAAATGGAAAATCTCTCGTGTCCAGTCTAATAATTAAACCACCCATTGTCCAAGTTTTGAAAACAGCTGGAGAAAGCAGAGGCATATTGGCTTACTAACCAGATAATTACCAGAATTGAAATTCTTAAACTGAATATATTCCTCTCGTCTTATGACTACAAGCAATGACATGCAAACAGATGTACTATCATTTTTCCCAGAAGATCTACCTGGTGATCTAATATTTTTTGTATGAGAGATGGGTTTACATGCTGTGAGTAATAAAATGTCTTAAAAAACATATAAAGGTGTACCTATTATCTCAAGTCACATTGCATGCTGATGATAATTCTGCCAATCTTGTTCTTGTTCAGATCACCAGGACACTGAATAAAAAGATGTTAAGTATCTGTTTTACACCATCCACCTGAACTGCATAATTTTGATGAGACTTACTTGCAGCAAGTTTATATCATCTCACTCCCAAAATTTTTTTTAAAAAGAAGTTATGGCTCAGTGGGATCCATACCATATATGACTAATAGGGGATACTGAATGTGTATGGAGATGGGTAGCATGAGTGGCCACAGGCTAGTTTACCCCATGGGGGAGTGTCACAGAGATGCTGAAGAAACTGAAATGGCAGACTCCTGAAGATTGACATATACTATTCCAAGAAAGCCTGTTTATAAAGTTTCAAGAACTGGCTTTAAATTGTGGCTCAAGGAATGTACTGCAACCTGCTTCTACCACTCCCAAGGTGGTCACAAGGGCAAGATTAAATAAATTGCAGCAAGCATAGAAGCATTTAAACAATATTCTTTTTAAGACATTTTATTACTCACAGCATGTAAACGCATCTCACATACAAAAAATATTAGATCACCAGCTAGATCTTCTGAGAACAATGATAGTACATCTGTTTGCATGTCATTGCTTGTAGTCATAAGACGAGAGGAATATATTCAGTAATTCTGGTAATTATCTGGTTAGTATGCCAATATGCCTGTGTGTGTGTGTGTGTGTGTGTGTGTGTGTGTGTGTCATACACAAAGGGGAATTTTGTTACCAAAAATCTCAAAAAGTTCTATATTGATTTACTTCAAATTTTTGCATTATACTCTAATGAACATTCATACAGATGTAGGCTACATATTTTTAAATGATAATATATAAATATATTTGTAATATATCAGGGTGAAATATTGTTACCAAAAATCTAGAAAATTTCTAGTCTGATTTACTTCAAATTTTTATATGATACACTAACAAACATTCAGACTGACATAGGCTATACAGTATACAGGTTTTTTTGTTCGAACCAACTATAAGGAAGGAAATGCTGTGAAAATGTGCAGTATCATTTCTTTTTCTTGCACTCAGTTTCAACCATAGCAGCAAAGAATGTAACACATTAGACAAATTGTTTCTCACATATGTATTCTTTGTCTTTACATTTAATTTCAAACAGTGCAGTGTTTTTTCCTTGCCATCAGTTTCACAGAAAACAGGAAAGATGTATTTATGGTTTATTGGCTTATGATTAGAATACTACTACACAAACTGAATTGTTCAAAATTTGTAATCCTACCCATCTGCAGATTAAGATCCCAACCAATTATCCAAATATTTTAAGTTGCTTCAGTTGCCAATGAATATTTCATTTCCAATAACAAAGTTCAAGGTCAGAGAGAGGGGTAAGAGGAATGAGAGTGGGAATGAGGAAGTGGACATAGGGAGAGGGGGAGGAGGAGATGGACAGAGAGAGGATTTGGGGAGGTGGGGAAGAGAAGCTGATGCACAGAGGGAGGAAGGGGTGATGGAGGAGATGGAAAAAATGAAGAGGAAGGAGGATACCAGCAGAAGGGGGGAATCAGTTTAGGATGTTTATTCAATTCCCATACATATTTAGCAACTGTGAAGCATTACCAGGCTTGCTAGAGTTATATAATACAAAAGGAGCAGTAAGTGGTACTTGAACTGAGAACCATACTTTCCACAGGCAATAACTGACATATTGAGACACGAGTAACAAACATGCCTCATATCTCACACATGCCAGTATCTCTCTCCTACATTGCAGGAGTAATCCTACTGTTACAAAGCTATTCACTAGTGTTCCATTATCTGAGAAATGCTAGTCCAGCAAATGATGCAAGAGCATTTCCTGGGAAATTGAGAATTACTGGTAAATGGAAGCTGTGAGTCAGATAAGAGATGCCTTGACAGGGCAGTCATTAGGAGCATTGTTCTCTAAAGGAAATGGTCTGTTTCAAGACCCTGTGTGGTGCAAAATGCCTCCTAAATTTTCAACACAGTATAAATTCGCAGGCAGACTGGAAGATTCATTCTGCATGATTTCAAAGTAGAGAAATGAATTTATTTATTTATTCACTGAACTTTTTTTGTTCAGTCATGTCTGTCATTACCTTCTGTCAGCCATTTAAATGAATACCATTACAGGTAGGATATCTGAAGGGAATATTTTAGTGTAAGTGACCATGTGTGTATATGAGTAAATGGACTGTTTCAAATCATGTTCATTTTATAACGATGCTACATTCATCTGGATTGTTAAGTAAAATTACTTAAATTTTTCCTGGAGCTCATTTTGATGAATGAATATAAATTCGCAACTTTTCATTATTTATTGACAACAGAACTACATCCTCAACACATTTAAACAAAGCACTTCACAGACATCACTGATCTCTTTAACAAACAGACTCTCAAGCAGACTCAACAACAACAACTGACTGACTGACTGACAGCCTCGCTGCTTTCCCTTATATAGAATTTTAACAATTACTCACAAAATATTCCATTATTAATTTTGTATATTTTCAATGTTACAATTAAAATTTACAAAATTTAAAGAAACTGATGTTACAGCCGAATAAGATATAAAATACAATATTTGAATAACACTCTTTTCTAGTAATATCTTTAGTTTTCCATAAGAAAATCATTCTGAGCTTTAGTTACAATAATGTCTCTCATATTATTTTAGTTATGTAATTAATTACAATTTGGATTTGGTTCCTTACATGTAATGGTAGCACAGAGCTCGTGCTTTACCCGATTAAATACAAAGAACGTATAAATAAGGCCTCAATTTCTGCAATTGGAAAATTGTGGGATGAAAACAATTGGAGAGTTGATTAGAAATGTAATTACAAAGACTATCAGTTACAGAACAGGACATAAGAATAGATAACAAATGAAAATACATCACTTGCTAATAACTTTCAAGCCGTTTCTCAAGATAATGAGGTCCTTAGTGTTAACTCGTTACTTGATTGTAATTATGGTAATTAGAGGTGCCGGCCACCTATGCCAACACTTCCACAGCATTTTAATATTTTCTGCCAAATTTTTATCCCTTCAATTTCCTTATTATACCTTCAATCCAGCATTTGTACATAATTTTGTTAATGACAACAATTTCTTGATAATGATGCCGTGTTTCTCGACTTCAATAAAGTTCCCCACAGTCGTTTAATGAACAAAGTAATAGCATATGGACTATCAGACCAATTGTGTGATTGGACTGAAGAGTTCCTAGATAACAGAACGCAGCACGCCATTCTCAATGGAGAGAAGTCTTCCGAAGTAAGAGCGATTTCAGGTGTGCCGCAGGGGAGTGTCGTAGGACCATTGCTATTCACAATGTAAATAAATGTTGTTGTGGATAACATCGGACGTTCACTGAGGCTTTTTGCAGATGATGCTGTAGTATACCGAGAGGTTGTAACAATGGAAAATTGTACTGAAATGCAGGAGGATCTGCAACAAATTGACACATGGTGCAGGGAATGGCAATTGAATATCAATGTAGAGACGTGTAATGTGCTGTGAATACATAGAAAGAAAGATCCTTTATCATTTAGCTACAACATAGCAGATCAGCAACTGGAAGCAGTTAATTCCATAAATTATCTGGGAGTAGGCATTAGGAGTGATTTAAAATCGAATAATCATACAAAGTTGATCGTCGGTAAAGCAGATGCCAGACTAAGATTCATTGGAAGAATTCTAAGGAAATGCAATCCAAAAACAAAGGAAGTAGGTTGCAGTACGCTTGTTCGCCCACTGCTTGAATACTGCTCACCAGTGTCGGATCCGTACCAGATAGGGTTGATAGACGAGAATATCCAACGGAGAGCCACGCGTTTCGTTACAGGATCGTTTAGCAATCGCGAAAGCGTTACAGAGATGATAGATAAACTCCAGTGGAAGGCTCTGCAGGAGAGACGCTCAGTAGCTCGGTACGGGCTTTTGTTGAAGTTTCGAGAACATACCTTCACCGAGGAGTCAAGCACTATATTGCTCCCTCCTACTTATATCTCAGGAAGAGACCATGAGGACAAAATCAGGGAGATTGGAGCCCACACAGAGGCATACCAACAATCTTTCTTTCCACGAACAATATGAGACTGGAATAGAAGGGAGAACTGATAGAGGTACACAAAGTACCCTCCGCCACACACCATCAGGTGGCTTGCGGAGTATGGATGTAGATGTAGAATATACGTTCCTCTACAACGTTTCATATCCTTTGCAATGAATATCAAGTTTTATATCAGATAGGACAGAATAATATATATAAAGATACACAAACAAAGCTTTAGGATGCATTGAATTGTCTGATACCTATCCAGATCCATATAAAAAGAAGGTGGTATCAGACATTTCATATGAATTTTGGGCAAGGCTATATCGCTATACACCCCCCTCCCCTCTAGCCACTCTTACAAGTATTACTTGTATGAATGGCTGCTAAATACATAAACACAACTTTGAAAGAAAAAAAAAAGTTTTCTTTTCTTAGCTGTCACTCCAGTCACTGGTTTACATTGCACATCTTAAGGAATTGGCAGCTCACAATCATCAGTCCTTTTGTGCTGTCCATCTTGTGTCTGCAACCCCTCTTTTTCTGGCACGCTCTATTCTGCAATAGCACAGTCCACTATTAGTTTCACAGTTTTCTTTTCTTTTTTTTCTTTCTTTTTTTTCCAGGTGAGGTAAGTATCTTGTTCCTCTAGGTAGGTACAGGGATGAACTCATTACTCAAGGTACTCGTGCAGGTTACAATTAAGGTCACATCAGGTATAAACATGTCAAAATCATTCATGTAATATCCTATACTATTAGCATATTTACAAAGAAAATCACACAAAGATGTGTCCTCCTGAGAGCATTTTCATCATCCCATTTTTTCTTTGTGTTTAACACTTACTCCATATGATTTGACAAAAATTGGCTTGTGAGATTTTCGATTAAGTCTACGTTCATAGGTTTTCACTTTCCCAGGTTTCTCATTAAACACATCTTTGTACTCCCACAACAAACTACCTAATAGATCTGTCTGTTCTTCATCTAGACTCCCAGCTTCTTTTAGTTTGGTGGCCACTAATTCAACATACTTGTCTTCACTGCATTCTTCTTCTTCAGGCAACAAATCATCCTCAATCTGTCTAAAGTTCAAGTCATTAATACCATTTTTGCCTGCACAATTTCTCTTACTTGTCTGAATTTTACTTAGAGCTACATCGGAAGATTGCTTGCTGCCATGTCACTCTTTTACACACTGATTACTTTTCCCAGAACTGATCTCACTGTAAGCCTGCTGATTGGTTCTACCTCTCCAGATGGAATGCAATTCTTCACAAATAATCTTGACGGCTCTTTTTACTCTGTTGTTGTCACTACAACCCCTGTAAGTATCCCATAAAGTTTCTAGCATAACATCTAAATCATAATATCTGTCCACATGTTCCTTATCTTACGATACCTTCCCAGTTTTCATTGGCACACTCTGGTTCTCATATTCTTCACAAATACTACTGACATCATGTTCTTCACCATTAACTAAATCTTCTTTAAACTCCATATACACCATGCCATCTAATTCTTCTTCCCATTCATCATTACTACTGTCACTTTCACTATCAACATCATCACACATGCTATCATCTACAATACTGGACCCTTCTAAAACATCTTTACAATGATCATCAGAATTGTTGACAAGTCCACTAGTACAGGTATCACCACTTAAGTGCTTAACAGGGTTAGATTTTTCCTCCATTAATTTACTTAATTCAAACTCATCAAGATTACTATCAGAATCAACATTTTCTTCACAAATTTATTCACCACACTGATTATATAGACTTTATATAGTTTCCTCCTACAATGCAAGAACCCCTTCAACATTCTTACAGATGTTAATACTTCTATCTTCCACATTTTCATTCATACTTTTCCAGAAGTTACTGCCAAACTGTAATTTGCTAATCTGATGTGCTCTTCTTACATTAATTCTGTCATTTCCACTCCAATCTCTTCTATTACTCTGTCTTCTGTAATTATTTTTGATGTCTCTAGTCCGGTGGTTTTCAGCCTGATTTCGTTACACATTTCTCGCCCCAAACTGACAGGCTCCCAATGAGGCATCTGTCAGTTTAAATAGCCTTGTTCTGATTGTTGATTTTATAATTATCTGTTACTATTCTCCCAAGGTCTCTCCCTGTTGTCATGTCCTCTGTTTCCATTCCTATTACTATGGTTGATCCATCTATTATCACTTCTATTGTAACCACTAATATTATCCTGATTTTCATTATTACTCCTGCCTTGATTCCTGCTTTGATTCCACTCCCGCTTATGGTTGATTGCCAACTCTGTCATTATTTAACCTCTCATTTCTCTCAAAGGCTCTATCCAACTTATCTAAATATCTTAAGAACTGATGTACAGAATCGTCTGGTCCATAAATCAATTCCCACTGTACTCTTTTTGGCAATCTCCTTTTTAAGGCATCTATCTGTATTAGTTTGTCAAAAGGTTTGTCTAAGTGCACTAATTTCCTCAACTGGCTTTCACAAAAACACTTCAAGCTACCATCACCTTCCCTATACATTTGACCATTCAAAAACTCACTCTTAATCCTAGTTTGCTCAGATTCTGACCAAAACTTATTTAAAAACTTTCTTTAAAATTCATCATATGACATGGTGGAATTTACATTCTGATAGGCCCATGAGATTGCTTCTCCATTCAAAAATCACATAAGAAATTTAATTTCAACATTGATGGTCATGTAATTATTAAAATTATGGTGACAATGCTGTAAAAAATCAACAGGTTGCAATTTCCCATCTTCTGGAAAGCATTTTAAACATATGCCACCCCCATACACAATTAAAATTGCCAACAAAATTTCTTTGGGCTACATCCTCTTGTAATTCTACAACTTTCTTGCTTAAATCTACAACATTATTTTTACACAACTCTATTTTTTCATTACACTTTAGATCTACATTACTTATTTGATTGGAAATGTCCGTAAGTTTCAGCTCAGAGTTACATTTGTAAGCTTCTACTTTTTCTTCTAAGTTTCTCCTAGTCTGAACAACCAGTACTTTAAGTTTAGAATTTTCTATTTCTACATGCTCAACTAATTTTTCAAATCTCTCCTTGTTTTTGGACAACTCTTGCGTGAAATTAGCTTCTAATACACCAACCCGTTCCTTCACAGCTCCTACATGAGTCTTAAGTTCATCCTGCCCTGTCTCAAAAGTAATTTTTAATGCTGCCAAACCCTCCTGGATTTCCCTTATCTGATTAGTATTATCAGTAAAAGTATTCTTTAATTCTGCTATTTGCTCACTGAATTGCTGACTCAACTGTAGACATTGCTGACCAATATCTTGCCTAATCTGTCCCATCTGTTCCTTCGTTTCTTTCATATGCTGCATTAATAACATTAACAAATATATCCGCCTACTTTTTCCTGTGTAATTGGAGTACTAGTAGCGACATTTTCTCTGGAACCCTCTCTACCAAAACCTCGATCTACACTTAGTTCACTGATACTTGATCCTAGTTCCAAAGTAACCACCTATACACTTTTTATCAGCCATAGGAAAAAACTTTCACAAAAACACTATTGAAGAAAATAAACTGTTACTCATCTGAATTCCAGCAGAGGAGTCCGAGAATTTGGTCCATTATCATCAGGTAGTGATATTCAACAGATGATTTGCGATCACCCCACAGCAGGTGATGATTTTTTTTTCTTCGGTTTCACCATAGACTGTCATCACAAATAATTATCTGGACAAAAGCTGTCGTCGTTTCTCTCTTCTACCAGTTTTTTACACAGCCCGAAACAATCACTCATTAAACACAGTTCCAATTTCAATCATCAAATCCCAGCTCCTCCACCAATTATAACGATGCTACATTCTTCTTGGTCGTTACTTAAAATTACTTAACTTTTTCCAGGAGTTCATTTTGATGAAAGAATATAAATTTGCAACTTTCCATTATTTATTGACAACAGAACTGAATCCTCAACACATTTAAACAACGCACTTCACAGACATCACTGATCTCTTTCACAAACATACTCTCAAGCAGACTCAATAACAACAACTGACTGACTGACAGCCTCACTGCTTTCCCTTATATAGAATTTTAATAATTGATCACAAAATATTCCATATTAGTTTTGTATAATTTCAATGTTACAATTAAAATTTACAAAACGTAAAGAAACTGATGTTACAGCTGGATAAGGTATAAAATACAATATTTGAATAACAATCTTTTCTAGTAATATCATTAGTTTTCCGTAAGAAATTCATTCTGAGCTTTAATTACAATAATGTCTCTCGTATTATTTGAGTTATGTAATTAATTACAGTTTGTATTTGGTTCCTTACATGTAATGGTAGTATAGAGCTCATGCTTTATCCGATTAAATCCATAGAATGTACAAATAAGGTCTCAATTTCTGCAATTGGAAAACTGTGAGATGTAAACAATTGCAGAGTTAATTAGAAATGTAATTACAAAGAATATCAATTACAGACAGGACATAAGAATTAAAATTCCTCCCTTTCTAATAACTTTCAAGCTGTTTCTCAAGATAATGAGGTCCTTTGTGTTAACTCGTTACTTGATTGTAATTATGGTAATTAGAGGTTCCAGCCACCTATGCCAACACTTCCACAGCATTTTAATATTTTCCACCAAAACTTTTATCCCTTCAATTTATTATACCTTCAATCCAGCATTTTTACATAATTTTGTTAATGACATCAATGTCTTGATAACGATGACAGTATACGTTCCTCTAGAACATTCCATATGCCTTCGCAGTGAATATCAAGTTTTTTATCAGATGGGACAGAATGATATATATAAAGACACACACAAGGCCTTAGGAAGCACTGAATTGTCCAATAGCTATCTGGATGCATATGAAAAAAAAAAAAAAATAAATAAAAAAAAATTTTAAAAAAATGGTGGTGGTATCAGACATTTCATATTAATTTTGGGGAAGGTTGTATCGTTATAACATGAGAAGATGGTAAAATTACAGAGAGACAGAACAGCTGGAAAGTACTAATTTTCAGGATGCAGAATTCTGAATACTGCTGATAGATGCATATAAAAGTGGTCAACTGAAGCGTCCGATCCCACCCATCTGCTTTGACCTGTGACTTAAGGCTGTTGTGGTGTATGACGTCACAACAGTGTGGAATTAAGTTTGTGAGAGTGGCATGTTTGTTGGTGTCGTTTTGATGTGTTTGGTGGTGCTCTCTGGTGGTTTGTTTATGTGTTGTGTGTTAGGTGATGTTTTTGGTTTTTGTGTGTGTGTGTGTGTGTGTGTGTGTGTGTGTGTGTGTAAAAACTCTGTGTCATTACCAGTGTGTTTCTTTTCTCAAAAAATAGTGAAAAAATGTATATAATATTAGGACTCTACAAAAATTGAGAATATCAAGCAGTTAATATTAGTACAGACACAAGTCAGATATATGGATACACATATATTCAACAACATATCAGAGCACTTTAAATGTCAGGTATACAGTCTGATGAAGTTTAACACAAATTCAAGAACTTACTGTAGGGTAAATCTTTTAATCCATTGAACATATTTTTGCAGAAGCTGTCAAAATTAAAGTCTGAGTTCTTTTTTAAAATATAAACTGAATTAACACTGTGATTAGCCTTTAGTAATGTTAAGTCATTTCACTTAATTTAAATGTACCTATTTGACTTTCTTCTACACCTCAATGGCTACTCTGAATGGAATGAATAGAATATGGCTGATGTAATGTAATGGTGCACAGCCTACCACTCAGAACATCACAAGGTTTTACCAAGTAAGTCTATGAAAAAATATGGAACTTAAGTCAGGGTCTTGCAATCCAGTGTACTGCTAAGAAACTTTATTTCTTCTTCACTGCTGCTCAGATATTCGTGATAAAAATTTCTTCTGTCATCTTACTCTGAACTGACTGTTTCAAAGTTAAGTAACACTCACACCATAAGTGTCCACATGGAGGCAGGGGGGGGGGGGGGGTGAAGGTGGGGTGAAGGGTGGGGGTGAAGGAGAAAGGACACTTGCTCCCTCTTGGAATTTCAGGTACAAGCCTTTCCTCGATTTTGGAAATCTCCTGAATTTCTATAAGTGACTGTCTGTGACTCTACTAAACTGCAGATTCACTGTGGCGAGCGTGATGGGAAATATTGTGACTGTAGCAGTGACTATTTCTCTTGGAATTTTTTTGGTTTTCAAATTGTTCATCAGAAATTGTGCTGGTTCCTTGACACAGTGGTAGTTTTGGCACTGTTCTGCTGTCAAGGTGGACACAAACCTTTACAGAATCATACTGAAATAGTGCCACTGCATTAGACACAACTATGTAACAAAGTTTATAGCCAATTATACTTTCAAAGAATAGACTACAATTTTGTTCTGTATCAAGTGATAAGTTAGTCTTCAGTGACAGTAACAAGTACACATGACATTCCAGTGGCCACAGATTGTCTTAAAGTTAAGTATTTCATTTTATTCGAGACATAATAAAGTGATCTAATATTCTGTGTGTGTTGCAGTATCACCTCAGCCTCCTCAAGAAGTAAATTTCAGAAACCACCACAGTGATGACAAGCGTTTTTTTGTCTACCACTAATGTTTTCCTCACACAGACTTTTTCAAGCTTCAGAATGGGATCAAGCCAACACCTTGAAGCATGGATTTCAGTGCAACATCAGCACGGCAGCTGTACATATATATGTCAGCTATCCCCAACTTGCTCAAGAAAGTCCCCTTCCTCTTGTCACACATTACAATCTCATCACTAGCTTACCATTTGTCTATGGACAATGAAAACTAGCAATGGCTTATGAATTATGTATTTAGTTTCATGGCAGAGCCATTATAGATGACTCCAAGGAATACAGCCATCTGTACTTAATCTATGAGTCCAAATGCTTCATTTGAAACAGAGAATCCAGTTGTATGTGCTGTAAGAGTGAGGAAAAAGTGTATGTTAAATTTCAAGATAAAAAAGGTGTCCTCTCCAAGAATTGGGAACTTCTCAGCTTCATGGGGTATGACAGTGCCACATGCAATCATAGAGCTATAAATTCAGCAGTCCAGTTGATACATCAGCACAGTAATGTGACAATTTGAATGATTTGATCTGATTTTATTTTGTGTTCCATAGGTCCAACTGTGTTGGGTTCAGGGGATGTGGAATGAGTCAGTTTTTTACAAATTCAATATGATAATCTTATAGCATATACAGACATTTGAGTACAAAATTATATAAAAATGATGTAAATAAAATAGACAGAAACTTCCACATGGGAAAAATATATTAAAAACAAAGATTCCAAGACTTACCAAGCGGGAAAGCGCCGGCAGACAGGCACATGAAGAAAACACACAAACACACACACAGAATTACGAGCTTTCGCAACTGGCAGTTGCTTCGTCAGGAAAGAGGGAAGGAGAGGGAAAAATGAAAGGATGTGGGTTTTAAGGGAGAGGGTAAGGAGTCATTCCAATCCCGGGAGCGGAAAGACTTCCCTTAGGGGAAAAAAAGGACAGGTGTACACTCGCACACACACACACACACACACACACACACACACACACACACACACACACACACACATATTGAAAATATGTCTGCTTGTGTCTGTGTATGTGCGGATGGATATGTGTGTGTGTGTGAGTGTGTGTGTGTGTGTGCGAGTGTACACCTGTCCTTTTTTTCCCCTAAGGGAAGTCTTTCCGCTCCCGGGATTGGAATGACTCCTTACCCTCTCCCTTAAAACCCACATCCTTTCATTTTTCCCTCTCCTTCCCTCTTTCCTGATGAAGCAACTGCCAGTTGCGAAAGCTCGTAATTCTGTGTGTGTGTTTGTGTGTTTTGTTCATGTGCCTGTCTGCCGGCGCTTTCCCGCTTGGTAAGTCTTGGAATCTTTGTTTTTAATATAATTATATAAAAATTTATACACTAAGTTCTTTGAGCAGCAATCTAGAAAAACAAAATACATATTTCCTTAGAATCATTAATGCACTACAGAAAACAGATACAGAGCACACACAGATACAGAGCTCAAGTTAAATAACACTCTTAGTGACATTATGTCAACTTGTATTATATAATATTAAACTTTTACAATGTATTTAGTTAAAAATTCATCTAGACTGTAAAAAGCTTTTTCTAGTAGAAATATTTTAATTGCTTTCCTAAAGTTACTCTTGTTATGAATCTCTGTCTTTATTTCAGGAGGAAGAACACTGAAGAGTTTTATTCCAGTGTAGTGGACACCCTTTTGCACCAAGCTCAAATTTCTATGCTTGCTGTGTATGTCATTCCTCCTCCATGTGTTATGCTCATGATAATTACTGTTTTGTTGAAGTATATCTATATTTTTACAAACAAAACACAAGTGAGAAAAAAAATATTGGCATATAGTTGTGTATATTTGAAGTTTTCGAAAGCTATTTATACAAGAGTCTCTTGGGCGCAATCTGCATATAATTCTTAAAGCTCGCTTCTGTGCAATGAACACTTTGCTTGCTAATGGCTGGTTGCACCAAAAAATAATGCCACATTCAATGAGTGAGTGAAAATAGCGATAGTATGCCACTTTTGCAGTGTTAGGTTTAGCTCATGTAGTGACAACCCATAAAGTATATATAGCAGAGTTAAGCCTCTTACACAGATCTATATGTGAAGACCAGTTCATGTTCTTGTCAATGTGCACTCCAAGAAATTTTGTTGCTTCCATTCTTTCTATTGCTGATTACCACATGTCACACTTATCTCTCTCTCTCTTTCTGTTTTTGTACAGAACTGAATAAAGCTGGTCTTACTGGAATTTAATGAGAGACCATTCACCTTGAACCAATTAACCACATCTGAGAGTATGTGATTAATGAGTTCCTCAAGATAACTATCTGTTCTACTGCTCATAAAAATTGTGGTATCATCACCAAATAATGTATATTTACACGGCAGGCTTGTACATGATGGTAGAGCATTTATAAAAATCAGGAATAATAGTAGCCCAAGAATTGAGCCCTGAGGCACTCCACATGTGATGGAACTCCATTCAGAATGTGAGTAAACGTCACATACTCCACATGAATTATTCAAGACAACTTTTTGTTTTCTGTCTAAGAGGTACAACTGCAAGCAATTGCCTGCAACGTCACTTATTCCTCCTAATTTTGCTTTTTGCAAGAGAATCTGGTGATCAACACAGTCAAATGCTTTGGATAAATCACAGAAGACACCAAGTGCTAGAAGTTTTTCATTAAGGGTTTCTAGGACTTCATTTGCAAGTGCATAGACTGCGTCTTCTGTTGAATGGCCCTTTTGAAAGCCAAATTGGTTCTTGCTAAGAACTCCATTCTTCATGAGATGATCAGTAATTCTTACATGTATTAGCTTTTCTAGAATTTTGGAGAACGCTGTCAGCAAAGAGATAGCTTGATAGTTAGATACTAGTTAGCTCAGCTTTGTCGCTCTTTTTGTACAGGGGCTTCACAATGGCATACTGGGAACAACACCTTCCTGAAGGGAAGAATTGAAAATAGGACAGAGAATGTCCCTTATCCACACACAAGAATATTTCAATAAATTACTATATGAATATAATAGAGGGAAACATTACACGTGGGAAAAATTACTAGATATATTATCCACCCCTGCAAGGTTCTTACTTTTTACAGACATGATGATTTTTTAAATTTCTTCTACAGTGACAGGATTAAGGTACATTTCTGAAATTGTGTTTGAATATACTGCTTGACAAAGAGTTACAGCTTCATCAACATTGGGCTTGCAACCAATCTGTTGATTTACTGATAGGAAGTGTTTATTAATCATCTCAGCCACACTTTTGGGGTTATCTACTAGGGTACCTTCATATCTGATTTTATTTACATCTTTTTTGCTTGTTGTATCTCTTCCTGTTTCTTTTTTTACAATGCTCCAAATCGTTTTTATTTTATTATTAGAATTATCTATTTTCTTCTCATAAAAAGGGCTTTTGATTTCTGTATTAAGTTTCTTTAAAATTTTACAGTATAATTTATAGTGTTCCCATTTTTTCTAAATCTTTACACACTCTTATTGCAGCATAAGTTTCCCTTTTGGTTTTACATGACTGTTTTATATCTTTTGTAATCCAAGGCTTATTATAGAATTTGAAGCACTGTTTCTGACCCATATCTTGGGAAATATTTCTTCAAGAAGAGCACAGACTTCATTTATAAAACAGTTAAATTTAGTATCAACATTATCATCACTATATACTAAAGACCAATCCATTTGCTGCTCTTCAAAAAGAGCACAGAATTCATTTATAAAACAGTTAAATTTAGTATCAACATTATCATGGCTATATACTAAAGACCAATTCTTTTGCTGCAACCTATGATTGAAAGTTTGACAGTATAATTCTGATGTCTAATTACATCTAAAAAATGTTGTCTATCATAGTTTGGGACTCGGATGTAACTCTTGTTGGGTAGTTTATTACTGATATCAGATTATGTAAGTTCATCACAATCTCAAAGTCAATTTTATTCTTATTTACTGTCATAAAGTTTATATTGAAATCATCTAAAAGTACAATATCCTTTGCGTTTGAAAGTAACCCTGACAGAAGGAGTTCCATTAAATGTAAAAAAGTTTTTATGTCACCTGAAGGAGCCCTGTAGATGGCCAACACTATTATTGTGTAGAATTTAGTTATTATTTCTGTTACACATGCCTTAAATTGTTGTTTCACCCAATATTTCTTCATATCTATAGCTTTGTATGCTACACTATCTTAACATAAATTGCTACTCCACCTTTGTCTTTACTTTCCTTACAGTAGTATGCTACTAAACTATAACTTACTATAGATGGCAAGGCATGTTTACCAGTAATGTGGTGCTCAGTTAAGCACAAAATAAGAACATTATCTATACTGTCCTTGTCATTAATGTTAATAAGAAGTTGATCTATTTTTTTTAAGAGGCCCTTATATTTTGATGAAAGAAAGAGATGCCTTCATCTTGCTTTTTCCTTCTATTAATGCTGTCACCTGACTGAGAATCCACTGGAGGCTGTCTTGAGACAGGAGGGAGGAGACACTTGACACTACCTACTGTTGTCCCTTCTTTTTCTTCAGGCCCACACATAAAAAATCGTTGAGATGAGAAGGAGGCGCAGCATTTCTTCTGCACAAAAGCCTTCTATTTGTTGTTGTTGATGGTGATGCTATTTCTGACACTTCAAATGTTGGTTCTGCCACTACTGCTGTGGTTTCTTGTGAACTTGGAGTCTTCTTGTTTTTCCTGTTTTCATCTAAAATAATATTTGAATGATGAGTAACTAGTTCTTTTGTCATTGAAATCACTGTCCACTGTTCTTTATGTTAACATTTCGTCTTTTTTTTTACATGCTTTGCTGGTGCTGATGATGGTTCTAATGCTTTTACCTTTTTTTGAAGTGTTTTTGTTATGGAGTCAGGTGATGGTGATGTAATTATCGTTTGCATTTTTAATTTATTTTGATCGTTTTTTATTACCTTGGTTATCAGGTTTGCCAGATTTCCCTGTTAACACATGACCATCTTATAAGATCATAGCGATGCGGAATATTGACCATTATTACGTTAGTGTAAGTGAGGTTTCTCAGACACTGTTTAAGATCACACGTTGCACTCACTGTTTCATTTTTGTAGATGTCATTTGTGCCTCCCAGAAGTACAACGAAGTCTCTATCATGCAGATTTTTTGCCTCTGAGGATGCAGTCATTTTTTAATTTCGCTAAGTAGGGCTTTAATTTTACTCGCAAGTCCACAACCATGGCTGTCTGAAAACACAAACAGTTTGCTGTTATTGGAGTTCACAATGTGCAAATCATTTTGTGTTGTTTAATTAAACACTTCAGCACAATTTTTGATTGGCACATTTACATTGACCTCATTCAGATCAGGATTGATTTGGTTCAGTTATGCACTCTTAAAAGTCAATTATACCAGTCACTGTGCATGTGGTTTGTAAAATTTCTTGGTTTAATTTAATAAGTTACATGCCCTAGAATATAATTTATGTAACTAAGCCAAAAAACATAGTTAAAAAACAAGACATTTTGTTCAATTTCACTTTTGTCAGACATCAGAAAATAGCATGAAAGTGATGCAATAAAGCAATTAATGTGATCAGATATGTTCTTTATGCAGCTAAAGTGTTGTAGATGACATGAAATCTAATAAGCCTTTTTGTTTCAAAGTTTACGGCTTGTTCCATAACTTTGAGGGTTTTCTCAATCATTCTGACATTTTTGTTTTTCAGATTTTTAATATTCATACATTACTGAACCAAAAAGTTGGGATCAATATCATACTGTCATATTACCCAAAGTACAAGGTCCTTTGGAAAAGGTGGTACCTCACAATGGTGCACAAGTAAACACAGTCACTGCAGCACAGCAACAAATGAGAGATGTCAGTGTAGACATGCTCTCAAGAGTTCCATACACTACTGCTGTAGAATGCTCACTTACATCAGGGTGCAGTGCCACTCAGCCTGCTCTGCAATCATCACAGAAGTGACACCATCATCTCACAACAGAGTCAGTAGTGCAAGAGCTGCTTTACACAGAGCTATGTAAAAAAGTTAATAGTCATTTCTACTTTGAAAGAAGGGACTATTATTTTGTTCTGTATCAAGTGATAAGTTAGTGTTCAGTGGCAGTAACAAATACTCATGACATTTCTGTGGCCATGGCTTGTTTGAAAGTTAAGTATTTTATTTTGTTTGAGTTATAATAAAGTGATCTAATATTTTGTGTATGTCATAGTATCACCTCAGCCTCACCCCAGAAGTGAAACTGAGAAAGCACTACAGGGCCGTCAAGTGTTTTTTCTGTCTGCACAGTACATACATTAATAACAAAAAAGAAATACTTCACATATGCTGTTGAATATGCTTATTGTTCTGATATCAAAGCACTAAAAATACCAACTGAATAACCTTAAATCGTTTGAGGTACAATACGTGTTGAGTACTTGTCCTCATATTTAATTGCTGGTGCATGACACATTTTCCAACCCCTATAAATAGATACATCAAAATGGTAATTTAATAATTTTTCCCACTCTTTGAAAAATTTCTGTGGATGTCCATGCACACATTCATGTGTTTCATTTAGCCAGGCAATAGGGGTGGGTAAAAGCAAATGTAGAAACATTATTGTATGATGAACCAGGATTTGATGAAACTTTGCTCAGTGAACAAAATATACAGTACCACCTAAATTTGGGCCATATTTCAATTCATTATCATTCGAAAATTATATACTGCATAAAGGTGGTCGTTCAAATTTTTCCAGATATCAGTCACGAAGAAAAAGGACCGATTTCTAATTGCTGGCCTTACAGAAAGGGGACTCACACAAGATCATAGAGGGTTTTGGCTGAAGCACTAACAGATTTATCATTGCAAATAAAAATTAAAAACATATATATATCTGTGACACTCATAATAAATTGGTTTGCTTGGAGTTTTGATTGGACATCAAAAAAGAATTTTACTTATAGACAGAACACAAGTAAATGAAAATCCAGAAACAACCACATGACCTTTGTATGAGACGGTGGAAGAAAAAATAAGACAATTTCTCAAAATTTAACAAACTTAGCTTTCTATGGGGTAAATTGCTTTATAATTGAAACAGCATTGACAACCTTACTTTTAAGGATCTCACTCCATCTGCCACCACCAGCAGCCATAATGGCAGTCAAAAGCCTGAATATGTCTTGAGGAAAGGACCAAACCTGGTTGCAAACAAATAAAAAACCTGAAAATGCAGTCAAGACTGTTTTTATCTGATTTTGACTTTATAATTGAGTTAAAATGAGTGAAAGTAAAGAAGCAGGAATTGAAGCTGCAGGAGGTCTTAAACATGAGTCAAGATACTTTTGGCAATTCAACTAAAATGGAAGAGAATAGGAAACCAGATTTAAATGAATTATGGAGAAGTGAGTTAGGACAAATGGGAGAATTAGGAACAAAGTTAGGAAACATAGAATCTACACAGAAATGTAACAGCACTCATTTAGAAACCCAATAAAGTCTAGTAGTGATGCTTTAGAAACAGAACCATTAGATGTAATGAAGGAAAACAGGAATCATTAGGTTTCAAAACTGGAAATAATAGAATCTAGATTGGGAGGATTAGAAACCAACATAAAAACTACTAACAAACAAATTAGTAGTATATTGACAGAAACAAAATTTTCTTTGCATTCCAGTTGTATTGTAGAAGAAATCACTTCTAAAGTCAGGCCAGTTGCCAATAAAGATATTTAATTGAAACAGTCATTAACCTTGTTGTGGTACAGGAAACTTGTGTGGAACTAACTTTACCATACATTATACATTGACAATATTTGAAGGGAAATCAGCACCTATAGCTTTATGATGATAGACAACCACAAAAACAAAACCCTGACCACACCAGATTACTGTGAACCTTTTGGTTTACGAATGTTTTAACAAACTTGCAATTTGAAAAAATTGATGTGATGGTAAAGATACTTGCAACATGTGCTAGTGTAGATTTGCAGACTCTGCAAAGATAAGAGAGCTTAGATTGTGTTATAGACAACAGACATTAAAAATAGCAGTTAGGGAGAATTAAAGTAGTGATATAGCTGACCAGTGCCATAAGTGGATCACAAGTACTGTTTGTCATATGAGCTTAGCTAATCCAAGACCACAATGTTTTTGCAGTATTTCTTCAAAAATTTCAAATTTCTGTACTGCATGCCTTCTTCTTCTCATCTCTATATCTTTTTTGGAATTAACTATCACTATCAACCAATCATTTTCTTTTTAATAGTTTAATAATCATTTATGTCCCCCCTCCCCCATGAACCATAGACCTTGCCATTGGTAGGGAGGCTTGCGTGCCTCAGCAATACAGATAGCCGTACCGTAGGTGCAACCACAATGGAGGGGTATCTGTTGAGAGGCCAGACAAACGTGTGGTTCCTGAAGAGGGGCAGCAGCCTTTTCAGTAGTTGCAGGGGCAGCAGTCTGGATGATTGATTGATCTGGCCTTGTAACACTAACGAAAACGGCCTTGGTTGTGCTGGTTCTGTGAACGGTTGAAAGGAAGGGGAAACTACAGCCGTAATTTTTCCCGGGGGCATGCAGCTTTACTGTATGGTTAAATGATGATGGCATCCTCTTGGGTAAAATATTCCGGAGGTGAAATAGTCCTCCTTTCTGATCTCCGGGCGGGGACTACTCAGGAGGAAGTTGTTATCAGGAGAAAGAAAACTGGTGTTCTACGGTTCGGAGCATGCAATGTCACATCCCTTAAACGGGCAGGTAGGTTAGAAAATTTAAAAAGGGAAATGGATAGGTTAAAGTTAGATTTAGTGGGAATTAGAGAAATTTGATGGCAGGAGGAACAAGACTTTTGGCCTTGGTGAATATGGGTTGGGGGAAGAAATGAAAGAGTAAGCCGTCTGGTAGAATTTTGCACAGAGCATAACTTAATCATAACTAACACTTGGTTCAAGAATGATAAAAGAAGACTGTATACATGGAAGAAGCCTGGAGATACTGACAGGTTTCAGATAGATTATATAATGGTAAGACAGAGATTTAGCAACCAGGTTTTAAATTGTAAGACATTTTCAGGGGCAGATGTGGACTCTGACCACAATCTATTGGTTATGAACTGTAGATTAAAACTGAAGAAACTGCAAAAAGGTGGGAATTTGAGGAGATGGGACCTGGATAAACTGACTAAACCAGAGGTTTTACAGAGTTTCGGGGAGAGCATAAGGGAACAATTGACAAGAATGGGGGAAAGAAATACAGTAGAAGAAGAATGCGTATCTTTGAGGGATGAAGTAGTGAAGGCAGCAGAGGATCAAGTAGGTAAAAAGACGAGGGCTAGGAGAAATCGTTGGGTGACAGAAGAAATATTGAATTTAATTGATGAAAGAAGAAAATATAAAAATGCAGTAAATGAAGCAGGCAAAAAGGAAAGCAAATGTCTCAAAAATGAGATCGACAGGAAGTACAAAATGGCTAAGCAGGGATGGCTAGAGGACAAATATAAGGATGTAGAGGCTTATCTCACCAGGGGCAAGATAGATACTGCCTACAGGAAAATTAAAGAGTCAATTGGAGAAAAGAGAACCACTTGCATGAATATCAAGAGCTCAGGTGGAAACCCATTTCAAAGCAAAGAAGGGAAAGCAGAATGGTGGAAAGAGTATATAAAGTGTCTATACAAGGACGATGTATTTCAGGGCAATATTAAGGAAATGGAAGAGGATGTAGGTGAAGATGAAATGAGGGATATGGTACTGCGTGAAGAGTTTGACAAAGCACTGAAAGACCTGAGTCGGTACAGGGCTCCCGGAGTAGACAACATTCCATTAGAACTACTGACGGCCTTGGAAGAGGCAGTCCTGACAAAACTCTACCATCTGGTGAGCAAAATGTATGAGACAGGTGAAATACCCTCAGACTTCAAGAAGAATATAATAATTCCAATCCCAAAGCAAGCAGGTTTTGACAGATGTAAAAATTACTGAACTATCAGTTTAATAAGTCACAGCTGCAAAATATTAACGTAAATTCCTTACAGATGAATGGAAAAACTGGTAGAAGCAGACCTCGGGGAAGTTCCATAGAAATATTGGAACACGTGAGCCAATACTGACCCTACAACTTATCTTAGAAGCTAGATTAAGAAAAGGCAAATCTATATTTCTAGCATTTGTAAACTTAGAGAAAGCTTTTGACAATGTTGACTGGAATACTCAGTTTCAAATTCTGAATGTGACAGGGGTAAAATACAGAGAGTGAAAGGCTATTTACAATTTGTACAGAAACCAGATGGCAGTTATAAGAGTCGAGGGGCATGAAAGGGAAGCAGTGGCTGGGAAGGGAGTGAGACAGGGTTGTAGCCTCTCCCCAATGTTATTCAATCTGTATATTGAGCCAGCAGTAAAGGAAACAAAACAAAATTTCGGAGTAGGTATTAAAATCCATGGAGAAGAAATAAAAACTTTGAGGTTCACTGATGACATTGTCATTCTGTCAGAGACAGCAAAGGTCTTGGAAGAGCAGTTGAACAGAATGGACAGTGAAATGAAAGGAGGGTATAAAATGAACATCAACAAAAGCAAAATGATGATAATGGAATGTAGTCGAATTAAATCGGGTGATGCTGTGGGAATTAGATTAGGAAATGAGACACTTAAAATAGTAAAAGAGTTTTGCTATTTGGGGAGCAAAATAACTGATGATGGTCGAAGTAGAGAGGATATAAAATGTAGACTGGCAATGGCGTGGAAATCGTGTTTGAAGAAGAGAAATTTGTTAACATCGAGTATTGATTTAAGTGTCAGGAAGTCGTTTCTGAAAGTATTTGTATGGAGTGTAGCCATGTATGGAATTGAAACATGGACGGTAAGTAGTTTGGACAAGAAGAGAATAGAAGCTTTTGAAATGTGGTGCTACAGCAGAATGCTGAAGAATAGATGGGTATCACATAAGTAATGAGGGGGTATTGAATAGAATTGGGGAGAAGAGGAGTTTGTGGCACAACTTGACTAGAAGAAGGGATCGGTTGGTAGGACATGTTCTGAGGCATCAAGGGATCACTAATTTAGTATTGGAGGGCGGTGTGGAGGGTAAACATTGCACATGTAAAGATAACAGTACTACTGGTAAGCAAAGCAAGTATGTCAGGTACTGTTAACTTTTAGTACAGGGGACAAGACATATGAACATGGATGCATAATGATACCTAGTCTAGGAGAAAATATTCGCTGTGTTTGTAGATTCATGAAACTATATAATTGATTTTTTTATCATGAATTTAGTATGTTATATGATGTGATTTCTAAAGTTTTGTATTATCTGTTGACTGAGTTAAAATTTTAGATACACTATATAATTTTGTTCTGTAATAGATTTGTGCTTTCGAATTTGATACATATGTACCATGAGACTAAATGAGTATATCTTATGCCACTTGAAGCTTTTTAAACTAATGAAGAGACTGGAAAATTTAATGTTGATGTGTGGGAGGGTAGGGTTAGATGGTTCATTACGTTTGTAAGCATCATTCTCTCTTCACATAAGCAAAAATATTTATAGGAACAGGATACGAGTATCGGTATATGGAATAAACTGTCCCCATTAACATCTACACATACATATATTTCGATAATGATCATACATGTACACACAGTACAAGGTATAAGAACAGACTGAATTAACATGACAGTTCGGATGAGTGATCTGAGTCCCAAAGATTATGTTGTTCATGGTCGTTATGACCTATTGATGCCACACAGACTCCCCCCCCCTCCCCACACTCTGCAGTATGGAGTACTGCAGGTGAGTCTTGAGGGAAGACCATGTGGGCATTGACGCTGTTGGACGTCGTAAGAGATGGTAGACGCACAACCAGGACCTCCACCTCGACCGGGGTGGGGTGCGGAAGCAGAGCGATGGGAGGCAGGTCCACCTCAATGTCGTTGAGTCAGTGAGAACAGACAATACGATGGCCAGCCCGAGAGCAGGCGGGCGGAATGGCAGATGGCAGGTGTAGGTGTGGCAAGCTCGGATGCTAATCCAGCCGTCCAGTGAGATCAAGGTGCGAATTGTCATCAGGTCACAGTCACAAGGGAGGGTGAGCTATGCCCAACACTGACCTTTAACTGGTTGTCGGGTAGCGAGGCTGTGGTGTCTGTGAGTAGGATGAGAACTCGGTCATCAAGAGTGACAAGTGAAATGTCGTCCACGTGGTGTGGGGGTACGTTGCAGATCAGGGTGACTATGGGAGAGGGTGTCTCCATAGTCGATGAGGTAGCAGCGAAACCCACACAGCGGGTGGAAGTTGACATGTCTGAGAAACCCGCAAAAGGCAATGGGGAGGCATTAGGTGAAAAATCGGTTTGGTGGCCCGAGGGGAAACGTTGTCGGACTCCACGGCAGGAGAGAGACAGGCGGGAGAGTTGTTAAGAGAATCAGACTGAGCCAGCAGAGGGGCGTTGGGGTCCACAAATGCTGGTTTGAGTCAGTGTAATGAAACAGTTTGCGGACTGTCTGTGACGATGATATCGATAGTTGTATCGCCCTGCCGGAGGACTTTAAAGGGGCCGAGATAAGTTGGTTGCAGAGGTTGTCGGGCCGAATCGTCTCTCAGCACTACATGGGAGCAAATGATGAGAGCGGTTGGCACGTAAGTGTCTGGTGGGGTGTGGCTGATAGGTGGGTGCAGGCATGCCTGTTTCAAGTGAGTGCACACGCAACTGGGGAGGGGGGGAAACCTTCGGGTACCTGAGGCTGAATGAGCTCCCCTGGTGGGATGAGGTTCTCCCCGAGAACGAATTCTGAGATAGTTCCCTGTAAGTCGGACTTAAAAGTTGAACGGAGGCTGAGCAGCACCCATGGAAGTGCTTTGGACCTGAGGCAGTCATGGCCCCTGAGGGCCATTTTTAGAGTGCGGTGCCACCGTTCCACTAACCTGTTTCTTTGTGGGTGGTGAGCTGTGGCGTGAATTTTCTTTATGTCACAGACATTACATAAAATGGTCAACAGGAAAGACTCAAACTGCTGACCCTGGTCGGTGGTAATAGTGGTCGGACAACCGAATCTAGCAATCCGTGAGGAGATAAAACCCTTGGCCACGGTCTCAGCGGTGATGTTAGGTAAGGGAACTGCCTCTACCCAACAGGACATAGGGTTGATTGTGGATAGAACGTATCTGCGGCCCTCTGATGGTGGAAGAGGTCTGATAAGATCAATTATGTACATGATGAAATTGTCCTGGGAGGATCTCTAACTTACCCAGTGGTGGGGTGGTGTGATGGCTGATTTTGTTGCATTGGCAGGGGACACAGCTGTGTGCCCAGGTCTGACAGTCCTGTTTTGTATTTTTCCAAACAAAATGCTTCTAGACAAGCCCTGTAGTGGCACGGACGGCAGGGTGAGCGAGATTATGCAGAGTGTCAAAGGTCTGCTGATGGAGGAGGGCGGGAGGTGAGTAACGGACGTTAGGTACTGGTAGAAGAGTCACACCACACATCATCCACAACACAGGGGAATTTAGCTTTAAAAAACACAAGGGATGTTTGAGGGTCCATGAGCATAGCTTGAGATTGCTCATTGGAGGCTTGTAGGGCGGTCCGGTGGGATAAGTCAATGATGTGTGAAATAGTATTGATCCATGAGAAAAAATCTGCAGTGATGCTGTCCATGCTTTTGATGTAGCGAACGTCAGTTGTGAATTGGGAGACTAGATCAAAGTGGCGGAAACACCAAGGGGGTGCATCCTAGGGGGGTTGCAGAAAGTGTCTGTGTGTGGTTTGTGATCCGTGAGGATGAAGAACGAGTAACTCTGCGCGTCAGGGCAAAGTGTTTGATGGCCTCGTAGACTGCAAGGAGTTCTCTATCGAAAGCAGAGTTTTTCTTCTGAGCTGTTGATAGTTTTTTAGAGAAGATATGAAGAGGGGAAACCGTGTGTGCCTTGCATTGCTGTAGTACCACTCCCACTGCGATGTCACTGGCGTCCGTAGTGATGAACAACTCGGCCGAGGGATCGGGGCAGGCGAGTATCGTGGTGTGAGGTAAAGAAGTCTTTAATGCACTGAAAGCCTACAGCATAGGTGCAGTCTAATGAAAGGGTTTGAGCCTGGAAGTCTGTTTATCTGATAGTGAGTCTGTCAGTGGGGCCTGCACGGTGTCGGCAGAAGGCAGGTGATGACAGTAGTAATTTACTGTACCCAAGAAACGTCAGAGTTCTTTGAAAGTAGCCGGTGGCGGCAGTGAAGTGATGGCCTGCACGTGAGATTTGGGAAGCTGTATTCCGTTGGTGGAGACAGTGTAACCAATGAAAGTCACGGAAGGCTGACGCAACTGGAATTTATCTTCATTGACCGCGACACCATTGGAGATCAAGGTCTGGAGGACCACGGATAAATGATTTTCATGTTCCTCAGCTGACTTGCTGAAACTGAGTATGTCGTCCAGATATGTGAAGCAAAACTCGAACTGTCATAAGACGGAGTCAATGAAACATTGCCACATTTGTGCCGCATTTTTTAGGCCGAATGGCATGAAGTTGTAGTGGAACAAACCAAGTGGTGTGATAATAGCTGTTTTAGGGATGTATTCCGGCGCAACAGGAATCTGGTGGTAGGCACGTTCACAGTCAATAACACTGAAAATTGTAGCGCCCGATAACATATGAGTGAAATCATTTATGTTAGGCATGGGGTAATTGTTCATGACGGTACGAGCATTCAAACATCTGTAATCGCCGCACATTCGGAAAGAACTGTCATGTTTGAGGGTGAGGTGAATCAGTGAAGACCAGTCGCTGTCTGATCGTTGCAGGATACCTGCCTCCAAAAGTTCCTTAACTTGCTGCTGGGCAAAGCACATCTTCATAGGGTTGAGGCGCCTAACCTTGTGCCTAATGGGAGGGCCGGCAGTGGTGAATATCTTGTGTGTTGTTCCATCAGTGACAGAAGAAACCGAAAACTGCACACCAGACTGATCATTGTCTTGATGTGAAGTTCAGGACGAGTAGGGCGTGACGGGGCGTAGCCATTAGCGCGAGTGGGAAAGGGCAGTCTGAAAATCACATGCCTAGTAAGTGAGCGTGGCGTGCATTTGTTTGGAGAGGGCGGCTGCGCATGCAGTGTGGAGCGGGTCAGAATGCCCGGCAACTGTCTGCTGTCATCCTTGCACTCAGTAACTGGCCGGGCGAGAGCAGTGTTGATGTCGTGCATAGAATAGTGATGGCTGCTGAGTCATGTGGCTGGCATTCGAGAGAGGGGGAAAGTTTATCAACGTACGGAGCAGCTGCCTGCGCAGTGGGCATGGTCGTATTGCACGCGTGACTGTCATTATAAGCACTGTTTGAAACGCATGGCACTGAACGTAGCAAGCGAGTCGGGGGTGCAAGATCTACCGGATTCAAATCGTCACACACAATTACTGTTTTTGGGCAAACCTGATGAGTGTCCGAGCTGATGTCTGCGGGAGAAGCTCAATTAGGTGGTTGAACTGTGGGCTGCAGTTTCAACAGTGAGGTACAAGCTGCGACAAGCTCGTTGTAAGTGTGTGCTACGAGTTGTTTCAGCTCTTCATTTTCCCAGCGGAGTTGTGTTGCCGAGCCGTACTCTGACAGTAGGACAGTGACACAGGTCACAATAATGCCTGCGAGGGCAGAGCACTCATGTATTAACTGACATGTCGCGAGAGAAACAGGGTGTGGAACATAAGTGCAGGATCACCATATCTGAGCATTAGTGGGATGATGTAGCACTGGGCCCTGAACTACATGTGGAGAGAGTTTGTAATGGGACAAAAAACCATACCGAGAATTAGTTAATTGATGTCGGCAATGTAGATAGTCCACAGAAAATACAGAGAAGGACATAGGTGCACCATAACTTTGACACAGCCTGAAGTTTGTAATGTTGATGCATTGACAGCTTGTATAAGTGACCTCGTCGGTGAAGAGACGAGGGGCGCCATTGATGTAGGTATGATGGACACATCAGCAAAAGTGTCGACTAGGAAAACAAGTCATGACAAAATGTCAGTCATGTACAAACGACCAGTCAGCCGAGCGGACAAGTGGACAAAGTGCAATGTATGAGGACGCCTGTGAGGTTCCCTGCTGGACTCAGCGTCTTTTAGGTCCTGCGGCCGTCTTTTAGGTCCTGCGGCCAGCTTGGGTGCTGGTAAGGTAGCCAGCACTTCTTAGCATAATCGCCGAAAATCTTGTGGTACCAGCAGTATGGATGAGCCAGATGTGGTGGTGGTGGTGGGGACTGCAGCAGCAGAGGAGGCTTGTCCTCGCCGATTTGTTCTGGCGTGTATACCAGCACATATGGTGTGTGGGAGATCCTGGAGTGCTCAGACGGTGGAGAGCGCGAGTGGATGCTGCCAGGCGATGTAGAAGGCGCAGAGGTGGGACGAGCCCTGCCTCTGCCAGCAGACAGCCGGTAAACAGGAGCAGTTGTGCTGACCAGCAGTGAGTGGTGAGCTGTCTGGCATTGTCGTAGCAGTGCATACAGCTGGTCTGCGATGTGAAGACGAGAGCTGATTGACTCAAAGGAGTGCGGTAGCAGGTGGATCTGTAGGTCAGCAGGCAGCTTGGCAGACCACACTGCCCATAGTGTGTCGTCTGGCATGGCATGCTAATTCACAAGCAACTGAAGGTGGCGTCAGAGTTGTTCAGTTCCACAGATGTTCCTCGTAGAAGATCTTGAGTATTAATTCTTGTGGTGAGCAGGCAAGGCGTTCTATGATCGTCTTCTTTGCAAACTCATATTTCAATGTAGGTGGTGGCGAGATGAGTAGATTGCAAACTAAGTCTGAATGATCATGGAGGTGTGTGACGAGGCACAGGAATTTAGAGTTGTCATTGGACACGTGATGCAACTCAAAAAGATGCTCGACAAGTACAAACCATGACACTGGGTTGCCCTCATATAAAGGTGACAGCTTTGGCAGACAACCTCGCGGAGAGGATGAAGGCAGCTTTGGTGTCTCTTGAAAACTGGCTGGTCTGTGACGAAAGAGGCTATACAGCAGGCTGGTATGATAGGCGCAGGTGTGTATCTGGCAAAAACGGGATTGCATTGTCCTTGATGTGTCGTGAAAAAACGACGCGGCTGACATGATCAGTACCGTAAGAATGACTCGTTGTGTGGTAGGCGTTGAGGTCCCATAAACTGGGCCGTAGGCTACAGGCGCTGATTTTAATTGGTGCACCCTGGTAATAGTGCAGTAGGCCAGCGCAGCAGACTCAGGCGGTGCTGTGGCCGGAACCATGGCCCCCTGCAAGTGCGGGGAGAGGGGGAGAGTTGTGGGCAGGAGGTTGTGGGTCAGTAACTTGTATGACCAAAGTTTAAGTTCTTTTTAAATGAGCATGGAGAATTGTGCGCACTAAAATGTTCTTGATTAAATTACAGTGAAATGAATACCCCTAGCTACATACAGGCGTTGCTATAAGTCAATGGGCTAGTTGAAAACGGGTGCCCCAACCGGCACTCGAACCTGGGATCTCCTGCTTACGTGGCAGATGCTCTATCCATCTGAGCCACTGAGGACACAGAGAATAGTGCGACTGCAGGGACTTATCTCTGGTGCGCCTCCTGTAAGACCCACATTCCCAACTTATTTTCCTGCACTACTCTGTGTCCTTGGTGGCTCAGATGGATAGAGCATCTGCCATGTAAGCAGGAGATCCCAGGTTTGAGCCCCGGTTCGGGCACGTTTTCAACTGTCCCCATTAACTTATATCAAGGCCTGTATGCAGCTAGGGGTATCCATTCCTTTGAAATTTCATTCTAATGACCTGCACAGTCACCGATGATATCTTTTCTTTTGGATATGTCCAAAAGAGCAGAGACGATCTTTATATATATGAAGCGGGAAAGCGCTGGTAGATACGCACAATGAATAAAACACACAAACACACACACAGAATTTGAGCTTTCGCAACCGGCGGCTGCTTCGTCAGGAAAGAGGTAAGGAAAAGGAAAGATGAAAGGATGTGGGTTTTAAGGGAGAGGGTGAGGAGTTATTCCAATCCCGGGAGCGGAAAGACTTACCTTAGGGGGAAAAAAGGATAGGTATATACTCGCGCGCACACACATACACGCATATCCATCCATACATACACAGACACAAGCAGACATATTTAAAGGCAAAGAGTATGGGCAGAGATGTAAGTCAAGGCGGAAGTGTGGAGGCAAAGATGATGTTGAATGACAGGTGAGTTATGAGTGGCGGCAACTTGAAATTAGCGGAGATTGAGGCCTGGTGGATAACGAGAAGAGAGGATATATTGAAGGGCAAGTTCCCATCTCCAGAGTTCGGATAGGTTGGTGTTGGTGGGAAGTATCCAGATAACTCGGACGGTGTAACACTGTGCCAAGATGTGCTGGCTGTGCACTAAGGCATGTTTAGGCACAGGGTGATCCTCATTACCAACAAACACTGTTTGCCTGTGTCCATTCATGCGAATGGACAGTTTGTTGCTGGTCATTCCCACATAGAATGCGTCACAGTGTAGGCAGTTCAGTTGGTAAATCATGTGGGTGCTTTCACACATGGCTCTGCCTTTGACCGTGTACACCTTCCGGGTTACAGGACTGGAGTAGGTGGTGGTGGGAGGATGCATAGGACAGGTTTTACACCGGGAGCGGTTGCAAGGGTAGGGAAGGTGCTTTGGGGATTTCATAGGCATGAACCAAGAGGTTATGAAGGTTAGGTGGACGGCGGAAAGACACTCTTGGTGGAGTGGGGAGGATTTCATGAAGGATGGATCCCATTTCGGGGCAGAATTTTAGGAAGTCATATCCCTGCTGGAGAGCCACATTCAGAGTCTGATCCAGTCCCGGGAAATATCCTGTCACAAGTGGGGCACTTTTGGGGTACTTCTGTGAGAGATTCTGGGTTTGAGGGGATGAGGAAGTGGCTCTGGTTATCTGCTTCTGTACCAGGTCGGGAGGGTTGTTGGGGGATGCGAAAGCTGTTTTCAGGTTGTTGGTGTAATGGTCCAGGGATTCAGGACTGGAGCAGATTCGTTTGCCACGAAGGCCTAGGCTGTAGGGAAGGGACCGTTTGATATGGAATGGGTGGCAGCTGTCATAATGGAGGTACTGTTGCTTGTTGGAGGGTTTGGCGTGGACGGATGTGTGAAGCTGGCCATTGGACAGATGGAGATCAACGTCAAGGAAAGTGGCATGGGATTTGGAGTAGGACCAGGTGAATCTGATGGAACCAAAGGAGTTGAGGTTGGAGAGGAAATTCTGGAGTTGTTCTTCACTGTGAGTCCAGATCATGAAGATGTCATCAATAAATCTGTACCAAACTTTGGGTTGGCAGGCTTGGGTAACCAAGAAGGCTTCCTCTAAGCGACCCATAAATAGGTTGGCATACAAGGGGGCCAACCTGGTACCCATGGCTGTTCCCTTTAATTGTTGGTATGTCTGGCCTTCAAAAGTCAAGAAATTGTGGGTCAAGATGAAGCTGCCTAAGGTGACGAGGAAAGAGGTTTTGGGTAGGGTGGCAGGTGATCGGCGTGAAAGGAAGTGCTCCATTGCAGCGAGGCCCTGGACGTGCGGGATATTTGTGTATAGGGAAGTGGCATCAATGGTTACAAGGATGGTTTCTGGGGGTAACAGACTGGGTATGGATTCCAGAAATTGGTTGGTGTCTTTGATGAAGGATGGGACATTGCATGTAATGGGTTGAAGGTGCTGATCCACGTAGGCAGAGATACGTTCTGTGGGGGCTTGGTAACCAGCTACAATGGGGCGGCCAGGATGTTTGGGTTTGTGAATTTTAGGAAGTAGGTAGAAGGTAGGAGTGCGAGGTGTCGGTGGGGTCAGGAGTTTGATGGAGTCAAGTGAAAGGTTTTGTAGGGGGCCTAAGGTTCTGAGGATTCCTTGAAGCTCCCCCTGGACATCAGGAATGGGATTAACTTGGAAAACTTTGTATGTAGAGTTGTCTGAAAGCTTTCCTTTTCCTTCCCTCTTTCCTGACGAATCAGCCGCCAGTTGTGAAAGCTCAAATTCTGTGTGTGTGTTTTATTCATTGTGCCTATCTACCAGCACTTTTCCGCTTGGTAAGTCATTAAAAACAAAGATTCCAAGACTTACCAAGCGGGAAAGCGCCAGCAGACAGGCACAATGAACAAAACACACACACACACACACACACACACACACACACACACACACACAGAATTATTAGCTTTCGCAATCGATGGTTGCTTCTTCAGGAAAGAGGGAAGGAGAGGGAAAGACGAAAGGATGTGGGTTTTAAGGGAGAGGGTAAGGAGTCATTCCAATCCCACGAGCGGAAAAACTTCCCTTAGGGGGAAAAAAGGACAGGTGTACACCCGCACACACACACACATATCCATCCGCACATACACAGACACAAGCACACAAGCACTTCTTTCTATTTTATTTACATCATATATATATATATATATATATATATATATATATATATATATATATATATATATACCAAGTGTTTCATCCAGGTATTTGTAGGAGTTGGCCATTTCAACAGTGACTCATAGATATTATACCCATAGAATACTACTTTTGTCCGTAATGTGAAGTACACAATCTTACATTTATGAATATTTAAAGCAAGTTACCAATCTTTGCACAATTTTGAAATCATACCAATATCTGACTGAATATTTATGGACCTTCTTTCAGACAGTACTTCATTACAGATAACTGCATCATCTGCAAAAAGTATGAGGTTACTATTATCTGCCAGGTTATTAATATACAACATGAACTCCCTGGGTGTGTGTTGTTATGGGCACTCAATGGTGAGGTTATCAGCTCCCTGCTTCCCTGAGGCACATCTGAAGTTACTTCTGCATCTGATGATGACTCTTCGTGCAAGATAACATTCTGCACCCTCCCTGCCGTAACTTGGGGTGAATTGGTACAGAAAGTGAAATTTTTACTGAAAATTAATATCAAAATATTGTACCTTAATTTTGAAATTTTAAAGATGTGCTTGTTTTGGATAAGTCTACGATTCTATGAGGATGTTTACATCCCCTCTTGACCAACACTCTTATAGCACAGGATCATCGGACAAGTTTCTCTCATCATAGTTGACTATATGGCTAGGTGGAACACCTCCACAGTCTCCTCCAAATTTTCGAAATAGCTTTCTGTGACAACTCTGTTCACTTGAGCTCTAGCTCACGTTACATTTTCACTCAAACGGACAGAAGATTGTGATGACATGAAAGCAGATTTTTCACCCACTCATATCCAGGCCTATTGTCTTCAAACTTGTTTCCCACTCTTCCCCTCTGGTCCAAGCAGCTCTTTACAATATCCCTCATCTCACTTGTCGTTAATGGCTGATCCTATTCTGCACATTTAAATAATCCACTGACTAATGTCTTTTCTTCTTCTAAACTCAAAACAGTTTGTCCACCTATTTTCAAAGGATTTTTGTTATTTAATTTCCTTGAAAGTGTACTACTAGGTGCTATACCACAATTTTTGGGTGCATTACTGAGTGATAATTTACATGCCTTGACATCACTGACAGCTTTCTGCAGGCTTGTCTCGCTGTATTTTTGATAGCCAGCTGGCCCAATCTTATTTTTGTATACCGGTGGAATAATATGATTTTCTACATTTAATGCCTGCAGCTAATGAATAACATAACCAAACCTAACCTAACTTTTCAAAAATCATCACTGATAGTTGTCCACATTCCAATCTCAGAGAACTGTACTACTATTTCCAAAGTAGCTGTGCAACAGTTTGTTTCCAGAGTTTTAGAAAAAAAGTAAAGTTTACACTTAAATACATCATTTTTTTAAAAATCACAGACCTCTTTGACAAATACAATTCTTATATCACTGGAACAACTAATGTCTATGGTGAATCTAGAGGGCGGTTTCCATTAGTTATATCAAAGTGTCACTCCACAGCAAAGATGATTTGTTGAAATGGATACCGTGTTCCATTTCACCCCAGTAGTTCCAGATCATCCCAAGTGACGGTACCGAAAAGTCCTCAATCCAGTCACAAATTTCATTTTATATTCCATACGATAGAACTTCTGTCAATAAACTTAGATGTGGCACTGAGTCAAATGCTATTCGGAAATCAAGATATACTGCATTTACCTGCTTGGCTTGATCCAAAGCTTTCAGTATGTCGTGTCCGCCCCCGGTATCTGAGTGGTCAGCGTGACAGACTGTCAATCCTAAGGGCCCGGGTTCGATTCCCGGCTGGGTCGGAGTTTTTCTCCGCTCAGGGACTGGGTGTTGTGTTGTCCTAATCATCATCATTTCATCCCCATCGACGCGCAGGTCGCCGAAGTGGCGTCAAATCGAAAGACCTGCACCAGGTGAACTGTCTACCCGACGGAAGGCCCTAGCCACACGACATTTCATTTCAGTATGTCGTGTGAGAAAAGTGTGAGCTGAGCTTCCCAAGATCGATGTTTTCGGAATCCACGCTGGTTGGCATTGACAAGGTCGCTGTGTTTGACCACAGAATATGTTCTAGGATTCTACAACAAATCGATGTCAAGGTTATTCGATGATAATTTTGTGGATCACTTCTACTACCCTTCCTATAGATAAGTGTTACCTGTGCTGTTTTCCGAGAACTAGTCATGTTTTTTTTTTTTTTATTTAAGGGATGTACGATAGATTATAGTTAGTAAAGCGAATAACTCAGTACAGAATCTGACAGGGATTCCATAAGACCCTGGCGCTTTGTGTAATTTTAACGATTCCAGCTGTTTCTCAACACAACTGAGACTGGTACTTACTTCATTCATCTTTTTTCACTGGTATGGAGATTAAGTTGGTGTAATTCTTCTGGATTTTCCATTCTAAAGGAACATTTGAAAATAGAGTTAAGCATTTCAGCTTTTGCTTTGCTACCCTCAATTTCAGTTCCTGTCTCATTCACAAGGGGCAGGACACTAACTTTCGTTGACTAACAGCCTTTACATAGGACCAGAATTTCTCTGGCTTTTGTGTAATGTCATTTGAGAGTCTCTGCTGCACTAGTCACTGAAGGCATTAGGATTTGCTCTCTTGACAGTCAAAAGCGTTTCATTCAGCATTTTTCTGTCTATAGCCATATGCTTTGTTTTATACCTGTTAAGCAATAATTTCGCCAACGACCTTGCCACAATGGTAACACCAGTTCTCATCAGATTATCGACATTTAGTGCTGTCGGGTTTGGCTAGCAATTGGATAGGTAACCGTCTGGGTCTGCCGAGTATTTATCTGATGAACAAGTCACTGACTTCAAGAATTTACTTCGTATTGTATGTAGTAAAATACAGTTTTTTGAATTTAATGGAAAACCATATCAGCAATTAGATGGCCTAGATAGATAGATTAATACTTGTTCCATAGATCATGAATACGACACTTCGTAATGATGTGGAAAGTGTCAGGAACCCCTTAGCAGTAATCCTTGAAGATGTATTCATTAATTCTTTAGAAGTAAATTTTTTCAGAAATATTACAGCGTCCTCTGTACCATCAAGTGGGGATACTTCGACTGCAGGTCTTACTTTGTAGTTCTCCACATCGTCGCTAGATGGCAGCAAAAATCCCATCATCAAAGAACATATGTGTGCAGTCGTAAATGGCAGACATTGAACGTTACATTTCGTAATTTTTTTTTCTTCTGTCTAAATTTACCAATATCAAGAATAGCAGTGGTGATTTGCAGTCTTTGTGTATTGTAGTAAGTACTAACACATCTATCGACAATGTTTATATAATATCTTGCACAAGAATTGGCTTATGAAACTTAAAAATAACCATTTTGTTGAGGAATGCATGTTTGTTAAGTTATGTGGAGTTACTTTGACTAGTGGTCAAAGTATCCTCACTACACAAAAATAGCTATTTTAATGGCTTTTCTTCCGTTTTACAGTATTTTTTGCTCTTATGTTGTAGGTAGGGTAGGCCTAAACAAAGAGAAAATGAGAAGAAATCATAAAAGACTCCCTTCAGCAAGAAGATATAACAGTGCTATTCCAGAAAATATCGAGTCAGCTTTAAATGGGGTTAAAAACTTACATTGTCAATCATTGCAGCTGCTAAGAAATAGAACATTAAGTAATAGGTTTCACAACAGGCATGAAAAAAGCTTACCAAGCCCACTGTATTTTCTTATGAAGAGGAGATAGCTTTGATGCATAATGCTGTTGTCGTTAGTGAATGGGGTTTCCGTTTTGACAGCCTTGATTTACGACATCTTGCTAAGTCTTATTTAGATATGCAGGGAGACCAGTCAAACTATTTGGCAGGAATAATTTGCCAGGAATTGATTAGGTACGTTCATTTCTTAACAGACATAAAAATGGTCTTACATTTAGGAACTGTCAGAACATGAGGAGTGAAAAAGCAGGAATTGCAGCAGATGTAATAAAGAACTATTTCATTGATCTGGAACAGTTACTTCAAGACGAAAATGAAGTTACTGGTGTACCCCTAGCAGTAATTTTTTATTTTGATGAAACTAGCCTATGTGATGATCCAGGTGTGAAGAAGTGCATTTTCAAGCGAGGGCTGAAATACACAGAACAGCTGAAGGACAGTAGCAAAACCAGCATTTCTTTGATGTTTTGCGGCTCTGCAGCTGGAGAGGTTCTACCTCCATATGTAGTTTATAAGTCGGAACATTTGTGGCAAACCTGGATGGAAGCGGGTCTCAACAAAACCAGATACAATCGAAGTCATTCTGGTTGGTTTGATGCCAATATTTTTACTGACTAGTTTACGAAATTACTTCTTCCATTTGCCAAAAAGCTTGAGGGCAAAGTTGTCTTTTTAGAGACAATTTATCTTCCCACTTCACTCCTGAAGTCATACAGTCAGCTGTAAGCAATAACATTGTCTTTTTGTGCATCCCAAAACACTCCACACACACAGGTGCCAACCACTGGATTTGGCATTTTATGGCCCCTTAAAAAAATATTGAAGACAGATTTTGGAAAACTGGAAAATTGGCTCAAGAAAGAGGTCACATACTTTGTCAAAAGATAGTTTCCCAGCAATATTATCAACCCTGTATGATAAGATCAAAGGTTCACCTGAAAATGAAGCTGTAAGTCAGAATCTTATTTCAGGATTCAGAAAATGTGGTATCTGGCCTTTTAACCCAGAGCAGATACTGAGCCATGTACCTGGTCAGAACAACTCTGACTTGGATGAAATTATGCCTACAGTGTCCAATGCATTGATCATTCTTTTCAATTCGATGAGACATGGAGAGAATGCCGAACTTCGCAGACAACGTTCCAAATTAAATATCGTAGCAGGAAAGAGTTTGTGTACGGAAGACCTTGTAGATGACCCAGATTCCTCTTCCAGTGAGGACAATGATCCAGATATTCATTTATTAAATACAGGTAAAATCATGTATAACTGTGTAATCACTTATTAACTTATTTCTGCTTTATCTTGGTTCTTGTTATTGCTCTTTTGAATCACCTGGGTTATTTTATTTTATTTCTTTTTCACAGCTGAATATAATGTAGACAGAATGGCTGGAGACACTGCTGAAGGTCTGGGGAATTCAAGGATGACTCAACAAAGTGTAAAAACTAATGACTTTGTGATTGTTCGGTGCTGACAACACAAATACTTTGTGAGTGAAATCAAAGAGACAAATGGCTCAGAACTTCTTGTTAGGTTTCTAGGGAAACAGAACAATAAGATTGTGTGGCCAGAAGTGTTGGACGAAAGGTTAATATCACTTGAGCAAATAGCTTTTGTGCTCAGTAAACCAGATATTTTGAGGCATGGTGTTCGTTTCTCAGAAAAAGAACTTGAAGGCTTTTCTATAAATTGAGTGGTTTAAGGGGGTTACTGCTTCCTCATATTGCACTGAATTCAAATGTAGTTCAATAAACTTGTATAATATTTTTAGCTTAAATGATGTACGACTGATGATAAATGTACTGCAGCTTCATTACGGCCACTTAAAATATTTTTTGAAATATAGATATACATTTACATATCATGGAGTTGGTCAATTTACACTCCAGCTGGGGATGTTTTGCCCGAGTAAGTATTTTTCATTAAGTTTGTGGAAGTGGTCAAAGTAACCCCAACCATGGGGTAACTTTGATCAATGACAAAAAAAAATATTTTGCTTGATGTACATCGTTTTAAACAAAGTTAGGTAAATTAATCAGTTGGCTAGCCCCCAAAATACAACATTCGGTTTCAGGAAATTGTTTGTGTGTGTTCCGATATCACACTTAAATTGAAAATTATGGTCAAAGTATACCCATTTGACGGTAGGCATTCTTCCATACGCTTGATACTTCGATGACATTTTGATCATATTCAAAGTGCCTAATGACGGTACTGATAAACTTTTTAATATGTTCATCGAGTTTCATGAAAATATTTCTTTTATCTGTGAACGTGAAAATGAGTTCCAGCAGTTGAATTTTCTATATCTCACTATTATGATAGTAGACAACAAGTTAGCTTCAATATCTTCTGCAAAGAAACCAGCTCTGATCAAATTATTCCATTCATGTCAATACAACTGGATTCTCACAAGATGGCCTTTTTCATTGAGCTATTCACAGAGCCACCTCCACACCTCTTTCTTCTGAAAATCTCAATTCTGAAATCAATCTGATTAAAAGTATGGCTGCCAATAATGGCTATGATCCTTCTACAGTAGATAGTATTTTTAGTAGGGAAGCCAATAAGAGATTCACTACCCTAGACCTCTCTAACAACGAACCCAATGAAAGGAAAAAAAATTCTCTCTACCATTTCTGGGTCCACTTTCTTACAGGCTACAGAATTTACTTCAAAATAAATATAACTGTAGAGTACCCTTCTCCACAAATAATTCTTTAGAAAAAAATATCATCATAACTTGAAACCTAAGTTTTCCCCTTTGCAAAATTCTGGTGTCTATAAAATTATTTGTGGCAATTGTCCTGCCTATTACATAGACCAAACAGGCCGAGATATTTCAACAAGATTTAAGGAACACCTTCTCGGCAAAAAAGGCACTAATGTTCACAATTCAACTCTCGTTGACCATTTGTTAATCAAAGGGCATAATCCTACAGATGTAAAAGACGTCCAGATCTTGCACTCAGAGAAGAAAGGCTTTAGGCGCAACATATTAGAAGAGATAGAGATTTTTGAACACCTATCTCTGAATGATGGTCTCATTCTGAATGAACAGTTGCAGTTACTCAATAAAATCTTTTTTCGAGGTATAGAGCTAATAATTAAAAATGATCTGAATGGCGATACTCTTCTCCATGTAGACTCTTAAACATCGTTTTCCTTTCCAGTTTTACGTTTTTTGTGTATATTTGAACTATATTTCGTTTATAAAATAAGACCATTATGGTATGTTGTAATTTCTATAATTTCCAAATCTGTTTTTGTGTCCAACTCGTGGCTGCCTTGGCCTGTTAGCCGTCTAGTCTGATGGTAGCGGGTGGTTTGATGCAGTTCTTTGGCTCTAAGCGACCTCGTAACTGCCAGTGTATTTTGATGGAATATTTTAAACCAATTGACAAGTATGTCATATTTTTGCAGTTTAATTTTTATTCTTGTGATTATTTAAATTTGACACGAGCGTTTTTGCTCTGATGTTTTTATCTATGGTGTGATTACATGTAAGTACACTGTTTGTACAGTATATGGAAGTGATCCTATTAATTATATTGTATTTTTGAGCCTTTATATTTTCTAGGTAATCATATGAGTTTTTTATTCTGATGAAGACCGCCTTAGAGCTTTCGAAACCATGGTCAATCTGACAACAATTTTATGCAGCTGAGGTGGCTATATGTACATTTTGTAATTAAGTTAAAGCACAGTTGCTGGACTTCAGCCTATAACAATGTTTAAAATTTCAAAACTGAACATGATACTGAAACAGGTGTCAAGCCATGAGGTTTATTATCCTTCTCAGACAGGAAGCCATAAATCCCCTGTGCAGTGAATCGTAGCAAAGGAGTGGGTATTAAACATAATGACATACTTGGACGATCATCTGCAACATAGTAAAAAGGAAATGTGACCAGATTTCGAATACGTCTGCAACAGTATGACTGTGCAGTGGACAAGAAAAATTACGGATGTTCAATTGTTACAAAAACTGGTGTGTGCATGTTTCAAGGACGCTCGATACAATTTACAAAATGATAGTGACCTACTACGTTATGCACATCAAATTGTGCAACACATAGATTACAGTAATTTCAAGGGAAGTAGTGGGCAATTGTATAACTTCAAACAATGTTACAGAACTGGAATATGAAAGATAACAAAACTTCAAACAAGACGTCAACTTGACAATGCAGAATAAACTGCATAAACGGTCCGAAAATTTATAGATGAGATAAACAAACTTCTCGTATCGTTTAGTAAGGATTTTGTTTTCAATTCCGACCAGTCGCGATTTATAGAGGAAATACATTTGAAAGGAACCCTGGAAATTAGAGGTACCACGGGAGTTGTATCAAGATCATTTAATATCAGTGCCTTAAGGCATTCAGTCACCATTATGTTGATTGTTAATCTGAATGGTAAATTGGCTGGAAAGTTATTTATTATGCTGCAGGAAGCTGGAGATGCTCCCCTCTCTATGACTCTTTCTCCTGTGTGTTATCTAGCAAGGCCAATAGAGAATATCTACGTTACAGCAAGCAAGAGTGGGAAAATGGGCATAACAGAACTACAGCTATGGTATAAGCACTGCTCTTTGCCAATGATGTTGTTGTTGTTGTTGTTGTCTTTAGTCCTGAGACTGGTTTGATGCAGCTCTCCATGCTACTCTATCCTGTACAAGCTTCTTCATCTCCCAGTACCTACTGCAACCTACATCCTTCTGAATCTGCTTAGTGTATTCATCTCTTGGTCTCCCTCTACTACTTTTACCCACCACGCTGCCCTCCAGTACTAAATTGGTGATCCCTTGATGCCTCAGAACTTGTCCTACCAACCGATCCCTTCTTCTGGTCAAGTTGTGCCACAAACTTCTCTTCTCCCCAATCCTATTCAATACTTCCCCATTAGTTATGTAATCTACCCATCTAATCTTCAGCATTCTTCTGTATCACCACATTTCGAAAGCTTCTATTCTCTTTTTGTCCAAACTATTTATCGTCCAAGTTTCACTTCCATACATGGCTACACTCCATACAAATACTTTCAGAAATGACTTCCTGACACTTAAATCTATACTAGATGTTAACAAATTTCTCTTCTTCAGAAACGCTTTACTTGCCATTGCCAGTCTACATTTTATATCCTCTCTACTTCGACCATCATCAGTTATTTTTCTCCACAAATAGCAAAACTCCTTTACTACTTTAAGTGTCTCATTTCCTAATCTAATTCCCTCAGCATCACCTGACTTAATTCGACTACATTCCATTATTCACGTTTTGCTTTTGTTGATGTTCATCTTACATCCTCCTTTCAAGACACTGTCCATTCCGTTCAACTGCTCTTCCAAGTCCTTTGCTGTCTCTGACACAATTACAATGTCATCGGCGATCCTCAAAGTTTTTATTTCTTCTCCATGGATTTTAATACCTACACCGAATTTTTCTTTTGTTTCCTTTACTGCTTGCTAAATATACAGATTGAATAACATCGGTGAGAGGCTACAACCCTGTCTAACTCCCTTCCCAACCACTGCTTCCCTTTCATGCCCCTCGACTCTTATAACTACCATCCGTTTTCTGTACAAATTGGAAATAGCCTTTCGCTCCCTGTATTTTACCCCTGCCACCTTTAGAATTTGAAAGAGAGTATTTCACTCAACATTGTCAAAACTTTCTCTAAGTCTACAAATGCTAGAAACGTATGTTTGCCTTTCCTTAATCTTTCTTCTAAGATAAGTCGTAAGGTCAGTACTGCCTTACGTGTTCCAGTATTTCTAAGGAATTCAAACTGGTCTTCCCCAAGGTCGGCTTCTACCAGTTTTTCCATTCGTCTGTAAAGAATTCGTGTTAGTATTTTGCAGCTGTGGCTTATTAAACTGATTGTTCGATAATTTTCACATCTGTCAACACCTGCTTGCTTTGGGATTGGAATTATTATACTCTTCTTGAAGTCTGAGGGTATTTCGCCTGTTTCATACATCTTGCTCACCAGATGGTACAGTTTTGTCAGGACTGGCTCTCCCAAGGTCGTCAGTAGTTCCAATGGAATGTTGTCTACTCCGGGGGCCTTGTTTCGACTCAGGTCTTTCAGTGCTCTGTCATACTCTTCAGAGTAGTATCGTATCTCCTATTTCATCTTCATCTACATCCTCTTCCATTTCCATAATATTGTCCTCGAGTACATCGCCCTTGTATAGACCCTCTATATACTCCTTCCACCTTTCTGCTTTCCCTTCTTTGCTTAGAACTGGGTTTCCATCTGAGCTCTGGATATTCATACAAATGGTTCTCTTTTCTCCAAAGGTCTCTTTAATTTTCCAGTAGGCAGTATCTATATTACCCCTAGTGAGATAAGCCTCTACATCCTTACATTTGTCCTCTAGCCATCCCTGCTTAGACATTTTGCACTTCCTGTCGATCTCATTTTTGAGATGTTTGTATTCCTTTTTGCCTGCTTCATTTACTGCATTTTTATGTTTTCTCCTTTCATCAATTAAATTCAATATTTCTTCTGTTACCCAAGGATTTCTACTAGCCCTCCTCTTTTTACCTACTTGATCCTCTGCTGCCTTCACTACTTCATCCCTCAAAGCTACCCATTCTTCTTCTACTGTATTTCTTTCCCACATTTCTGTCAATTGTTCCCTTATGCTCTCCCTGAAACTCTGTACAACCTCTGGTTCTTTCAGTTTATCCAGGTCCCATCTCCTTAAATTCCCACCTTTTTGCAGTTTCTTCTGTTTTAATCTACAGGTCATAACCAATAGATTGTGGTCAGAGTCCACATCTGCCCCTGGAAATGTCTTACAATTAAAACTTGGTTCCTAAATCTCTGTCTTACCATTATATAATGTATCTGATACCTTTTAGTATCTCCAGGGTTCTTCCATGTATACAACCTCCTTTCATGATTCTGAAACCAAGTGTTAGCTATGATTAAGTTGTGCTCTGTGCAAAATTCTACCAGGCGACATCCTCTTTCATTTCTTAGCCCCAATCCATATTCACCTACTACGTTTCCTTCTCTCCCTTTTCCTACACTCGAATTCCAGTCACCAATGACTATTAAATTTTCGTCTCCCTTCACTATCTGAATAATTTCTTTTATTTCATCATACATTTCTTCAATTTCTTCGTCATCTGCAGAGCTAGTTGGCATATAAACTTGTACTACTGTAGTAGGTGTGGGCTTTGTATCTATCTTGGCCACAATAATGCGTTCACTATGCTGTTTGTAGTAGCTTACCCGCATTCCTATTTTCCTATTCATTATTAAACCTACTCCTGCATTACCCCTATTTGATTTTGTGTTTATAACCCTGTAGTCACCTGACCAGAAGTCTTGTTCCTCCTGCTACCGAACTTCACTAATTCCCACTATATCTAACTTTAACCTATCCATTTCCCTTTTTAAATTTTCTAACCCACCTGCCCGATTAAGGGATCTGACATTCCACGCTCCGATCCGTAGAACGCCAGTTTTCTTTCTCCTGATAACGGCATCCTCTTGAGTAGTCCCCGCCTGGAGATCCGAATGGGTGACTATTTTACCACCGGAATATTTTACCCAAGAGGACGCCATCATCATTTAATCATACAGTAAAGCTGCATGCCCTCGGAAAAATTACGGCCGTAGTTTCCCTTGCCTTCAGCCATTCGCAGTACCAGCACAGCAAGGCCGTTTTGGTTATTGTTACAAGGCCAGATCAGTCAATCATCCAGACTGTTACCCTTGCAACTACTGAAAAGGCTGCTGCCCCTCTTCAGGAACCACACGTTTGTCTGGCCTATCAACAGATACCCCTCCGTTGCGGTTGTACCTACGGTACGGTTATCTGTATCGCTGAGGCACGCAAGCCTCCCCACCAACGACAAGGTCCATGGTTCATGGGGAGGTCTTTGCCAATAGCTGGTCAAAATAACTTGCTTTTACTTGATTACTGGTCTGTGTGAAAAATCATACTCACAGAGAGCAAACTGAAAATTGTGTGACATTGCAGTTCATACCACCACCTGGAATCACTGGACAAATTCTGCTTCTGGATGTTTGTTTTTTCCATGCCTATAAAACACATAGTTGCACTACCTCCAGTTATGTCTTAAAGGACTGAAAGTTTCACAATAAGTGCCACGAGAGACTGTTCTGTATGCAGTTGCATGCCATAACATTCCGTCAGTTTCCATTACTCTGTTACACTAATATGTTTCTGCATGCATTCTGTAAGAGTGGACATCTAGCTGCAAGGCCTCACAGTTTTTAACTCCCACGACGTTTGTCTTCGATCTCATTGGTGCAAACCTTTGTGATTGTGTAGCATTCTTCATTTGCTGCTAATGGTGCAGGTTAATGATTTTTTTGAACATGCCTTGAATGTCAACAATGTCCATTTTGTGAAATTTAATACATGCATCCCAATGAAAGTTGATTCCTGCATCTACTAGACACCTGATGCAGTGCACAAGTGAATGGAACAGGAAGTAACCCCAATAACTGATGCGATGGGATATACCCTCCACAATGCACCTCACAGTTTTTTGCAGGATACAGAAGTAGAAACAGGTGTAGATGTGAGTCCTTAGCACGTAATATTTTCCCTCTTATAATTCTTAATACAACACTTTCAGACGAGCCTTACAAAAGATAGAGCTAGTGACCTTGCACTCAAGGGCTTCCTTATCAGTATCAAAAATATTGAAATTGTCGTGGGACAGCAGCAATGAGTCACAAAAACAAAGCAAAATAATGAACTGAAGACGAATAAGACGCAAAAACAGAAATCTCTCAATTATATCATGAGTAAATGTGGCAAACTAACTTCCAACTACCAACGACAATGTCAAAACTCTCTTCCTTAGAAGCCATGACCTCGACGTCCCATTCGGTCTTATTGATGGCTTGAGGGAATGGCAGAAAATAAATGCATCGTGGAATATTTGTACATTCTGTACTGTCATATTAAAAGCTGCATGCATATCAAACGCATATATTTAATATAGCCAGTAATCTGGGTTCACACAAGCAACTCGTGTTGCCACAGACTGTGGTAGCCCAATACACCACCATGTTCGATACACTATCGAACAAATCACGTGACATTTGACTCGTGTGATCTAAGTGAAAGGGATGTGCAAGAAACTACAAACTAGTAACAATAATAGCAAATGGGATTGCTTGAAGTTTGACAGTTTGCAGAGACACTGGAGGAAACAGTATTAAATCCTACCATTCCTACTGTGTTTGAACAAATTTGCAATACGAGTTCTCATACGGTATCAGTATGTGTGGATATATGAGTATTTAGGCTCATTTTTAATTATAGGTAACAGACAAACACGAAAATATTATCGTGCAAAAAATATTACTCGACTGAATTGAAGTACAATATTTAATATCTTTGTGAGAGATTTTAGTGACTTACGGAGTGTGCCGCAAATGAGCAATTGAATCCCTGATCATGTATTAGAATAACAGACAAAAACACATGAGATGAGGTCGTAATTATGAATAATGACTATTATCAGGTGTAGAATGGAATGACTAAATGAAAATTTGTGCCAGACTTATTGCCCACTTATTGCGAGTGGTCGCCTTAACATTTAGCTATCCATGCACAATTCATGGGCAGACCCAAACTTCCATATGTCGTCAGCCACATGTCTACAATCTGTACATGCACATTCACTATGTTTATTCCTGTACAGATCAGATACTGTGCTTCAAAGTCGCATGTTCGGTATCGGCAGATAAATGCGATATTGCAGTGCGACGACCACAGCCATTACTAACACATCACATGAATTCAAAATGTTCAAATGTTTGTGAATTGCTAAAGGACCAAATTGCTGCAGCCATCAGGCCCTAGACTAACTTATGGTAAGAACAAAACACACACACACACACACACACACACACACACACACACACACATGCTCGATTAAGGACTCGAACCACCGGCGAGAGGGACATGCAATCCGTGACATGGCGCCTCAAGCCATGTGGCCACTTCTTGCAGCTCAGATGAATTCGCAATTGCGAATAGTGGCTGCCATCAGCTGTAGAATGGAATGACGACAATGAAAATTTGTGCGAGACTGGAACTCGAACCCGGATTTCCCGCTTATATGAGAGTTTGGGTCTGGCTATAAGTCATGCACGGATAGCCAAATGAGAAGGCGACCGCTCGTGATAAGCTGGAAATCCGGGTCTGAGTTCCGGTCTGGCTCAAATTTTCATTGTCGTCATTCCATTCTACAACTGATGGTAGTTATTATTCGCAATTTGTCGTCATTCCATTCTACAGCAGATGGTAGTCATTATTCGCTATTGAGAATTCATCTGACGTGTTTAGTAACGGCTGTATTCGTCGCAGTGCATCATCAAAGTACACTGGCACTACAATATCGTTAGAGATAACAACGTTACCAGATTTTAATCAGTTTGAAAACAAGACGGCGACATTCAGGCGAATCAGTCAAGACACGTAATGAATAATTAAATGCCAAACTAACGAAAATGATCGTAATAAAATAACTGTAATTGTGAAATGGAAAATGTATTACATAGACAAGCCCCGTCTTGGAGGTACTAACATAGATCGTCACAAGATAGCGCGACGGACGAAACCTGGAGAATTGGACAGAATCATATTTGGGATATTTTAGTTATTTATTATATGTCGTTTTACGCGTGGGCTGCACTCTAGAAGACATTTCATCCTGGGTTGCGCAGTTATTTTTTATTAAAACTCTCATAGCATTAAAATGCTGAGACAGATCGTTGTGTAACGACAAGAGTAATTAGATCGTAGGACATGGAAAAGATCTCAACAGAAACCGAGATTTCCTGAACTACGATGTAAATTGTTGGAACAGTTGGAGTCATTGGCCTATTCATAAACAGCCTTTGCGTAGTTACACTGTGAGCTATTGATCACACAGGACGCCACACAACATAGATGCACATCTTTCTTCGTGGAGTCAATTGAAAAAAATATGGGCGGAGATTAATACCATAATGCAGATTAGTGCATTAGAGTTGCTCGACTGTTATTTTAGATTGTGGTATGCAATTATTTGTGGCGACACTTTTGTTGCATGTGTGAAGCTGGCATATACTATCGATTGACGCTACTTCGGTATATGAAACTTCTGTGTTGTAATCTTTGATGTCTTCCTTTCTGGGGTGTGCAAGGCGTCGTGGAAGTGTAAGTGTTGACCACGCTGTGAATATCCAATTTATTTGTGTTTGAGGTTTAAGCATCCGCAATAAAACTACTATTAATAGCGTATTATATTTTAGTGACGCTGTGAAGAGTTCAATATTCATTATCCAGATCGTCTCATTAACACGTGATGTCGGACGTTGATACGTAAGTGTAAATAGTGTTGATTGTTTTTTTTTTGCACATGGCTTTTAATGATCTTTTTCATTCTTTGATTTTTCTTTAATTGCCTCAATATTTTGTTAGCGATGATGTCCCTTCAGCGGCACCCGTTGCCGGAGGAATGGACATAAACACTGCTCTTCAAGAAGTTCTGAAAACTGCGTTAACTAGTGGAACGCTAGCGCATGGTCTTCACGAAGCGGCAAAAGCGCTAGACAAGTAAGTATAAAATTATCATTTGTATTTTTGAAATATCTTGTGCAGATTTCGTCGTGAATACCAATGTTGTTCGCAGAGGTACCGTATAGGTCTATGTCTTGTAACTTGCCGATCGTTTACGAGAGAGTGTGTACTTGTTTTCTTGCCAGAGTTTAATCGAGGACTACGCGTGCGGTGGTTTATGTGTGTTACGGTGCAGATGCTGGGAATACTTTCTGTGTTTACGTCATTCGTGTTTAATCAGTACTAATCGTGCACTAGTTTTCGTATTCCATGGATAATTATGCACGATAAATCGTAATGATGTGGAACGAGTTATTTTTCACTCACATCGTAAGTTAGTTTGTAATTATGGATACTTGCTGAACGTTTCTTTTATGTATATACTTTTTTTAAAACGCTACTGTGGAAAGGAAGTTCGGAGCGAAAGTGTATCATCGGCTCGTGGCACAGCAGTACCTCCTTTTTCTTGGAGCAACCGCGATGTACTTTCGAAGATTTAATACATTGGTGCGACATAGAAGTGAAACGAGAGTGGATGGCAAGTCTCTAGCACTAGGTAGATTCTTTTCGCTCATATATCACACACCACGCACAACACCGCTCGTCAATCAACATTATACTGCTCACCCTGGATACTTACTACTTCCTCGCACCATAATTTACTTCAGAGTCAGTAACGAGTCTAAACATCTCGGAGCGGGACGAAGCTAACAGACACACGTAAAACGATTTCCAAAATAATGTCGATCATCATTGATAGTTGTAAACAGATTTCCAGTGTATTATTCTAAGAAATGTTCATTATAAATTATCAGATTTGTTTACGTGTCTATTTTCCATTTTTTCTTTCTGGCCGATCATTCAAACAATAGATTTGCAATTGAACATATGTTTCCTAAGCATTATTGGCATGTCTTTTATGTGTGAACTTAACAGCTGTGACATATTTGTGATGTCCTATTCACCAGACACACTGATTTTGTACAGGAAGCAATCTACAGAGTTGGAGGACATGAAAGGATGCAATAAATGGGAAGGGAATGAGGCAAGTTATGTAGCATATCCCTGACATCCAGTCAGTCTGAAGAGAAGTTCCTTTGCTAACCAATTGGCAGTTCTTTGCTGCCACGGTGTCCTATTAGTCTCCTCCTCTAGGCAGTTGTGCCCCTAATTTCTTTCCTCTCCAATTTGATTCAATACCTCATTCATTACGTGGTTTACCCAACTGATAATCTACAGCTTTCTTCTGTAGCACAACAATCTGATTTCTTACAGCTGATGCCTTTTTATTTTAGTTACTCATGTAACATCACATTTATGACCACCATATTGACAAAATTGTAAAACTGTATGGAAGGAAGGGAATTGGCGACTGTTTCTAGAAACAAAGTATTGTCTGCACATTTTAACAAAAGCCCAAACTGGTAGTAGACTAAAAATGTTCTAAGGTACCTTTAAATTGATTTTTGTGACATTTCTAAATTTGTCTGTATAAACTGCTATCTAAGAGTGCAATACCTACAATAAGAAATCATCAGGACTGCAGTAATGCACGCTACATCTGTACTCTGCAAAGCACTATGAGGTGCATGGCAGAGGGTGTCCCATTTTAAGTTATTAGTTTCTTCCTGTTCCATTCATGTATGGAGTGCAGGAAGAATGAGTGTGTGTGTGTGTGTGTGTGTGTGTGTGTGTGTGTGTGTGTGTGTGTAGGAATTATTCTAATCCTATCCTCATGATCCTTATGTGAGTGATATGTAGGGAATTGTAGCATATTTCCAGTCATCAGATAAAGCTGGTTCTTGAAACTTTTAAAAGTATTTCTGGGATTGTTTACGTCCTTCGTAAAGTGTCTGCGAGTTCAGTTCTTTTGGTATCTCTGTGACACTCATGGATCAAACAAACCTGTGACCATTCATACTCCTTATCTGTACATGTTCAATATACTGTATTAGTCTTATTTGGTACGGGTCCAACACACTTAAACAATATTCTAGTGTGGATTGCTCAAGTGATTGGTTACAAATCTCCTTCCTAGGATGATTGATCATCCCCAGTATTGTATCAATAAACTGAACCTGTTATTCTATCAATAAAATGAAGTCTGCCATCTGTTTTACCCATGACTTAGCTTATGTGAACATTACATCTCATACCCTTACAAAGTGTTACACACAGATATTAGTGCTAGTTGGCCGATTTCAGCAGCTACTCATTGATATTATAGGTGTAGGATACTGTTTTTTGTTTTGTAAAATGCAGAATTTTACATTTGTGCACATTTAGAGCAAGTTGCCAATCTGCACCCATTGAAATCTTATTCAAGATCTGACTGAATATTTATGCAGCTTCCCTCAGATAGTATGTTGTTATATGTAACTGCATCATCTGCAAAAATCTTGGTTTTTACTATTGTCTGCAGGTCATTGTAACACAACATGAGCAGCAGGAATCCCAACTCATTTCCCTGTGGGACAGTCAAAGTTGCTTCTACTTCTGACAATGAGTTTCGATCCAGCATAACATGTTGTCCTCCCTAACAAAAAGTCCTCAGTGCAGTCACAAATTGCAGTTGATACCCCATATGATTGTAATTTTGACAATGTGTGTCATACGGAGTCATATGCTTTTCAGAAATCAAATACATTTTGTTTTTGAAATCCTTGCTGTTGGCATTGAGGTGGTCAATATACATCATTATGCTAGAGCTCAAGTATGTTTTAAGGTTCTGCAACATAACTGATGTCAAGGTTATTGGATGGTAGTTTTGTGGATCACTTCTACTACCCTTCTTGTAGATGGGTGTGTACGATCCGGGGAAAACCCGGGAACTTTTTTGTCCGGGAAAAACCTGGGAATTTTTTAGAATTCCTTGAATTTTTCATTGTTTTAGTTACCAGTTAAATTTTTGTGATTTTTAACTGGTAAGAAGCAATACTCTAACAAAGGATATTACTGTATCCCGCTTTTGCAGAATAATACTGCAGCAACAAAACATGAACGAGAGAAAAAAACGAAAATCCGACTTGTCGCGAAGGAAATGTGCCATGTACAAACAACAAAAAACACTGCTCATACAATCGTCTGCCAACCAAAGTGTATCAAAGGCTTTAGGAAGAATATGCGGTGCTCCCTAACAGCAAATTGCCTCTGTGATGTGACAGCTGTTTACATTAGATTCATTTGAGCAGTTGTGGGCTCTTGCGTGTGCGCAGTTGTCACGTGCGAGTAGTGCCTTATCCTGCTTTTGGCCACAGATGTGTGGCTTGGCGTCACTATCTAAATTTCTCCTGTTTGGAAATCGTAGGTCGGGGGCTGAGAGCACAGAGCAGTCTGAGTTATAGTGGGGAGGTGGGTGGTTTCCACGTGACCTGTGTTTATGTTTAGTGATTTTGCTTTTTGCTCTTCGGTTATTGCTCTCACATTAAATGAAAACAAAAAGGATTTCTGTGGCCAGGAGCTACCAAATGAATTTAAATACATTCGCATAATTACGGAAGGCTAAAATATGTTGTTAGTTTCAGGTTTTATTTCCACCTTTCTGACAGTCAAGCATTCATTGCCTTGCAGAACAATGAAGTTAGACAAAAATGTTTGCTAAAGAGATTTGCTTTTATTAATCTTATGCGCTGAGGCAGTCAATTCATTTGAAACGAAGTGTTAAATTTCACACAGTTTGCTAGTTTCAACTGTTCGCTGCATTTCAAGAGCACGTTTTCCAACTTCTGGTTCGTATAGAATTATGCCTTAATAATGAACTAAACATGAGGTAATAGAGTACTGGTACTCAAGAAAATTCACATAAGAATCTGCAAGATTGTGCACTTTAAGCTGAATTATGCATTTTAGTATGGTTCACGAAATTCTGATGCTCCTGAAGTATCTTCTGATGCCTTGTTTCTTGTATGACATAATGCAAGATCTTTTAATGTTTTACGCATACAAACATGGGGGCTTCCTGCATCATTGTAGCTGCGCAGGTGCAGTGACACCTGTTATCTGGCACTTTCTGGCAACTACTGAAATGAATCAATTTCTAGCAGGCCACAGGAAAATATTGTGAATGATGATTTGAAAAGTGTTACTTTCAAAGTAAATTTCCTTTTATGCGAGATGAACTATGTGCGAGAACTTAACAATGAATTTCTTAGATCACAGAGCATTTTACTCTCATTCAAAAATAAACTCTTTGAGGACAACCATCTAGAAGAATTTCGAGCCCAGAAGATCAGACATTTATGTTATTAAAAATTTTACTGGCACATTATGTGATGTTTCTTAAAGTGAACAAGCACAAAAAGATCCACATTATATGTGGAAGCTTAGCTTCTCTTGCAGCTTATTAATCTTTATTTGTGGTAGCTTTTTCTTGTAGCAACACTATGTTATTAATTTCCACCTTTAACTTTTTTGTGTATCATTTAAGTGATCTTGCTATTGTTTGACTACATCATGTGTCCTATTGCTGTCATTAGCTGGCGAGATCACATGACATGAGCTATGACTGGCTCACAAAAGCGTGTCGCAATCTCGATTTCATTGTTACGGAAAGTAAAGTGCAGTGTTTCGTAGAATTAGAGTTTATATACCTCCGTAACACGAAAAAATGCAGTGTACATGTTGCTGCACATCAAAGATCTTTCCAAAACGTGTTTATACCCTCCACCCCCCGTTTCATGTTCTAAAGTGCCGGCAAATTCAACATCTGTGTAGAAAACCATAAACAGTCTAAGGATTGATAAGTTTTACAGTTCTGAGGAAGAGTATACTGTCACTTAATACAGAAAAAGTGTTTTCTCTGCTGGGAAATCTGGGATTTTTTTTCTTGTCCATGTATAAACCCATGGTCCGATGTATACCCTTTACCAAGAGCTGGGCATTATATATTTTTTAAGGGATCAATGATAGGTTATAGTTAGAAGGGGGCTAACTTGTCCACAAATTCAGTATAGAATCCGACGGGATTCCATTGGGTCCTGGAGCTTTGTTCATTTTTAATTATTTCAGCTGTTTCTCAACATCACGCCAGTAATATTTATTCCATTCATCTTTTCATAGGTACAACATTTTGATTGGTTTATTCTCCTGGGTTTTCTTTATAAAAGAACATTGGAAAAGGTAGTTAGGCATTTCGGGTTTTGCTTTGCTGCCCTCAATTTCAGTTCCTGTCTGATTTGCAACGGACGGAACACTAACTTTGGTGCTATTAACAGCTTTCACATGATGTGATTTTCTTTGGGTTATGTGGAAAATCAGTTGACAGTATTCTGTTGTGGTATTAAGAAAGCAGTTGCTCTCTTAGCAGCCAAATGTGTTTCATTCTACACTTCTGTCTTATTTTCCCTATGTTTTGGTTTTTAAGTTGGACTGGGTACATAGCTATCCAACGTGTGGTCAGCTATTCTTTTAAACTTCATCTGTAGTTCCTGTACATGTTGCTGCCCAGTCACAAATTCACCATTTAGATGTGGCACTACTGTTTTATATCTAGCTTATTGAACATGTATATCTTACTTCTTGTTTAAGCTGTCCTTCACACTTTGGTGGTCATTGTTGCCACAACCCCATCATGGTCAGAGATACCAGTTTTGATATGGACATCCTCAAAGAGGTCATGTCTGTTCGTTGCCATTAGATTCAATATGTTTCTATCATGAGTGAGGTTCCTAACTCTGTTCTTGGTAGTTTGCAGAGAAAGCATTTAGCAAAGTTTCCCAGGATATTCGATCATGCCCACCAGTAACAAAACTGTAATCTTCCCAACTAGTGTGTCTCCACCGATGATTACAGTATGATTGGATAACTTTCATGCAAGTGGACTGAGGTTTTCTCGAAAGTTTTTGGTTACATTGGGGGACAAGTGTGGTGGGCGATTGAAGGATCCAGTTATTTTATGCCCACCCTGATACAAACAACAAATGTATAGCATTTTGTATCGTTACAGTAATGATCATGTTTTCCCAGTTTCGAAACTTGTGCAATTAGAAATTGAACTTCATGAACGCTTCCAGCAACTATTTAAATGCCTTAGTGTTGTGGGAACTGGCATGCTGTTAGTGTGAGGGGGTTCTTACCTGAGGAATACAGAAAACAGTGGCATAGTGCTGTGCCAATTTTTTTAAATTAAGACATTTTTTAGTCACTGACCTATGTCTGTATCCCACATGTTCATTGTGGTGTTAATACTGGCCTAGAGTCTTACCTGAGCTCTTGATACTCAGTGGCTTGTTCTTACTCAAAAGGTGTGTAATTCTCCTGTAGGTGATTACTACCTTTCCCCTAGTTGTGCAAGCTTCTACAGCCTTACATTTCACTTGTAGCCATTTTGAATTTTGTTGGTCCGTTCAACAGTTTAATTTGTTGTATTTTCCTATTTCATCAATTACATTCAATATGTCTTATCCATGTGTTTCTACTAGGTCTTGTCTTTTTACTCATGTGATCCTGTGTTACATTCACTGTTTCGTCTTAGTTCTATCCATTTGTCTTCTGTTGTACTCCTTGCTCATTTCAGTACAGCATTGCCTGATCCCTCTGGAATCACCAGCCTCTGGTTCTTTCAATTTATCCAGGTCCCATCCCCTCAATTTCCTATCTTTTTGCAATTTCTTCAGTTTCACTCTGCAAGTTATAACCAATAGATTATGAACAGTGTTCCTATGTGCCCCTGGAAATTATTTCACAGTATAAAATCCTCTTATTATATAAATGTTGTGGGAAAGTTCCTGTAAAAAGTAAATATTTAAGATTCAAGGAGATCGCACACCAAGCAGAAGTAGTGTGAAGTGTTTGAAATGCTGGCATGTAGGGACTTAGGTGTGGGTTGTTTGTGGATTTTTTTCCTGCTTCTTATAGGATAACTCCAAAAACTAGCATGTTTGCTTTCTTTTTTTGCTTATTGTCATCTTGATGCTTGTGCTTTTTGGTGAGTGGTCTCCCAACTAGAAATCTTCCAATATACTCAAGTCTCTTCTATGTATAAAATTTTTTCATGGAACTAAGTATTAGTGATAATTAAATTACCTTCTTTCCCTTGATCTACTACTGAATTCGTCAAGCTTTACAATTAAATTGTCTGAATAATTTCTTTCTCATCATATATTCTTTAAAGCTACTCACCTGTGAATTGAATTGACATGTAAATTTGCACTACTACAACAGATGGGTAAAGGTATAAAAGGGCCAGTGGTGTGCTTACGTGTTTTCTGCAGGAATGTTGTCAACACTTGTGAGATATGGTGGGACCAAAAGAATGTGTCAGCTGTTTATGCAGCCAATGCAACAGCAGCAGGTAAACGTGTTTTGAAGTAATACAGTCAGAAGAAAGAGTGCAATATTGGTGGATCAATGTTGTTTTTTGTCAAATCGTTGATACACTTAAGTGTGTTCCCTCACATAGATTGTGTTCATTTCACCACTCCACTTGATACATGTTGTGTCCCTGCAATTAATCCACAAGACATTCACCGGCAACAGTCTTGTTTATAGCACTTGCTGGCATAATCACAAAATATTTCTCTCAAGACTCTCTAACAAACTGAGAAACAGCTAATAAGGCAATGGCTTCAATTTTGAGGCTAGAAGTAAATTGCCGCATCTCTCACCTCTCATTGGTTATGTCAAAGAATCATCCCAATGGCTCTGCCAAACTGACATGTTGCCAACCTATGAGCAATATATAAACACTGCTGTGACTGCTGCTAGCCCTGATCTAGACTCAGTTTTTCTTTGCTCTGATGGTGTTCACTGTACTGTTTGTAGTAGGCTACATAGTTTAACCATATTTTTTTCTTTTTGTTTCATTTCAGAAACACACATAGGTGTGCAGATAACATGTCATATTAGTCTTTGACCAAAATTTGGCCACTTCCAGTCCATTTTCAGTTGACACTGAAGCATGTGCTGGACAGTGTGGACTTCCCCATAACAACACTTAGCGTTGTTTTCTGTTGCCAGGTTAAACCTTGATGCACCCACTTCTGATCTCAGCCCATTCATAGATTTCCAGGTCATTCATTCCTCACCATTTCCTGAAGGCAGAGTTTCAGAAATTATTTTCCAACTAGAGAGAAGGGAAGTCTTATCCCTTCAACGTTGCACCCTGGTAATTTCAGGAGTGGTAGTAAGTGCCTTTGATGTTCTAAGGAAATTCTTCCTTGACTTCAATTGCTGTGAAATTCAGTTTATGTCCATACAGGGGATGATTCCATTTTTTCTTTTCATTCCTTATTTGCTGTAGTTTTTCTTCAAAGTGAGGTTGTGTTATTCCTTTAAGGCAGGGGCAGCTTTCAAACTACTTGTTATAATTCTGCAGATGTTGTTAAAAGTGACGTTTGCCTGTTTGGCAGGTGATGAATTATACCAGGACAAGTGTACTGTGCTGCAGAGTAGGCTAATGCCAGTGCAGAGGTTCAGATGGTTTCAGGTTGACTACATCACTGTGATGTGGCCAGTTTTCTTAATGGATTATTCATCGTGGAAAATTTCAACTTGCAATTCGTGAAGTGCACTCTCTTGAAAGTAAGAGATCTTTCCAGTGTCACACCTGGGTATTTTGGAATGTACAAATGTTGCAACTAAACTTCTAACCATAGAATCAATTTATGAGTACCTATTTCTCAAATGAAAACCACACACTTAGTCTTTAAGGGGTTTGGTTTAAGCTTGATTTATACTATAGTATATTAATAGATCTTAAAGGGCATTTGTCAGGGTGTGCTCCTGTGATTAAAAGCTTAAGGTCTGAGTGGCAAGAGCAAAATCAGCAGCATACATGAAACTTTCGATGTTGGGGCCATAGGTTGGTAATTTGTATACATTTTGAATAGGATTGGAGCCAAACTGCTTCCTCCGGAAGACCATTTCTCTGTAGTTTCCATGCACTTGAAAGTCAACAAAGAATTAGGTTTTTCAGAATTGCTGTGATGAACCCAGTTAGGCCAGAATTGTAGGTTATATTGTGTAGTAGTAGTGGTGGTGGTTGTGGTGGTGGTGGTGGTGGTGGTGGTGGTTGACGGTGTCATAGGTTGCTGACAAGTCGTCGACAAATACCACCCCTGTCGCTTTTAGAGCTTCAAACCCAGTTTCAATTAACTGTGTGAGATTCAACAGTTTTCCAGTGCAGCTTTTAATCCTGTATTGACCAAACCAGTAATCCCATTCTTCCTGTCACTGCACTTCAGTAATTCCCACAATATTTAACTCAACCTGTTTTGCTTTGTAAGTTCTCTAACCTACCTATTTCATGACAGGATATAGAGTTCCAATCTTGAGTTGTCCCTGTCCAGTATTCTTTATTGGGCATATTTTGCTTTCCAAATATTTTATCCGAGAAGATACTATGGCCATCTAGATTTAGGTTTCTATGGTTTTTGTGAATCAGGTTTTGAAATATTGCCAGCTTTGTCATCCTTGCTCCATTACCGTGTGTGCTCAGGCTCCAATCATCCCCTTATCAGGTATTTGGGTTGTGCTGACTTTCTAATTTCATAATTGCCAAGACATTAAACCTTAATCTTCCTTTCGCTCCCATACAGTGTAAAACAATCATTGAACCATTTTTAGAGCATAAGGGTAAATATGAAACAGTTATTGTAGACTTTTTGAAAAGAGGTTTGTGATTGTAATAAATTGTAATATTGTTGCAGGGAATAACAGAAAGCTGCGGAATTTGAAACACACTTAAGATTCTTATGTTAATATTTGTGGTATCTATCTGCGCTGAATGTAGTTTTTAGTGACCTGTTGTCTTTATAAGAACACTCCAAAGCACATTGTTGTTTTAGTTTTATGTTTAAATTGTTTATCAGATCCACATTATATTCTGTGAGCGAGCTTTTTTGTGCCAGTGATGAAAGTAAAAGGTCTCCCTCTTCTGAAGTGTTACCCAAAAAATTACAGTAAATGTAGAGAGAACCTTTCTGATGGCATTTGATATTCAATTAATTATGTGGCTGTTCTGTATTATTGAAAACTAATACTTTATTGTGAATTACAGGCGACAGGCACTGCTGTGTGTTCTCGCTGAAAATTGCGATGAACCCATGTATAAGAAACTGGTTCAAGCCCTATGTAATGAACACCAGATTCCTCTTATCAAAGTGGATAACAACAAGAAGTTGGGTGAATGGGCTGGGCTTTGCAAAATAGACAGTTCTGGGAAAGCGCGAAAAGTTGTAGGATGCTCCTGTGTTGTTGTGAAGGTAATTTTACACACATTTTTTCAATGAATTTATTGTAAGTGCCAGAATGTGTAGTTGTCAATGGCAGTTTGTGAAAACAGTGTTTCCTTTTTGACCAAGACTGTTGTAAAAATAATGCTGAGGATGTCCTGTTTACTGGCCTTTGCTGAAATCCGAATTCCTCAGATGGAAGTCCAGTCATGGTAAAATAACCCCAAACATGGATACTGTTGTTACTGAGACTGGATTGATAATTGAGATGTACAGTGCATAGAAGGGAATTTGGCAACTGAGCGGCAGGTGCAATCTGTGTGCACCTATTGTTTGGGTGTGGCATCAGACTACTTAGATGTGATGTTTTCTCTTGTAAGATATATTAGAAAATAGTCCATTAGGTTGGATGAACAGTTGTAGGTGGAAGAGACATTTGGGAAGCAACAGAGAAAATTAGCAATGTAAGTAAGGTAGATTTGTTAGCTATTCAAGTCTATAGTGTGTCACTTTTCCTCCTAACATGAAAAGTATTACATTGGTTTTCACTTGGATTATGAGTTGCATTGAGTGGTCTGTGGTTTGGATTGAGATCACATAGTGTAAGTAACTCTCATTTCGACAATGAATGAAATTAGGCTCAACATGGTTCACAGTTTGATTCAAATGTAGAGTTTTTAGTTAACTGCAATGCATTTTCTTTTTGGTTTTACTTGCCTTACTGTTCACTGATTGTGTTCAGCATGAAGTTATAGTAGGTCCCCTTATTGCAGCGCACACACACACACACACACACACACACACACACACACACACACACACACACCCCTTGCAGACTATAGGGTTGGAAAAATGAGAGATCTGTTTTAACTTTGGTGAAGGACACAAGTATTGTTTTCGCCATAGAATCATACTGTTCTTCAGGAAGTTTGTTTTCATTACCTTATTAGAAATTGTATGTTTAGGCTTTGCCATATTGTTCTGTGTTCAGGTTATCTAAGTGGAAGAGTTGAAGATACTCATATAAAGTAACTTCCATACACCTTTTGACATAAATCTAAAATGTTTTGTGCTTAGCTTTGAGCATGAAGTTTCTTTTATGTTGAAGAAATGTAGTATTTGTCTGAGTACTAGTGTTACAGGGAACCTGGCAATTTTGTGTCAATAATGCACTATATATTTGTTTCAATATTTTACTAGTCTTTAAAGTATTTCATGGTTTTGAGTAAATTAACGTTTTCTCAGTGTTTAGGTGGGCAGGTTGTCTTGATTGCTTGCATCACTTTCTGCAGTAGTGAAACTGCTGTCTGTATGTGATCTGTCTTTTTCATTTATACTTACCTATACACATTTGTTCATTCAACACTGGTTACAGTCATCGAAACTGTAAGTCTGTGAAGATCTCTCAAGTGCCGTAAGTACAGTGTTATCCTCTGACTACTTCAATGTGTGCTTGCTGGCTGCAGAGGGAAGCAATTTTGTTAATATTAACAGCAATTGTTTAAATGAGTCTTGCGTAGGCTTCTTTCGAATCCTGTCTTATCGGGTATGCATTCATCGTGTTGGCCAAGAAACAGAATTTCATGTTTACAATACAATGAGGAAAAGTTGCCACATTGTAAAAAAGAGATGTTGAGTTGTAGACAGACAATGAAAAGACTTACACATTCTTCAAAAATAAAAACGCGTGTGTGCACACATTCATAGAAGCAAGCAAAAAGCAAACACTGTGTGCATGCATTGCTGCTGTCTATGCCCACTCTGGGCAGAATGGCTGGTGCGCGTGTGCGTGCGCGTGTGTGCGTGTGCGTGCGTGTGTGTGTGTGCGTGCGTGCGTGCGTGCGTGTGTGAACTCTGAATTCTGGTTGTATATTTTTAGAATTTTTTGTAGATGGTTGCCAGACGCTCTTGTGAATAGCGTTGTTGAAGGAAGCTATTGTAAATTATACAGAAAGTTTTTATTTGTAGAAAATCAGTAAAGATATTTTATACAAATACTTTGTCTTATGGTTTAAATATTCCATATACATGTGTGTTTCTGTAAATCACTTACACATCCATTGAAAAGGACAGTATTGATTTTCTTTTTCATTAATGTCCAATCCTAGATAAAGTGTAGTTCATTATTTATTGTGTCAAGAGTGACAGTAGACCATGATCTTGGTTTTAAACCACAATTTGATTAAGGTGATATTTATGCTATTTTCATGAATTTGTTCTATGATCTATGCCTTTCTTGTAATGTATATTAAAAATGAGTGAATAATTTTAGATGATGTAAATACTGTGGAGTTGGAGATATACTAAAGGATTGAAAATGTAAATAAGACATGTATTCATGTGATTCTTACTTATGTACTAACCACTGTTGTAGTTTTTTAATTGATTTAGTAAATTTACAGTAGTTAGAGCCATTACATGCACTAAATCACCATACTTGATACATAAAGAAATACAGCAAGGTATAATTAAATGATGATCTGAAGGCGGCTCCCTCTTCTGAGGTGTTACCCAAATATATACAATGTGCTGTGAAAGCCTTTCTGAAGTATTTGATAATTATGTCTTATGTATCTATGTGAAGCAAAAGGTATGTACTTTTCAATGCACAAACATTTTGTTTCAGGATTACGGTGAAGAGACTCAAGCATATGATGTCCTGAAAGAATATCTTAAGCAAACGAGAGAACCATAAAATATTTTTTTGTACAAAGGATGTATTAAAACAAAATTAAAAATTGCATTTTGTTTCATTGCTACACCAAAAATCCTGCTAAATAAATGACATGTAAAATATCTTCATAGCAGATTTGTAAAATGTCTGAGCAGCCCATCTGTGGCTGTTTGGTTGAAAACATATATTTTGTTAGTATATGCAAATTACAAGGTAAAGCATTTACTTTTGTTGCAGTGGCGATATCTGCAATTAATTCACACTCAATTTCTGGAATGATTCAGAAAGTTTATTGCATGTAGTTTTGTGTGTTGGCCAGTTTTTTACTTGGCATTCCCTGAAAAAAAAGTAGATACATTTATACCTGTTTATTCACAGCACACTCAGTTGTAAATCTAACATTGTTGTTAAAGTAGTATCAGTGGGAAAACTTGAGACAGAATGACTTTTAGTCCTAACCTCTGCAAGTAAAATTCCTGTTTGTGCCTTTAGATCACATGAAGTATAGACAACAAAGGTTTGGAACTTTCTTCATAGGAAAGAGCAAGCTGGGATCTCTTATCTATTCTTATTGTACCTCAATAAAATAGAAACTTCCACATGGGGGAAAAATATATTAAAAACAAAGATTCCAAGACTTACAAAGTGGGAAAGTGCCGGTAGACAGGCACAATAAAATAGCACAAACACACAAAATTTCTAGCTTTCGCAACCAACGGTTGCTTCTTCAGGAAAGAGGGAAGGAGAGGGAAAGACGAAAGGATGTGGGTTTTAAGGGAGAGGGTAAGGAGTCATTCCAATCCCGGGAGCGGAAAGACTTCCATTAGGGGAAAAAAGGACAGGTGTACACTCGCGCGCGCGCACACACACACACGCACATATCCAGCCACACAGACACAAGCAGACATTTGTAAAGGCAAAGAGTTCGGGCAGAGATGTCAGTCGAGGTGGAAGTACAGAGGCAAAAAAGTTGTTGAATGACAGGTGAGGTATGAATGGCGGCAACTTGAAATTGGCAGAGATTGAGGTCTGGTGGATAACGAGAAGAGAGGATATATTGAAGGGCAAGTTCCCATCTCCGGAGTTAGGATATGTTGGTGTTGGTGGGAAGTATCCAGATAACCCGGATGGTGTTACACTGTGCCAAGATGTGCTGGCCGTGCACCAAGGTATGTTTAGCCACAGGGTGATCCTCATTACCAACAAACACTGTCTGCCTGTGTCCATTCATGCAAATGGACAGTTTGTTGCTGGTCATTCCCACATAGAAAGCGTCACAGTGTAGGCAGGTCAGTTGGTAAATCATGTGGGTGCTTTCACATGTGGCTCTGCCTTTGATCGTGTACACCTTCCGGGTTGCAGGACTGGAGTAGGTGGTGGTGGGAGGGTCCATAGGACAGGTTTTACACTGGGGGGGGGGGGGGGGGGGGTTACAAGGGTAGGAGCCAGATGTTAGGGAAGGTGGTTTGGGGATTTTATAGGGATGAACCAAGAGGTTACGAAGGTTAGGTGGACGGCAGAAAGACACTCTTGGTGGAGTGGGGAGGATTTCATGAAGGATGGATCTCATTTTGGGGCAGGATTTTAGGAAGTCGTATCGCTGCTGGAGAGCCACATTCAGTCTGACCCAGTCCCGGGAAGTATCCTGTCACAAGTGGGACACATTTGGGGTTCTTCTGTGAGAGGTTCTGGATTTGAGGGGATGAGGAAGTGGCTCTGGTTATTTGCTTCTGTACCAGGTCAGGAGGGTAGTTGCAGGATGCGAAATCTGTTTTCAGGTTGTTGGTGTAATAGTCGAGGGATTCAGGACTGGAGTAGATTCATTTGCCACGAAGGCCTAGGCTGTAGGGAAGGGACGATTTGATATGGAATGGGTGGCAGCTGTTGTAATGGAGGTACTGTTGCTTGTTGGTGGGTTTGATGTGGATGGATTTATGTATGTATTTACGGTCTTAGTGGTTCAGGAATACTGACATTCCAATGTTTCAGTAACACATTTCAGTTTCTGTGAAACTAATCAATTTATGAGATAATTATCAGATTTCAGTATTAGTTTCTTTTTCTGTTGCAGATTTTGTTTTTGTACTTGCTAGCTTCTGACTTCAGCCATTTTACTTTTGCTAACTAATTTTTATGCACAGAATAACATACTGCAGTAATGAAGCCACTAAAATTTTTGCATTATGTACAGGCTGTGTGTAATGGCTCTCAAAGTTGTAAACACACAGAATCTTATGTACTAGCTTTGAAAAGTTCTTCTGTTTATACTTAGTAATGTCTCCATGTCAACTCAGTACATTTCTTTGATTATATTGCTTTGTCCAGCTTACTGTGTGCACTAATATTAAAGAGTTCGATATCAACTTGCATATTTACCTGAGTGACTTAGTGCGAAAGTGCACTGTGATTTTATAGGGCATTACCATAGGACCGGGTGTGTGTCTGCTTGCGTAGAAGTATTTGATGTGGAACCAAATCTTACCAGGTGTTGTTTTTAATAAATACAAAAAAGTCCCACATTACTTAGAAAGCAGTTTACAGTTAATGTAAAAGACTAATCACATAGAATCAGGAGGATTAATGGACGATACAGATAGACACCATCGCACAGTGTTAACAACCTTCCATAAAATCTAGGATCACACTTAAAGACACTAGTGACCTGCCTCATATTCACATGGATAACATGTGTGTTGTAGTGGTATAAATTACATACGGGAACAATCCTTGTGAATGTTATTAGTGAAAAAACTGTATCCAATTCTATTGCAGTAGTTCTTGAGATTAGCTTACACATACAGGTAGAAAAAATGTGGTCTGGGAGTTTATTTTGGTCATATGTGTAAATGATAAAAATACACCAATTTACCATCAAAGATTTTACAAAATCTTTTTCATAAGACATTTGATAAAGTTCTTTACAGTGGAATATTTTCATGAAAGATCTTTTTACATCAGATGGGGAATAGGTCTTCGTCAGCCAGTTGACACCTGCTGGATAAAGGCCTCCTAGATTTTTGAAGCATTAATGTAGTTACACTCCTGCATGGATTTTGAAAGTAATCCATCTGATCATTACTTAGGTCTTTGAATGTTGCAAAGAGCTTTGTTTGATTTTCCTGGCTTAGTCATACAACCCATTTCACGCCCATTATGGCCACAATTACACATTCCATTCAGTCCATTACCAGATCCATTTGTTTTCCTTTCTCCTAGTAATTCATAATGTACATCTTGTGATTATTTGTTCTAGGATGGTTTTGCAATGATAGTAGTGTGTCACTATCATAGATCAAAACTGGTTGCACACTGATAAGCTTTCCTTATTACACTATTAATAGCAAGGACAATGAGCTCGAACTTGTACAAAATGGGCCAGTAGGCAATGGAGGTGTGCTCTCTCTCCATAGTGAATAAAACAAAAGCAGTCTGATAGGGTTGCCCAATACATGAGGAAAATTTGGTCATTTAATTTAAGATACATCACTTTTTTGTGCATGTACAACAGAGGATGATAGGAGACTGAGAATATTTCACGGATTTGTCATAAAATGAAAGTCCAATGTCATTTGTTCTCAGTATATTAGTTCCAAAAAGCCAAAATATAATCAGCCTGATTTGCAGAAGCATGAAATATTTAAAGGCAATTGGCTAGTATCTCTTTTGTAGGCATGAGAGCATATTACTCATTTTCTATGGGACAGTGTTTTTATTATATTTACATTAGGTGAAAAACTTCAAGATGCATTAGCTCAATTTTATTTGCACGAACCTTGTGTAGCTACTTTTTGTTTACTTACCAGTTCTGTATCTCCATGTACATTAAGTGTAATAATGTATCCAACATCTAGATACCTCAGCTTTGGAACTAGTTTAAAGACCAATCATGGTTTTTAAGTGCACTGCGGATTGTAAGTACTGTGCTATTTATTTCCCATTTTGGAAGTGCGAAAAGGAATTTGGCCACTTAAAAATGCTATGTCAGAGGCCTGCAGCTACAATGGGGTGTCTGGATGTGTGTTTTCAGTTTGTGTTGCGCTGTGAAGGAAAGAGTGTGGTTGACCTTTGTAGTTGTGGCACAAGGTTTTAAAGCATCATATATACAAGTGCATTTTGTTCCAGCACCATCTCCAATGAGACACTGTCTTCTTGGTCAAAAGTTCTTGTGCTTGGCCCTATAGTTTATTATTTTCTTTTGAATGATCTTTTTTTACTCACCCCGAGCGTAGATAAATGTGGATGGATCCTCTTCCGTAATCCTGTTGATTCATGCGATAGAAATTCTGAAGGGAAATGTTATAGATGGGTAAGATCAGGGTTGCCACAGGTTCTGGAAATTGTGGAATTCCAAACCTGTCGGGAAAATTTGAAGGAAAAAACTGGAAAAATCTAATTTTTGTCTCAGTAGATGAAATGGTTCGTTTACTGAGGTGTCGTTCATGGTAGTCGGCTGGGTGCAGCTGAGTAAGTGTGCCACTCACTTATTACCACTGCTTCCCTCCTACCACTCCCCTCAGCTTGCAGTCAGTGCTGCCACCACTTCTTGCCACTAGCCTAGCAGCTGCTGATGAGGCAGGGAGGCTGAGGAGAGGTTTGTTTGGATCTGATTCTCAGATGCAGTGGCTGTAGGCGACAGTCATGTGTGAACGAGTTGTCTGAATGTTTTTTCCTGGCAAAAGCTGTGGCTGAAAATTTGGTTGTGACCACGTGATTCTTTCCTACCTGCTTGTCTGCTGCTCTGCAATTGTCTTCACAGTGAGTTGCTACCTATTGTCATTATTATTGATTCTGAGTATTTGAACAAGTTATGTTGCATGGATTGATCACCATGGTGTCATTTCAACATGTCTGTGGCTCGTGAACAGCTAGCCACACAAATGGATTTGCACGATGGGCTAAAACTGCATGCTGTTTCTGAGGGTATCTATAATTGATGGGGCCTGCCAGTCTGAAGCCATTTGGTTCCATCTAATGTGGAGGCCCTGCCTGTTCACTTTAGTCTCACTGATCTACCTGCATGCTGGGTTGCTTTGTGTGTTGTGTAATGCACCAGATTTTCATGACTTATCCATGTGCCCATGTCTGCAGTACTCCTCAGCAGGCCAGAGGTCACGGGCAATGGCTTTCAGGAATTGCGACTGTCTGACCGCAATTATGTTTCATAGTGTAAGACATTTTATTTGTTCTAGTACATTTTGGCACTTAAAGTAGTTTATATGTTACAAATTACGAACATTAATAAGAAGAAAATTCAGTCGCTGGCGGTTAGTTTGCTATAGCAATGATAAATCACAAAATACTTTAAAAGAGAACAGCTATAACACTGTGGGTAATAACAGACAATAACGAATATAGTAGAAACATTTTATTTGCGGTCACCTACAGTGTTTACACAATTCTTCACCACCTTGTACACTTTTTTCTGAGCTTATTTCTGAAATCGCAAAAGGTACTATTAATCTGCCTTGCGACTCCAAGGAAATGAGTATTTTTGTCACCAGGTGTGTTTTGTTTTATTGAAATAAAATATCAGTGGTTTTAATGAAATAAGCAGACCCTTTGGCTTGCTTTCTCCGATGCTGATGTTAAGTACTTAGATTTTTGCTCACATCAGGAAACGCCATCTGATTGCAAGTTTTTTAACTTGTATTTTGCACTATTGTTTCTTGTACTGTAGCTGCAAAGATACATTGTCGCTTATGTCTTAACTTACCCTTGAGATCTCAAAATTTGTCAGGGAAAAATGTGAAAACTTACCTGGAAAGGCAAAAAGGAATACAAACATCTCAAAAATGAGATTGACAGAAAGTGCAAAATGGCTAAGTAGGGATGGCTAGAGGACAAATGTAAGGATGTAGAGGCTTATCTCACTAGGGGTAAGATAGATACTGCCTACTGGAAAATTAGAGAGACCTTTGGAGAAAAGAGAACCACTTGTATGAACATCAAGAGCTCAGATGGAAACCCCGTTCTAAGCAAGGAAGGGAAAGCAGAAAGGTGGAAGGAGTATATAGAGGGTCTATACAAGGGCGATGTTCTTGTGGACATTATTATGGAAATGGAAGAGGATGTAGATGAAGATGAAATGGGAGATATGATACTGCGTGAAGAATTTGATAGAGCACTGAAAGATCTAAGTTGAAAGAAGGCCCCGGGAGTAGACAACATTCCATTAGGACTACTGACAGCCTTGGGAGAGCCAGTCCTGACAAAACTCTACCATCTGGTAAACAAAATGTATGAGACAGGCGAAATACCCGCAGACTTAAAGAAGAATATTATAATTCCAAAGAAAGTAGGCTTTCAAAGATGTGAAAATTACCGAACTATCAGTTTCATAAGTCATGGCTGCAAAATATTAATGCGAATTCTGTACAGACGAATGGAAAAACTGGTAGAAGCCGACCTCGGGGAAGATTAGTTTGGATTCCGCAGGAATATGGGAACACGTGAGGCAATACTGACCCTACGACTTACCTTAGAAGCTAGATTAAGAAAAGGCAAACCTACATTTCTAGCATTTGTAGACTTAGAGAAAGCTTTTGACAATGTTGACTGGAATAATCTCTTTCAAATTCTGAAGGTGGCAGGGGTAAAATACAGGGAGCGAAAGGCTATTTACAATTTGTAGAGAAAGCAGATGGCAGTTATAAGAGTCGAGGGACATGAAAGGGCAGCAGTGGTTGGGAAGGGAGTGAGACAGGGTTATAGCCTCTCCCCGATGTTATTCAATCTGTATATTGAGCAAGCAGTAAAGGAAACAAAAGAAAAATTCGGAGTAGGTATTAAAATCCGTGGAGAAGAAATAAATACTTTGAGGTTCACCTATGACATTGTAATTCTGTCAGACAGCAAAGGGCCTGGGCAGTGTCTTGAAAGGAGGGTATAAGATGAACATCAACAAAAACAAAACGAGGATAATGGAATGTAGTCGAATTAAATCGGGTGATGCTGAGTGAATTAGATTAGGAAATGAGACACTTAAAGTAGTAAAGGAGTTTTGCTATTTGGGGAGCAAAATAACTGATGCTGGTCAAAGTAGAGAGGATATAAAATGTAGACTGGCAATGGCAAGAAATTTGTTAACATCGAGTATAGGTTTAAGTGTCTGGAAGTCGTTTCTGAAAGTAGTTGTATGGAGTGTAGACATGTATGGATGTGAAACATGGACAGTAAATAGTTTAGACAAGAAGAGAATAGAAGCTTTCGAAATGTGGTGCTACAGAAGAATACTGAAGATCAATGGGTAGATTACATAACCAATGAGGAGGTATTGAATAGAATTGGGGAGAAGAGGAGTTTGTGGCACAACATGACTAGAAGAAGGGACCGGTTGGTATGACATGTTCTGAGGCATCAAGGGATCACCAATTTAGTACTGGAGGGCAGCGTGAAGGTTAAAAATTGTAGAGGGAGACCAAGAGATGAATACACTAAGCAGATTCAGAAAGGTGTAGGCTGCAGTAGGTACTGGGAGATGAAGCAGCTTGCACAGGATAGAGAAGCATGGAGAGCTGCATCAAACCAGTCTCAGGACTGAAGACCACAACAACAGGTATTCATAGGCTCTTGCAGAACGTATGCAGAGACCTGGCAATATACAAAAGCATGGCGAGTTGTCATTGCAACAATCGCGCACAAACCTGTCTGATCTCCTGTGTGCCAGCCAGCCACTTGCAGATATGACCCCCAGGAAACAGAAGAAACAAGTTCATTGTGTTTGTTGCCACAAAAATACAAAGTTATCGTTGTCAATGACAATGAAAGGGCTCACAAGTCTGCACACCAGAGAGGAGCTCGAAACTTCATTGACCTGTTCTATCTCGTCTACCCTACAGCCAGATGTCACACCTTCTGCCTTCCAATGAAAGACGCACTTCGTAGAAAGCAGTTTGTGGATGATGAAGTTGCTGATTTCAGCAAGATGTTTGCTCTGACGTAGACCACTAGAGTGGTACTATGTGGGCATACAGGCCCTCCCAGTAAGGTGGGATGATGCTGTGACACTGAACAGAGATTATATTGACAAACAGGCTCATGTAGCCAATAGTGGGGAGTAATAGGGTGTATTGGAGTCCTTAATAAACCCAACCTGGTTTTAGAAAAAGTGTTGCGTTACTTATTGAATGTCGCTCATAGAAGAGAAAACTTGGAATGTAATAGTCATTAAAACCAAAGGCATGAATTCTTTATCATCACTTGGCTTTTCTGGAGACAGATCAATGTGAAAGGTTGTAAATTTGATTTTAAGCATACACCTTTTATCTGCTAATAATTTTCACTTCTTTGCTTTTTGGCATAATAAATTTGGAAGAAATATTTTGTTGCAGATCTGTCTGCAGTATTTGATATAATCAATAGATATGGTTTGTATTTCTTCAGACACTGATTGGTTACAAAAATGACACAGAAGCTGAAACCATATCACATAATTCACAAAAGCCTGAAATAGAGATGCGAACTCCATTAAACTGACAACTTCCATACATGTAAATCATTTGCCTGAACTTAGCAGTGCAAGAATGAGACAAAGATTAGTGCTGAGGATAACATGCTTCTGCAGAATTAAAAATAAAACACTTTGAGGCAATTGGGAAGGAAGGTGATGTAGAATTATTTCTACTGGGCATCAGTATGGTTATGAGGACATTCCACTCCACTATTTCAGTTGAGTAAAATCTTATAAGTTTCTCAAAAAGTTGCTGGGCCTTTCAATGAATACTGTCAGTGTTGCCACAAGTTTCCCCAAGTGAAATTCCTTGATTTCCAAACAAGTTTAAGCATTTTTTCCTGATAAATTTTGATATCAAGGGTAAGTTAAGTTGTAAATTGACAATATGTCTTTGCAGCTATGGTACAAGAAACAATAGTGCAAACGAGGAAATATCTTAAAAAAACCCTTGCAAACAGACAGGCTATCTTGATGTGAGAAAAATCTTAAAGTACTAATATCAACTTCTTTTGTAATGAACTGTTCTTAGATGGAGAAAGCAAGCCAAATGGTATGTGTTTCATTAAGATCACTGATATTTTATTTCAATAAAAAAAACACATTTGATAACAAAAATATGCGTTTCCTTGGAGTTGCTAGACAGATTTAGAATACCTTCACTGTTTTGAGAAATAACCTCAGAAAATGTAGGCTTCCTTAACCTTTTCAGATCTGGTCACAATTGTGTACATTAAATTTTTCACTAATATTTCGCTGACAAGAAATGTCAGTTGCATCAAAACTCACTGCACACATTTGTATAGGTTTATTTTTAGCCATGCTCCAGCAGCAGCTGCTGCTCTCTTGTGAGCAGTCTGTGAACCATGCAGTAAAATATACTCTGGTGGTCTCTCAGTGGGAAGCTATTACTCATTGACTTTATTGCCATAATAGTCACACTGTGGGTTGTTAATGTTTTGTGTGGTTTCCTTCTTTTGGAAACATTAGACATTCTTTCAGGGGAATTTTCAGCAATTTCATTCAGTTCATATTTGTGTTATTTCTCAGGTAAGTTTAATGTAAACATTTGTGTACAACATGTGCTTAATGGTGCAAAATAGGAAACATAACCAAAAATTTGTCTCAGCTTTTTTTGCATAGCTATGTTCAATCAATCAAATTTTATTATCACGTAACATGCCTTATACAATCAAGGATTGCGACATAGGTGACTTGTCAGTTTTTATACATGTTAGTTATATGTGGTACTTTTTCAGTACCAGCAGCAAGGAGGAGAATAACTGACCAGTACACATTTTATTTTATATTTCTGGCTTTTGACTTACAAATATGGATAAGGAATATCTTTCTGTGGAGAAAGATTAGGACTTGATTATGAACATAATTGAAAATATTGATGTTCCTGACATTAGTTTGAGTGGAGATGAGGATAGCAGTGTACCACTTATTGAAAGGAAAGCTCCACAAATAGTGAAACGTGTTGGAGCAGATAAAGTGGGCGTGAATGGTGTGTGTGGAGACACAGCAGACAACTCCTAAAGAACTAGAGGTGCTATTTGGTTTGCATATATTGACTAGCACTTTGAAATTTCCCAGTTTATGAATGTATTGGGATACAAGCCTGAAGGTAAATGTGTTTTGGGCAAACATGTCAAGAGACAGATCTTCAGAATGATAAACAGATTTACACTTGAACAATCTGGAGAAGCCTCCTGAAAATAAAGATAAATTTTACAAAGTCAGGCCAGTTTGCACAACCATTCAAAAACGCTGCAGTGAACTTCCTGTAGAAGAGAATGTTTGTGTGGATGAATGAATTATTCATTTCAGTGGGAAGTTTTCTGCAAAGCAGTATGTCAAGGGGAAACCAAGTCCATGGGGAATCAAAATCTTCATGTTGTGTGGAAAGATTGAAATAGTGCACGATTTCCTTTTGTATCAAGGTGATACAACTGAACCAACTATCCTAAGCTGTAAAAAATTTGGGTTAAGGCCTGCTGTTGTTTTAGGATTTTCTGTTCCACTGTCAAAAGGTAAAGGTCATAAATTATACTTTAACTTTTCATCTTATCTGTTTTTGAAGTTCTGAAATCTCAAGGCATCAATGCAGCAGGTACTGTCTGTCAAAACAGATTTGTAAAGAACTTGCCTTTTGCAGATGATAAAACAATAATGAAACAAACCCCAGAGGTTACTGTGAAGAAATCAGTAGTTCTGATGACATTACCATGTGTAAGTGGTTAGGCAGGAGGCCAGTTGTATTGTGTTCAAACTTTGTTGGTAAAGGCTCAGTGGATAAAGTTGAGTGTTGGGACAAAAAGCACCATAAATATGTGAAAGTAGAAAGACCTGAAATGGTGAGAAGATATAATCATGCAATGGGTGGTGTGGATCTATTTTATCAATTGATAAGCTACTATAGTTTTCATTAGATCTCGAAAATGGCCTTTGTGTATGATTTTTCTTGTTGACTTTGCCATCGTGCAAAGTTGGTTGGAATACAGATGAGATGCAGACAACCCGTCTATCCCAAAAAAGAAGTAAATGGACCTTCTTTCCTTTCGTATCAGGGTAGGAGATGGATTGATACTGTGCCAAAAGAAAGTGACTGAAAAGAAGAGGGGCATCCATATGATAGACTGGCTTCAGACATGAGTCATACCAAGAAAAAGAGAATAATTATGACCAGCGACAGAGATAGTTTGATTCCATTGACCATTTGCCTATGTAGGAGCTCCCAAGTTGCTGCAAATTTCCAAAATGTACAGGGCGTTCAAGAATTCAGTGCATAAAATATGTAGTACATTTGTCTCCAAAAGGACAGAAATTATTTTTTCAGTTTCATACTAAATCTTAAAATTAGGTGTTGACCACTGTTGTTTAAATAAGAATGTAATTTGGAATCATTTTTATTGTTTCTTTTGTTTTAAAGTGAAATAGAGTGGCATAATTGATCCGTGCTGTTAACCTCTTTAATGTATGATGTGAAGCTCGAAACCAGGTGAACACATTTGTGTAAATTAAATATCTAGAAAACTGGAGATCATATGAAATTTTTTCGTAGAAAAATGTCAGGAGACTCATCTGAATGTAAAAATGTCAGATTTTTTTTACAAGTAAATAAAAAAGTGTCTGAAAGGTTTAAAGAATATATAAGCTGGGGAAGAATTGTGTAAACCAGCACTAGGTGACTACCAATAAAATGTTGATTCTACTATGTTATTGTCAGTTATCCACTGTTATATCTATTATTTTACTGGTATTTGGGACTTTTTCTTTCGAGAAGTAGGAGTACACAGTGTACAAACCACCAGAAACTGACATAATTTTCTTCTTCTTATCATCCATACTTTTCTACCATATAAACTACTTTTTATGTGCCAAAATGTACTAGAACAAGTAAAAATCTATAAAAATGCCACACTACAACATGCTTGTGGTGAGACAGTCGCAATTCCTGAAATCCATTGCCTGTGGCCTGCTGAGGAGCACTGCATTCCGGGGTCCATGGATAAACCATGAAAATCTGCTGCATTAAACAACACACATAAAGACACAGTCTGTGAGCAGATCAATGAGACTAGATCCGACGGGCAGGGCCTGCACATTAGTGGGTACTAAACAGCTTCAGATCGGCAGGCTCGATCCATTACAGATACCCACAAAAACAGCCTGCGGTTTTGACCCGTCCAAGAAATCCATTCGTGTAGCCAGCTATTGACGAACCACACACAGCATGTTGCTGAAATGAGACCAAGGTGATCAGTCCTTGCAATGGATAACTTGTTCAAATACTCTGAGAATCAATAATAATGAGGATAGGTAGCAACTCGCCTTAAAGATGGTTGCTGAGCCGTAGACAGGCGTGTAGAAAGACAATCATACTATCACAACTAAATTTTCAGCCATAGCTTTTGTCAGAAACGAAAGCACGTGCACACACAATCGCTCACGCAACTCGTGTACACATGACGCTGTCTCCAGCTGCTACACCTCTGAGAATCAGATCCGAACAAACCACTACTCATGCCTGCCTGCCTGCCTGCCTGCCTGCCTGCCTGCCTGCCTGCCTCTCATAGGCAGCTGCTAGGCTAGCAGCAAGAAGTGGTGGCAGCATTGACCGCAAGATGAAAGGAAGGGGAGAAGCAGCAGTAATGAGGAAGCAGGTAAGTGGTGCACATACTCAGCTGTATTCAGTCAGTGACAATGCATGATACCTTGGTAAACAAATCATTTCATCCACTGAAATATAAACAAGATTTTTTTCCAGCGTTTCTTACTTTTTCAAATTTCTCTGTTATGCTTGAAATTCCCTGATTTCCAGAATCTGCGGCAACTCTCACTGTATACAGTGAGGTGAGAAGTATCATGGGATAGGGAGACACAGCATGGGGGGGGGGGGGGGGTCGGCGGATGTCTATTGTACTAAGGCGTTAAGGTTTCTGACATGATTATGGCCTCACAATGGGAATTAACATATTTCAAATGTGGAATGGTAGTTGGATCTAAACGAAAGGCACATTCCATTTTGGAAGTCATTAGGGAATTCAGTATTCAAAGACAGTGTCAAGAGTGGTTGAGAATACCAGATTTGAGGCATTACCTCACAATGCAGTGGCCTTCACTTAATGACAGAGAACAGTACATTTGTGGTGAGTTGTTAGTGTTGACAGACAAGCAACACAGCTCGAAATAACTGCAAGCATAAGTCTGGGACATTCAATGAACATATCCGTTAAGACACTGTGATGAAACTTGACATGAATGGGCTATGGCAGTAGACAACCAGTGTGAGTGCCTTTTGTAACGGCATGACATGGCCTGCCACACCTCTCCTGGGCTCATGAATGTATTAGTTCAGGCCCTAGACTGGGAAACCGTGGTCTGGTCAGGTGAGTCCCGATCTCAGTTGGTAAGAGGTGATGGTAAGGGCTCAAGTGTGGTGCAGATCACAAGAAGCCATATCACAGATATGGATCCAAATTGTCAACAAGGCACTGTGCAAGCTGGTTGTGGCTCCACAATGGTGTGGGCTGTGTTTACATGGAATGCAGTGGGACCTCTGCTCCAACTGAACCGCTCATAGACTGGAAATTGTTTGGCTACTCGTGAAGGCCATTTGCAGCCACGCATGTGCTTCAAGTGCCCATGACAGTGCACCATGTCAACAGACCACAATTGTTCCCCACTGATTTGAAGAACATTCTGGACAATTCAAGTGAATGATTTGGCCACGCTGATCTCACAATATGAATCCCACTGAACATTCATGAGACACAATCAAGAGGTCAGGTTGGGTACAAAATCCTGGCACCAGCAATACTTTTCACAATTATGGACAGCTGTGGAGGCAGCACTGCTCAATATTTCTGCAGGGGACTTCCAATGATTTGTTGAGCCCTTGCCCCATCGCGCTGCTGCACTATGTTAGGTAAAAGGAGGTCCACCATGATATTATGGAGGTATATGATGACTTGTCGACTCCGTGTATATTATAGTCTCTCTCTCTCTTCATTGCTGTGCACCCATCATCTGAGTAAATAGGGATTTTATCCAAGAGATTCAGTACTATGCAAAAGTTTTACTTAAATAATATGCAAGAGTGAGAGTAAATTGCTATCTTCAAAACATTTTTCTTCCCCATAAAGAAGAAATATGACAGCGTTTAACAATACTGATTCAGTGACTACCTGAAAATGCTCTTAATAAGAAATTTTTTACTTATGTTCCATGATTTGTGCATAGTTGTTACACCATTACAGTTATGACAAAGATAATTTGTGGATTTGATAAGAAAATTTACTTTACTGTGAGTTTTTCAGCTGCGTTGATGGGTTCCTTACACCAGTTGCAAGTTTTTGTTTTTCCTGTAGTAATATATTTAATGTCAAAATAAATCAAATTTAGCCATTCGTCTTTCCATCCTTCTGTGGCTGGGGCAGTGCCTTGGGAAAAACAGTTGTGACCGAGTGGTGGTTGTCACCATATACCTTAATGACAAAATGTGGGAAGGTCTAGCTACAGCTGCAGGTAACAGCCACACCTTTAGGGTTTAACCAAGCCATGGAAACTACAGGTTGGAATGTCAGCAATGTAAGAAAAATACATATTGTAGCAAAGATGACATGTTGAATTGCAGACACACAATGGTAAGAAGTCCTGTAATCAGATTCTTGCAATGGCATTGAATGTATCTGGAAAATTGAGTAGAGTTTTTTAAAGGGGCGTAACTCATCATTTCACCGATTTTCAGTTTTTTGTTGTTTCAGAAACACGATAGATATGCCTATTGATTAGTACTAAAAGGGTGTTTCTAATGCCTCACATTGAGCGAGAATCCCAGACAAAAGATTGCAGTTTTTTTAATTGGGTGTATGTCACTAACGCCTGCCTCTAAAAAAAAAAAAATATATATATATCTGTAGGCAGCATTGTCAACAGCTGTTTCAATTTGTGCTTATTTTTTAACCTGTGATATACAGCCTTTGTTCTATTGCTGTTCAGTTGACAATTAGTTCACATCAAACAATAAAATGAGTGACACTGATAGCTGACAAATCATGCAAAAGAAAACATGGTGCAAATCTGTCATTATATAAGGTAATCAAAGTAAAAGCAGCCCAACTCAAGAGTGAAGGTTATGTTGACCACAGAGGCAACATTGTTGAGGCTAAAAAACCTGAATTTTCTTGCAAGTAAGCCACTTTTCTTCCATTATTTTGTTCCGTTTATTTGTTAATGATTTAGCAATAAATTATTGTTTCAAACCTATACTTTATTATTAAAACAATTAATAATGATATTAATGATAGGTAACAAAAGTTTTTTTTAAAAATAGTAGCCTCCATCATCTTAAAAATGACCATGTACTAGTTATGTGTGCTGCAACAATTATTTGTTTATATATAAAACAATGATGATGTAACTTACCAAACGAAAGCGTTGGTATGTTGATAGACACATAAACACACACACAAAATTCAAGCTTTCGCAACCCACAGTTGCTTCATCAGGAAAGAGGGAAGGAGAGGGAAAGATGAAAGGACACACACACACACACACACACACACACACACACACACACACACACACACACACACACACACACACACACAAAGATGTTGCCCTTCAGTATTTCCTCTCTTCCCGTTACCCACCAGGCCTCAACCTCCGCTAATTTCAAGTTGTCGCCGCTCATACAACAACATCTTTGCCTCTGTACTTCCGCCTCGACTGACATCTCTGCCTAAACTCTTTGCCTTTACAAGTGTCTGCTTGTGTCTGTGTATGTGTGGATGGATATGTGTGTGTGTGTGCGCAGGTGTATACCTGTCCTTTTATGCTCCTAAGGTAAGTCTTTCTGCTCCCTGGATTGGAATGACTCCTTACCCTCTCCCGTAAAACCCACATCCTTTCGTCTTTCCCTCTCCTTCCCTCTTTCCTGATGAAGCAACCGTTGGTTGCGAAAGCTTGAATTTTGTGTGTATATTTGTGTGTCTATCAATATGTCAGTGGTTTCGTTTGGTAAGTTACATCATCTTTCTTTCTAGATATATTTTTCCCACGTGGAATGTTACACTACTAAGAATGTAGTGCGGGACAATACATTGAGAATGTCGGTTTCGCGGGAGGCGTGCCAGAGATAAATCCCTGCAGTCACACTATCCTCTGTGTCCTCGGTGGCTCAAATGGGTAGAGCATCTGCCATGTAAGCAGGAGATCCCGGGTTCGAGTCCCGGATGGGGCACACATTTTCATCTGTCCCCGTTGACGTATGTCAATGCCTGTAAGCAGCTAAGGATGTTCATTGTGCAAATGCACAAACAGTGCCTGAACTCTTTCGGGAATCGGCAACGCGCCGCGAGTAATGTGTATAATGGGCAGGGGCACTATGAATGTAGTGCGGGACAATACATTGAGAATGTGGGTTTCGTAGGAGGTATGCCAGAGATAAATCCCTGCAGTCGCGCTATCCTCTGTGTTTTCGGTGGCTCAGATGGATAGAGCATCTGCCATGTAAGCAGGAGGTCCCGGGTTCGAGTCCCGGTTGGAGCACACATTTTCATCTGTCCCCATTGCTGTATGTCAATGCCTGTAAGCAGCTAAGGGTGTTCATTTCATTGTAATATTTCTTTGTCTTTATTTCTTCTGTTAGATGTACAAGAAAGTGTTTGGACAATCTGGGGGAAGACAACTGTTTGGATGTGTTTTCAAAAGTTTACAATATTCTTAGTAAGAGTTCTCAGGATTTGTATCTACAAGGCTTGATTGATGTAGGTGAAGTTTAACAGATAAGACCAGAGGGTAGAACTAATCCCAGGGTAGTGAAAAGTGCTACTTTCTCTCACCACATTTTTGTAGGAAGTGGCTGAACGAAGGTGTGCATGAAAGCTTTTCTTTCAGTTTTTTCTATGAGTGAAAAGCGAGTCAGAGGAATCAGAGATGGCTGGATGTAGTCCAGATGATAAAAGAGGTAGAGGTATTACCAGATGTCTCGCACCTGAAATGCATGAGGCAATTTTTCCCATTGTATGAATTGCATTAGTCTTAGGACAAAATATACTACCTGAGCCCTCAGCTATCAATAAAAACAATGTGAAAACTGCTCAGAACGAAATATTCTGAATTAACATCTGTCTCATACTACACATACTGGAATGATGTTATCAAGATTTTTGGTTACAGATTTGGCAGGCCTCAAATATATGTATGTTGTACCTGTGAAGAACTTAACCAGAAAGTTAAAGCCCCTCATCTTAATGAGGTTGCTAAAAGGACAGCTACAGCCAAACTATTAATACATAAACACGGGGGTAGAAAGTTTTATTCTGCTCTAAAGCATGAATTACCTATAGAGGGGCAAAAAGAAAGCCATGTTCTGTCCATCGCAATTGACTACAAAGATTCCAGCTCAGGAGCTTTTCTATTTAAGACAACTATCTGTTAGTAAATTCTGCATCAGTAACACTAAAGAAAAGAACAGTACATTGTACATTTACCATGAAGGGAACGGCAGAAAATCCCCTGATGAGGTCTGTCCTTTTTTATCAGATTTTATAAGAGAGGTGCCACAACATAAAACATAGCTCTGTTTATTTTCAGATAACTGCGTAGGCCAAAACAAAATTCAGACACTTTCTCGATATCTTCTCTCACTCACAGACACAGGTTGATTTAAGAAAATACAATTTTTCCCAGTGACATCATAGTTTTTTACCTTGTGGCTGTGATTTTGGAATCATCGCAAAAAAAAAAAAAAAAAAAAAAAAAAAAAAAAAAAAAAAAATAGACTCTATTCAGTGCACGAGGTTGCTCGTCATATTATTGTACATTCTGTACCAGGAAAGTTTGTGGTGAAAGGAGTGGCAACCATAGAAATTCTGGGTTTCAAAAACTGGTGGCCATTGCACTGCAAAAAGTATGCTATCTCTGAAGAGACTAAAAGCAAACCCAGAAATGAAAGAATTAAGTTTTCAATTAGTACTCTTTATCACTTTGTCTATTCCCATGAAAGAAAGGATTACATTAAGGGGTATTCGATAATGAATGGTCTGGTCTGCCACACTTTCTTCATGGCTCTCAGTTTAATGACACCTGCTCCACCATCACCTCCATCGTACTCTTCTAGGAAAGTTCCCATCAAAAGAGCAAAGACTGAAGACCTGAAGAAAATCGAACCCTACATTCCTCAAGAGCACAAGTATTTCTACATAGAACTATTTTCTTGGCCAACTGAAGCTGAAAATTCCACAGAATAGGAAGAATGCATTTTACGTAATCTACTTGATGACAATACTGGTGTTATATTTTTTTTAGTAATTATTGTGATTTGTATCATAAACCATTGCTCTTAATAGTATTTTGTATAAATTTGTAAAATAAACAAAATTAAAAAGCAAAGTTTGCTTAATTCTGCCAGAAGATTTTCTTAATTTGGGATTTTTTATTAAAGAGTGTAAATCAATGTTTATAGTTCAATTACACATAGCATAATTACTTAAGGTGAAAATCCTTCTCACATAAACGCAGATATTACTGTATTAATCACATAAAACCACTAAAAAGCATCTATGTTTTGTGGTTTGGAGTTGACACAGTGTTTTGTGTGTCCTGAAAAATTTACTCAGCACGAGATAAGCCCTTTTAAAAAAAAACTCGATTCAATTGAAGTTTTTCAGCACAATGGTCGTCTTGTTTGGGGATGAACAGCAACAGTACCTACAGAGAAGGATGTATATTGGAATATGTTACTCTAATTTACTAAAATGGGCACAGAAAACTTAAAAGCATCATCATAGTATACAGTGTCTACTAAGCACAGTTGTCAATAGATACTTTCTTTCTTCTGCATGTGTGTCCTGTGGAAGTATTTGTCAATACTATTTTATAGCAAGGCCAGGTTGACACTTGTACTTTCTCAATAACCACATAAAGAATATTGAGAGCTGTAGTGGGCTCTCGGTTATGTTAGTGCCTTTCATTGATCAAAAGCAGCTGTTGTGGTCTCAAATGTGACAGAAACACTGAAACTGTAGCACTATTGCCTTTGAAATTGATGCCTGTTACCTGCGGCCAATTGAGGAGATATCTGTCATTGCATTTTTCAACCAGAAGCTGAATGGGGCCGAGCTGACAAGACAAGTATTTCCCTGTCACTGAAGTTAGTTTGGTTGGCATGTGACTAGCCTTGCTGCCTGTTTGCTGCTGCTCTTTGGTACCTCCTGCACTGGATCACCACCAGCTCTTAGCTGGTTGCACTAAACAGTGTAACTGGCTTACACTGGAAATTGGTGCCATGATTTGCCTTTTGCCTGCCCAGGCCTGACATAGTTCCTTCTGCTGGCGACTCTGGCATTGGCTGCCCTTTACTGAGCTAGCAAGTGCTGCTGTCCTAGTCGATTCCAAGCCATTGACCATAGCAAGATGATGCCTTCAACTGCCATATGGCTTATAATAAATAAATTGGTTATTGCTCTATCATTGCTTCTACAACTGTACAACAGTGGCACATGAGACAGTCATATGTGTAATTTTTATTATTGACAATCTGTGACTCACTCATCTCATGAAATACACAAACTTTTTGAATGCATCAATTTTTTTCCAGTTATAACTGTGTCCTGTGTCATCTTATACAATGAAGTGTGATGCTGACCAAATATATTTGTTTTAACAGTAGTGAAAACTTGTGTCCTACTGCAAGAACCATCACCCTTTCCAATTCTATCAATCCCTCGCCCTCACCAATCTGTCATAATCGCCCAGTACAAGTTGAAACCATACTGGACAGCTTTTGCCCCTTTCACAAGATCCTTTTACTCTGTAACTATAAATCCCTGGATGCTATCATTGCCTTTCAACAATTGGAATTGCATTCCCGACACCCTCTGACGAATCTGTCTCAGCTACTCCTGTCTTATGCCCAAATGGGATTACGTTTAGCCAATAAAGAGCCTACCACTTTGATTCAAACTGCACCCCCCCCCCCCCCACCCTTACCCCCAGTCAACCCCTCATGGCTCCTCCATCATGCATTGCTGAGTTACTTCACCTTCTACATCCCCAAAATCTGCCTCCACCCTCCATGAAACATACTGTTCATGGACATTTGTAACATTGTCAAACCTTCTGACCCCTGCATAAGCCTCGTTATTTTCTTTACTCTTTCTCTGCAGTGGTACCTCCCTCCAACTGTGATCCTCCTCCCCTTCAACAAATCATCCACTAGTAATCTTCAAGAACTCTCATGTCTAACCTGTCCTCACTTTCTTCCTTAAATCCATGCTCCATAAGTCCAACATTTCTGCTAAGGACTACACAGCTATCTGTAATCTTAAAACCAGTCTGGACTGTCTTTGCAAAGTTTCAGGCACTTCTGCAGATAAACCTTATGGCTTTGATCCCATTCCATAAGTCCAATATGAACTCCATGACCTCCTCATGGTTTTAGGTTTGCCTCAAAAACTGGCACCTAAATCCATCTCTCCACCAACCTTCCACTCTTCCTCCACAAATCCAACCCCATGGGTCTACCTACTTGGCATTCCATTGTCGTAGGTTACAATACTACACAGAGCAATTCTCTCCCATTGTTGACCACCACCTCCAAACTAGTGTCTGTAAGCTCCCATTCTACGTATGAGGTGCCACTCATTTCTTTCACCACCACCTCAAGAGTTCCTGTTCCAGCTCACTTGTTGGTAACTGAATACAAAGTCCTTGTACACTGACGTCTGCCATGCCCATAGTCTTTTGACCATGGAACACTACTTTCCCCAATGTTCTAGATACCAAAGTAACCATCTCCTTCCTAATCCTCATATCCAGCCACAGTTAATTCACTTTTCAGTGCCAAATCTATAAACAAGTCCGTAGTACGTACTTGCATGGCACCATCCTATGCCAGTGCATGTACAAGTCATCTGAAGGAATCCTTCCTAACCAGTCAACATGTAAAACTCCTTGTCTGGTTCAGATTCATTGATGACATTTTCACAATCTGGACTTGTGGCAAGGACAACTTTAGCTCCATAGCTATCAACACCTATTTCCAAATCAACCACCTTCCTAGGTGCACCTCTCAGGTGGCTGTACGTCATGTCATATAGTGGGCACAAACCACCTACAGTACCTCTAATCTGATAGCTGTCACTAATTTCATGTCAAAAAGTTTCTACCTTACAGCCTTGCCACCTAGTGGACATTGCACCTTCAGTGGAAAACTGGTTTTGTCGAAATTGCTGACAACATTAACAGAGCCTGTATTGAAACACAGTATCCTATCCCTTTTGTCCATAAGCAAATCCTTTGTGTCATTTTCTCCACTTACACCAGTAAACTTTATAACAAGACCAGTACTGCTTTGATCACCCTGACCTCAACCACATCCTTCACCAGGGCTTCGACTACCTCTAGTTGTGGGTAGCATATACCTCATTGCAGGGCTTATCACCCAAAGTTGTGTTCCACTGCACACCCAATGCACAGATTATCCTTGTCCATCCCTATTCTTCAAAATCCCTGCTAAAATATTACTTTTAAATGTAAAAGAAGGATACTGAATATCAAAGTGTTATTGAGTTATTGGAGAAGAGTGACAAGTAGGGAAAAAGTCTTCTTATTAATAATTTCGGAAAAACATTCACTGGTAGGAACACGTGAGAAGCCACTCAGCGTCATGTTCCAGGGAATGCTGCACATGGGAATTGGACGTGAATGTAGTGAAGGTGCAGCCGCATTCACAACTAGCGCTGTTTGCGACAAAGGCAAGGAAAGTATGACACTGTAACAGTAATAATTCAGTAGAGCACTCTGTGTGTTGCATAATGAATGGGGCAGTGTGTTTTGTGTGAAATGTTCAGTCTATCAACATACAGCAAAGTCATTTTAAGCTTAGGCAATGCACACATTGTTACTTTATTAGCAGAAGAAATGGCCTGTCAAATTTATTTATGCAGCAGTGCATTTGGAGATGTAACTGCTATTGCAAGAGGAATAAACATTGTAGATCTGTGATGTAGTGGTTGCCCAGGGTCAACACCAGGCGATGCCCACTACTTACAAATTGTAGCTCACAGATAACCCATGAATACGGAAAAGCTGTGCACTGTCTTTTTGTAGGAAGCTGGGAGTACGTTTCAGTCTAGACAGTCAAACAAAAAAGTCGATAAACAAACACCTAGAATGGAACCTTCCTCAGAAGCTTTGCAGTCTCTTTGCAAGAATTAACTGGTGAAATTGTAAATGAAAAATCATTAAGTGGTTCTCTGCTAATGGGCTCTCATTAAACTTTGACAAAACACAGTATATTCAGTTCCACACAGTAAATAGAATGAAACCATTAATAAATATAGACTTCGATCAGAAATCGGTAGATAAGGTAGAATATTCAAAATTTCTAGGTGTATGCATTGATGAGGGGTTGAACTGGAAAAAAAACACACTGAGGATCTGCTGAAACGTTTGAGTTCAGCTACTTATGCTATTAGGGTCATTGCAAATTTTGGCGATATACATCTCAGTAAATTAGCTTACCATGTCCATTTTCATTATCTTCTTTCGTATGGTATCATATTCGGGGGTAAGTCATCATTGAGTAAAAGAGAGTGTTCATTGCACAAAAGCGTGTAATCAGAATAATTGCTGGAGCTCATGCAAGATCATACTGCAGACACTTATTTAAAGAGCTAGAGACCTTCACTGCAGCCTCACACTATATATATATATTCACTTACGAAATTTGTTATTAACAATCCGAACGAATTCAAAAGTAATAGCAGTGTACATGGCTACAAGACTAGGAGAAAGTATGATCTTCACTACTCAAGGTTAAATCTAACTTTGGCTCAGAAGGGGGTAAATTATGCTGCCACTTACGTAATAGCATCAAAAGTCTGACAGATAGCCATATAGCATTTAAAAGAAAATTAAAAGAATTTCTTAATGGCAACTCCTTCTACCCATTAGATAAATTTTTGGATATAGTAAGTGGGTAATTTCCCCAACCCCCACAAAAAAAGTTAAGTGTCATGTAATATTTTTGGAATGTAATATCTTGTATAGACACCTTTTATTAACCTGACACATTCCACATCATTCCGAAGTGTCATATTCATCATCTATGGAACAAGTACTAATCTAATCTAATCTAATCGGAAGTAGCAGTTTGTCTGATGCCTGATAATCATAGAAGATTGTGGAGGCGGCCAAATAACAGCACACATCTCAACCATATAGTCCTTCAGTTTCGCCAAGGAGGTGGGCAGTCATGTTATGGGCTGGTCTCTTCTATGAATGTCGGACACCATTCATCACCATAGAGGGTAATTTGAGGGCTGTGCAGTATCAGGACAGGAACCGGAAACCCATTAGGCATCTTTACCATCGGGTGAGCCAAGGGTAGGAAGGTAGGAGTGGTGGTAGTCATAAGAGTCACGGCATCTCCCCCTCCCCCTTTTCCCAAAAAAGGTAAAAGCGTCTATAATTTAACACATGTGAATTCTCAAATTTATAAACTAACTTCCAGAGAATAAAGTAGCTTAAAAACTAAGTTTTATAAATGACAAAGAATTCTATAAATTAGAAGTTACGGGGACTTTTCAATTTCTGTATTTATCTAAAGTATGATTTTTTTGAAAGTTATGCTACAGAAAATTACTAAACACGTCGTATGAAAATTATCATGATTTTTACTTTTCTTCATACAGGGTGTATATAGGCCCCGAAAAAAATATTCATCCGGTTGAAAACTGCAAAAGAAACAGGGGAATTTTAGAATTCCGGGAATTTTTCGCTTCTTTAGTCTTGTAGTTTTGACTCGTAGGAACTGATGCTCTAACAAAGAATTTTAATTTAGTCTAGTGATGGGCTAAACTGCGATTTTCCGATATCAGTGATTTCTGTGAATGCTGCTTTTCAGTATCTGCTATTCTTAACTGTGATTTGACGCAGTTAAGAGTCGCAGTTAAAGAACGTAGGTCGCGTATCCCTCCGCCACTGCTATTTCTGCGATTTCTGCTACTTCTGCGACTTACCACCGTATGAAAAAGTTACATCTGCCCACACAGAAAATTGCATCTCAACAAATCTGTCATTGGTAAGTAAGTTTTACGTTTGCTCTTCCGTTGGCTTTAATTATGTATTAAAGAAACAACTGTGAAAATATTAATAGTGTAATTAATATGTAAGTAGCCATACAGTAGCGTAATAGTTGTTGTTTAGAAAATGAATTCTAACATATTGTTATGTTCACAGGTACCCGAGCTACATTTCAGTCACTCAGTAAATTGATAACTCAAAATATCATTGTCAACAGATCTGGAGAAATTGCACTGCGTCTTTAGACCGTTTTCGTTAGACGAGAGGTTAGTTTCTAAGTGTTTTGATGGATTTAATTACTTCAGTGAGATCGTTCTTGCAAATGTGAAATATACCCCATTGAGTGGCTTTCATTACAGCAAATATTAGCAATCTACTCTGTCAATTACATTGTTTGTAATTAGTGACAGCAAAAATTGTTTAATAATCCTTGTGATTTTGCAGACACAGTTCTGACTCTTGATTACTGGTTGCTGTACGTATCTATCCACATCAAGGCTATTGAGAGAGACTCGAGAAGATTCAAGACAGCTCTTAGAGGATTTGCAGTTTAAAAGTGACATAATTGTGCAGATGAGTGATTAAACTGTGTTTTATTGAAGTTGTTATGCGATTTTAAAGGAATAATAAATGTTAAATACAGTGATTGAATAATGAAAATCTCATTTTCCACAAGTTTAAGCCGTCCTATACCCGTAATTTTCCGCCACATATTTACGGGTAAACACTGGTTGAAGAGTGACATGCCCCCCCCCCCCCCCCCTCCACAATCTTGGTGTGACACTGACCTGTAACATAGCCCGAGATATAGAATATGCATTTTGAGGCTGTTCATATAAAAGTGGGAAGTACAGATCTTCCAGTTAAATCAGGAATAGCTTAAGTGCAGTACTTGAAAGTAACACAGGAAAAGCTTACTTATGTAGGTGGTTGTAGTGTCGGCAAAAAGTTCGTGTGTGTGAAGTTGCCATGTAGAACGCCAGGGGCAAAACTTTTAGCCCGAGTCTTGAACTGTGCCGGAATAAAAGTGAGGCATTCATATGACTCAATAATGCTGTTTTCATTTCACTACACTTATACAGATGTCTGAGTTCTGTCTTGTAGACATGTGGAGTATTAACCAAAATTGTCATATTGGAAGCAGAATCACATTTGTTACGTTACTTGATATTTTCAGGGGAAAAAGGCAACGTTGCTTCTTATTAATATAATACATTCAGAGTCACAGCTGTGTTTGACCAATCATAACTGATGCTTAAGGTGCATGTCGTCATATAATGTGAAGGGCTTATTTCAATAGTGGTACAAGTCCATTACCTCCACTTTTCTGTCTATAATGCGTCTGAAATTAATGATCCAAACAACCATTAATAAAGGTTCATTTCTAGCAAGAAGCCATATGCTTGAATATTTCTGGTATCTCAACTGTAGATTTATCAGCGCTCATTTAACTTTACGACTCCGTATCTCAAAATGAACAAAAATGGACTTGTACCACTAATGAAATAAGTCCTTCATACGCACACACAGCACACCGATCTCGTGAGGCACAAGACTCTTATAACGAAATACGTACGTCGTTCAACAGATGACACTAGGAAAAGAATGTTAACTGCGCTTTTTAATTACTACTTGTGACTCTTAGTTGCGATTTGTCACGGTAATCGCAGTTTGACTCGGTAGCGAATAGCATAGTATGAGCTTTGCTCAACAGATGGCACTGCTAACTGCGCTTTTTAGTTGCTACTTGCGACTCTTAGTTGCGAATTGTCACAGAAATCGCAGTTAGACTCGATAGCGTGTCGCAGAGATGAGCGTAGTACGAACTTTGGCCAACAGATGGCACTGTTAACTGCGCTTTTTAGTTGCTACTTGCGACTCTTAGTTGCAATTTGTCACTGAAATCACAGAAAGCACTATGGAATTCGGCCAACAGATGGCTCACGGCGTTTATTGTGAGATGCTACTTGCGACTGCTAAGTGTGACTGAAATCGCAGTTAGATTTTGTTAAATTGTTACTGTGATATCTGTGACTTCTCAATCACTGTGATGTCTAACAGATACGCGATTTCCTGCCAACCACTATGCCAGAGAATAGTCTGTACTGCGCAAGCGGTACCTACGATGACGAAGACAGTTCGTGCTTGCTCTTCTTTTACGCTTTTCGTCGCATTTCTGTGTGGAATTTCGTGCATGGTGGGGCATCACGTGACCATGCACAGCCCTGCGGCATGTTATTGAGAGGACCTAGGGAGTCATACCAGGAGCAATTGTTTTATCAATTCTACACAGATAAGAAATGCAAATAAGGAATCAGTTCTTGGCGTATTATTCATTTCAAAATTAGACTCCACAGCTCAAAGTACCATAACATTCTGCTATCTGGTGACTTCGACTTTTATTTTTTAATTCATACTCTGCAATATTGTTTTGTAGCCAACAGTGCGGAACAAACACTTCATTTCAAATAAACTAACTGCCTCAGTGGAAAAAAATTAATAGAAGCAAATTTCTCTACAAAACTGACAGAAATAGCTTCATTAAGACATTAATGGTTGATTGCTAATAACGTGAAAATAATATAAAAAAGAAAATTGAAACTACTAACTTATTTTAGTCTTTATTAGCGACAGCCGCTGACATCGCACAATCCCCCGCCCATTTACCCCCTCCACACCGACCAAGTGTATGTGTCAAGTCTTTGTCCACGCCGTGTGGCGCATCGATATGTTCGTCACTTTTTAAACGTGGTCTTTACAAAACACCTTTTTTTCTGGGGTTTTTTCCTAAAGTGGCGGGAGGTTCTACGCCGGTGTATAAAACCTTAACCGTTGAAAGGATTGATAAGTTTTAGGATCCCGAGGGAAAGTATACTGTCACTTAACATGGAAAATTGTATTTTCACCCGGAAGAAAGTGTATTTTTAACCTGGAAATACCCCGAAATTTTCTTCCTTGTCCTCGTATACACCCAGTCATAACAAAATCGTAGGTACATATGGCCACATTGAAAGTGGAGACCGAAATATACAGATTCCGACTCCCCTCCAGACCACACACTAGGAATGGAACAATCCTGACTAGCTTGCAAATGAGGATCCAACCATGTTGCAAAGCACTGGGTTTAGCAAAATGATACTCAATGTTAGCAACAGATATTGTTTTCACAAATGTGCTGTTTCAGACTGACTGTATGTTCGCTTATTGTTCTTAATTCACAGTGAAGTTATGCTTTTTTTTAGTTTCCTCCTAAGCCTACACACATTAATAGGTATGCAGATTGTGGAATCCCAGCTGCCTCCAAAAACACAGTGTACATCATTTTCGCTTTCTTCGTGTTATCTGAGGGTTACAATTTGTAGATAGTGAGTGGTCATCATCTTGTGTTGACCACTATGTAGCAGACCTACGTTGTTTTTTCTCCTCCAATAGTTATTAAATCTGGGTAAAACAAGTTACTTACAATACAAACGATTCTTTTTTGGAAAACTAAATTCTACTCTTACCGGCCACAATACCAGAGAGCTTTGCAACGTGAACACTTTTTAGCAGCACGTTCTCCACATTCGGCACATGTTGGTGCAGTACCAGCGAGTTTCTCAAGTGTTTCTGGATCGTAGGCAGAACTAAGCCTACAGAAAAATTTCATTAGGTCAGTAATTCATTTATCCTGAGAATGTTGTCTATAATGGTAATCTTACCTCTTAGCAATTTCAGCCATTTCACCTTGCTTGCAGTGAAATAGAACTTTAACTTGTCTTTGAGCTATTCTTTTCCATTGAGTTTCACTTCTTCTCAGTAAAGATTCTCTGATCTGGTATGATAAGAAATAATCAGACAGCATAGGAAGGCATACAAGACCACTAAACTCCACTGATGTGCATTCTTACCTGTGGCAGAACTTCTAATATTAGTGGCTTTTTGCCAGTGGGGGGAACCTGTGATACTGCAATATGACTCAGCCAATATTGTAGCTCTGAGAGAGGTGACAGCTGATCAACCAAGACATCATGTAGATAGCCTTGAAGCTTAAAGAGAAAATAAAATGTTTCAAGATAGCAATGAATTCTAAATAAATGGACTGTTACAGGTCATAATCATTTTCATTATGTAAACATAAACCAACCACTGATTATAAGATCTGATGTTATTTAGGTTAGACCTTTTATGCTTTTTGTGCACACCACTAATTTGATTAGTTTAATACTGTGATGAGTTGTCTGTAGCAGTTTTTGGTGTGGACAGTAACAATTTGTCACAAAGCATTGTGATGGCAAAACATACACTACTGGCCATTAAAATTGCTACACCAAGAAGAAATGCAGATGATAAATGGGTATTCATTGGACAAATATATTATACTAGAACTGACATGTGATTACATTTTCACACAATTTAGGTGTATAGATCCTGAGAAATCTGTACCCCTAACAACCACATCTGGCCATAATAACGGCCTTGATACGCCTGGGCATTGAGTACAACAGAGCTTGGATGGATTGTACAGGTACAGCTGCCCATGCAGCTTCAACACAATACCACAGTTAATCAAGAGTAGTGACTGGCGTATTGTGATGAGCCAGTTGCTCGGCCGCCATTGACCAGATGTTTTCAGTTGGTGAGAGATCTGGAGAATGTGCTGGCCAGGGCAACAGTTGAACATTTTATGTATCCAGAAAGGCCTGTACAGGACCTGCAACATGCTGTCGTGCATTGTTGTTGTTGTTGTGGGTCAGACCTGAGACTGGTTGATGCAGCTCTCCATGCTACCCTATCCTGTGCAAGCTTCTTCATCTCCCAGTATCTACTGCAGCCTACATCTTTCGGAATCTGCTTAGCGTATTCATCTCTTGGTCTCCCTCTACGATTTTTAACCTCCACGCTGCCCTCGAGTACTAAATTGGTGATCCCTTGATGCCTCAGAACATGTCCTACAAACCGATCCCTTCTTCTAGTCATGTTGTGCCACAAACTCCTCTTCTCGTCAATTCTATCCAATACCTCCTCATTAGTTATGTGATCTACCCATCTGATCTTCGGCATTCTTCTGTAGCACCACATTTCGAAAGCTTATATTCTCTTCTTGTCTAAACTATTTATTGTCCAAGTTTCATTTCCATACATGTCTACACTCCATACAAATACTTTCAGAAATGACTTCCAGACACTTAAACCTATACTCGATGTTAACAAATTTCTTGCCATTGCCAGTCTACATTTTATATCCTCTCTACTTTGACCATCATCATTATTTTGCTCCCCAAATAGCAAAACTCCTTTACTACTTTAAGTGTCTCAATTTATAATCCAATTCCCTCAGCATCACCCTACTTAATTCAACTACATTTCATTATCCTCATTTTGCTTTTGTTGATGTTCATCTTATATCTTCCTTTCAAGACATTGTCCATTCCGTTTAACTGCTCATCCAAGTCCCTTGAGGTCTCTGACAGAATTACAATGTCATAGGTGAACCTCAAAGTATTTATTTCTTCTCTATGGATTTTAATACCTACTCCGGGCTTTTCTTTTGTTTCCTTAACTGCTTGCTCAATATACAGATTGAATAACGTCGGGGAGAGTCTACAACCCTGTCTCACTCCCTTCCCAACCACTGCTTTCCTTTCATGCCCCTCGACTCTTACAACTGCCACCTGGTTTCTGTACAAACTGTAAATAGCCTTTCCCTCCCTGTATTTTACCCCTGCCACCTTCAGAATTTGAAAGAGGGTATTCATGTCAACATTGTCAAAAGCTTTCTCTATGTCTACAAATGCTAGAAACATATGTTTGCCTTTCCTTAATCTTTCTTCTAAGATAAGTCGTAGAGTCAGCATTGCCTCACGTGTTCCAACATTTCTACGAAATCCAAACTGATCTTCCCTGAGGTCGGCTTCTACCAGTTTTTCCAGTCATCTGTAAAGAATTTGTGTTAGTATTTGGCAGCTGTGACTTATTAAAGTGATAGTTCAGTAATTTTCACATCTGTCAACACCTGCTGTCTTTGGGATTGGAATTATTATATTCTTCTTGAAATCTGAGGGAATTTCGCATGTCTCATACATTCTGCTCACCAGATGGTAGGGTTTTGTCAGGACTGGCTCTTCGAAGGCTGTCAGTAGTTCTAATGGAATGTTGTCTACTCCCGGGGCCTTGTTTCGACTCAGGTCTTTCAGTGCTCTGTCAAACTCTTTATGCAGTATCGTATCTCCCATTTCATCTTCATCTACATCCTCTCCCATTTCCACAATATTGTCCTCAAGTACATTGCCCTTGTATAGACCCTCTATATTCTCCTTCCACCTTTCTGCTTTCCCTTCGTTACTTAGATCTGGGTTTCCATCTGAGCTCTTGATATTCATGCAAGTGGCTCTCTTTTGTCCAAAGGTCTCTTTAATTTTCCTGTAGGTAGTATCTATCTTACCCCTCGTGAGATAAGCCTCTACATCCTTACATTTGTCCTCTAGCCATCCCTGCTTAGCCATTTTGCACTTCCTGTTGATCTCATTTTTGAGACGTTTGATTTCCTTTTTGCCTGCTTAACTTACTGCATTTCTGTATTTTCTCCTTCCATCAATTAAAATCAGTTGGTCATGCATTATCATGCTGAAATGTACGGTTTCGCAGGGATCGAATGAAGGGTAGAGGCAAGGGTCGTAACATATCTGAAATATAATGTCCACTGTTCAAAGTGCTGTCAATGCGAACAAGAGGTGACCGAGATGTTAACCAATGGCACCCCATACCATTATGCCGTACGATACACCAGTATGGCGATGACGAATAGACGTTTCCAATGTGCGTTCCCCCCCATGTCGTCAAACACAGATGCAACCATCATGATGCTGTAAACAGTACCTGAATTCATCCGGAAAAAAAAAAAAAAAAAGACGGTTTGCCATTCATGCATCCAGGTTCGTTGTTGAGTACACCATTGCAGGCGCTCCTGTCTGTGATGCAGCATAAAGCGTAATCGCAGCCATGTTCTTCGACCTGCTAGTCCATGCTGCTGCAAACATCGTCGAACTGTTCTTGCAGATAGTTGTTGTCTTGCAAATGTCCCCATCTGTTGACTCACGGATCGAGACGTGACTGTACGATACGTTACAGCCATGCGGATAAGACGCCTGTCATCCCGACTGCTAGAGATACAAGGCCGTTGGGATCCAGCACGCCATTCCGTATTACCCTCCTGAGGCCACCGGTTCCATATTCTGCTAACAGTCATTGGATCTCGACCAACGTGAGCAGCAGTGTCGCGATACTATAAACTGCAATTGTGATAGGCTACAATCTGACCTTTATCAAAGTCGGAAACGTGATGGTACGCATTTCTCCTCCTTATACAAGGCATCACAACAATGTTTCAACAGGCAATGCTGGTCAACTGCTGTTTATGTATGAGAAATCGGTTGGAAACTTCCCTCATGTAAGCACGTTGTAGGTGTCACCACCGGCACCAACTTTGTGTGAATGCTCTGAGTAGCTAATCATTTGCATATCACAGCATCTTCTTCCTGTTGCTTAAATTTCGTGTCTGTAGCATGTCATCTTCGAGGTGTAGCAGTTTTAATGGACCATAGCGTATATCAAGTGACAAATGTGACACACCATATAGTCGTTCAAGAAGTTTGTTGGTAAGAAGGTTAAAATTACATCAGCATTAGTTTTTTCACTAATAAGTACATGAAAAGTTATGGTTTTGATTTTTTAAAACAAATATTATAAATTACTGTAAGCATGGAAAATGTAAATCTTCTAATCTGCATGTAACGAATTTACTTGTGTCAGTAGTCTTAAAGGATTTTCGAATGACAACGTTGACAGTTATGAAATGTATTTATTTATGATCACAACTTTGGCTATGGTGCCATTCTCTATGAAGTGCATCAATGCATATTCATTTCTGGTTTAGATGACAAAATCTTCATATCAATCATGTTTAAATGGTTATATATGACATGAAATATGGTTGAATATGCATTGACACATTTCAGAGAGAGCTATTGCTTGAGAGTGCCACAGTAGATGTATTTGCAGTCATGAATAAATACATTTAATAATGGTCAAAGTGTAAAATGTTGCCGCCTATTTCTCCATTTTGTATCCTCATATCTCTTTGTAAACTATATGTAGAGAATGAATTAGTTGATCTCAAGCAGCTTTAAAATACTTATTAAAAGAAAGTTATTCTGGGGGTATGTTCCCTTAAAAGCAAACTGTAACAATTGTTGTCAGCTGTGCAACAGACAGATGAGTGATATCCCCAAAAACATTTAGACGTCTTCTTTATTTCACCCAAAAATAAGGAAGAAAAATAGGATTGAAAAATGTGCGATACCAACACGGGGTGGGGCGGATCTCAGCAGTGAGTATTATGAATGGGCTGTGAAGTTAATTTCTACATAAAGTGACAAAACAGCGCAATTGGAAGCCTCAGATGTAACCACAAATGAGTTAAACCAAGCAGTGTGCGTCACACTTGTCTACAAGAGCTTACTGTGATAGGGATTCATAAAGTATCATGATGGTCAAGCACGTGCACAATGTTAACTGGAATTTTTCTTTTGCTATAACTGAAATGTCTCAAGTCAATATCTCAATGTGGAATTTTGGTCATAAAGATACAAAATATTTCCATTTTATAATCATAATGAACCACGGACCTTGTCATGGTGGGGAGGCTTGCGTGCCTCAGTGATACAGATGGCCGTACCGTAGGTGCAACCACAACAGAGGGTATTTATTGAGAGGCCAGACAATGAAGAGGGGCAGCACCCTTTTCAGTAGTTGCAGGGGCAACAGTCTGGATGATTGACTGATCTGGCCTTGCAACATTAACCAAAACGGCCTTGCTGTGCTGGTACTGCGAACGGCGCAAAGCTAGGGGAAACTACAGCCGTAATTTTTCCCGAGGACATGCAGCTTTACTGTATGATTAAATGATGATGGCGTCCTCTTGGGTAAAATATTCCGGAGGTAAAATAGTCCCCCATTCGGATCTCCGGGCGGGGACTACTCAGGAGGACCTCGTTATCAGGAGAAAGAAAACTGGCATTCTATGGATTGGAGCATGGAATGTCACATCCCTTAATCGGGCAGGTAAGTCAGAAAATTTAAAAAGGGAAATGGATAGGTTAAAGTTAGATATAGTGGGAATTAGTGAAGTTTGGTGGCAGGAGGAACAAGACTTTTGGTCAGGTGAATACAGGGTTATAAATACAAAATCAAATAGGGGTAATGCAGGAGTAGGTTTAATAATGAATTTAAAAAATAGGAGTGCGGCTAAGCTACTACAAACAGCATAGTGAACGCATTATTGTGGCCAAGATAGACACGAAGCCCATGCCTACTACAGTAGTACAAGTTTATATGCCAACCAGCTCTGCAGATGATGAAGAAATTGATGAAATGTATGATGCGATAAAACAAATTATTCAGGTAGTGAAGGGAGACGAAAATTTTATAGTCATGGGTGACTGGAATTCGTCAGTAGGAAAAGGGAGGGAAGGAAACACAGTAGGTGATTATGGATTTGGGCTAAGAAATGAAAGAGGGAGCCGTCTCGTAGAATTTTGCACAGAGCGTAACTTAATTATAGCTAACACTTGGTTCAAGAATCATAAAAGAAGGTCATATACATGGAAGAATCCTGGAGATACTAAAAGGTATCAGATAGATTATATAATGGTAAGACAGCGATTTAGGAACCAAGTTTTAAATTGTAAGACATTTCCAGGGGCAGATGTGGACTCTGACCACAATCTATTGGTTATGACCTGTAGATTAAAACTGAAGAAACTGCAAAAAGGTGGGACTTTAAGGACATGGGATCTGGATCAGCTGAAAGAACCAGAGGTTGTACAGAGTTTCAAGGAGAGCATAAGGGAACAATCGACAGGAATGGGGGAAAGAAACACAGTAGAAGAAGAATGGGTAGCTCTGAGGGATGAAGTCGTGAAGGCAGCAGAGGATAAGGTAGGTAAAACGATGAGGGCTGGTAGAAATCCTTGGGTAACAGAAGAAATATTGAATTTAATTGATGAAAGGAGAAAATATAAAAATGCAGTAAATGAAGCAGGCAAAAAGGAATACAAACGTCTCAAAAAATGAGATCGACAGGAATTGCAAAATGGCTAAGCAGGGATGGCTAGAGGACAAATGTAAGGATGTAGAAGCTTATCTCACTAGAGGTAAGATAGATACTGCCTACAGGAAAATTAAAGATACCTTTGGAGAGAAGAGAACACCGTGTATGAATATCAAGAGCTCAGATGGCAACCCAGTTCTAAGCAAAGAAGGGAAGGCAGAAAGGTGGAAGGAGTATATAGAAGGTTTATACAAGGGCGATGTACTTGAGGACAATATTATGGAAATGGAAGAGGATGTAGATGGAGATGAAATGGGAGATAAGATACTGTGTGAAGAGTTTGACAGAGCAGTGAAAGACCTGAGTCGAAACAAGGCCCCCGGAGTAGTCAGCATTCCATTAGAAATACTGACGGCCTTGGGAGAGCCAGTCCTGACAAAACTCTACCATCCGGTAAGTAAGATGTACGAGACAGGCGAAATACCCTCAGACTTCAAGAAGAATATAATAATTCCAATCCCAAAGAGAACAGGTGGTGACAGATGTGAAAATTACCGAACAATCAGTTTAATGAGTCACGGATGCAAATTACTAACGCGAATTCTTTACAGACGAATGGAAAAACTGGTAGATGCAGACCTCGGGGAGGATCAGTTTGGATTCCGTACAAATGTTGGAACACGTGAGGCAATACTGACCTTACGACTTATCTTAGAAGAGAGATTAAGAAAAGGCAAACCTACGTTTCTAGCATTTGTAGACTTAGTGAAAGCTTTTGACAATGTTGCCTGGAATACTCTCTTTCAAATTCTGAAAGTGGCAGGGGTAAAATGCAGGGAGCGAAAGGCTATTTACAATTTGTACAGAAACCAGATGGAAGTTATAAGAGTCGAGGGAGATGAAAGGGAAGCAGTGGTTGGGAAAGGAGTGAGACAGGGTTGTAGCCTCTCCCCGATGTTATTCATTCTGTATATTGAGCAAACAGTAAAGGAAACAAAAGAAAAATTCAGAGTAGGTATTAAAATTCATGGAGAAGAAGTAAATACTTTGAGGTTCACCGGTGACATTGTAATTCTGTCAGAGATGGCAAAGGACTTGGCAGAGCAATTGAACGGAATGGACAGTGTCTTGAAAGCAGGATATAAGACGAACATCAACAAAAGCAAAACGAGGATAATGGAATGTAGTCAAATTAAATTGGGTGACGCTGAGGGAATTAGATTAGGTAATGAGACACTTAAAGCTATTTGGGGAGCAAAATAACTGATGATGGTCGAACTAGAGAGGGTATAAAATGTAGACTGGCAATGGCAAGGAAAGCGTTTCTGAAGAAGAGAAATTTGTTAACATCGAATATAGATTTATGTATCAGGAAGTCGTTTCTGAAAATATTTGTTTGGAGTGTAGCCATGTATGGAAGTGAAACATGGACGATAACTAGTTTGGACAAGAAGAGAATAGAAGCAGTCGAAATGTGGTGCTACAGAAGAATGCTGAAGATAAGGTGGATAGATCATGTAACTAATGAGGAGTTATTGAATAGGATTGGGGAGAAGAGAAGTTTGTGGCACAACTTGACTAGAAGAAGGGATCGTTTGGTAGGACATGTTTTGAGGCATCAAGGGATCACAAATTTAGCATTGGAGGGCAGCGTGGAGGGTAAAAATCGTAGAGGGAGACCAAGAGATGACTACACTAAGCAGATTCAGAAGGATGTAGGTTGCAGTAGGTACTGGGAGACGAAGAAGCTTGCACAGGATAGAGTAGCATGGAGAGCTGCATCAAACCAGTCTCAGGACTGAAGACAACAACAACAACAACAACAACAATTATATTTTCAATTGATTTTTAAAACAAATAGTATAACAGTAATGTGTTGCATCAGTATTGATGTATACATAAAACTCCATGGAGTAAACTTCTTTTTCTTTTTTGATGGCTTGTATCCTAATTTCTAGTATTTTCGTGGTAACAGAAAATATTGGGTAGAGTGGAAACTTGGAATGTTTGAAGATCACCACTCACTGTGGAATGTAATTAGGGACAAATAAGCACAAAAACAAGCTCACCTTATGAAGTTGCTAAGAAACAAAGAATTAATGCATGGGCACTGATTACTGTGCCGTTGTGTGTCTCAATTCTGTGACATGGCTGTAATGCATGATTATCTTTGTTGGAGTGGGATAAAAAAGGAAGAAGTGAGGGCAAAGGAGGAGCATGGTCTAGAAAAGGGGTAGAAAAGGCAGGACAACAGGAGATGAGGCTAAAATTTTTTACCTATGATCTGGCAGGGGCAACTACATTTTCACACATACATGTTTGATGTAATTTGAGTGCTCTAAATATATTCCAAAAGCTTTATCATCCCATCACTCATTCAATTATCTCAGCAACTGACAAGGAAGGTGCTGTGTGATAACAAACTGACATGGAGAGGGTAATATGTTGAAGCTGAAGACAAACAGAAAAGTATTCAGTGTACAGGAGTGTTCATTTCTTTCTGTATAGTGGAACCTAGGCTGAAGACCAAATTTTAAATAACAGCAGATTAAAACAATTCTGCCTCATTAGCGTCATTTAGAGTTTCCTCTTTGATTGTAATTGTTTGAAATAATTGACTGTAGTTTCTGCAACTTTGTTTTACAACATAGATGCATTAACTGATGCAAGAATACACACTTATGAAACTGGCACAATGGTAGAGTTGTAAAACCTAAGAGTCCATTAAAACAGTCTACTTAGTACTTCAATGTGTAGAAAGCACAGTAATCTGAAAATTCCATTACAGCATTTCATAATACTTACTTTCAGTAGTTGTTGTTTACGGTACTCATTCATATCATAATATGTTGGACATTTTGGATCCAGCAGTAATTGTCTGAGTGTTAGCCATACTATACCTTCAATTCGAGTAAGTTTGATTTTGTCATCATCTTTCACCTTCTTCCAACTTCCATCTGGAATATAAGGGTGCTGTGTAACGTTAGTTTATAACTCATATTGTAGCATTTGAAAAACAATAAGATGACCACATTTTACCAATATATTTAATTGTTGTTCCATCCTTATCCGCTCTTTGCCATGGAGTTGTTTCAATGAGGTTTAGAAGCAGTAGTGGAATATCATGGGTCTCAAATACTCTTGATGTTGCACTGATTGGCAAACTGAACAATAAATAGTTTTGTTAATTTCTTTGATATTGAAGTTTTAATTGTTAAATTTGATGTCACAGCAGTTGTATAAGGGACAGTCAGATGAAAAGAGGCAAATGGGGAAAAAAAGTAAGACAGAAGTATTTGCTGTAACTGTTAATACATTTATCTCACTGTGGGACAAGATGATCAATGCCTTCTTGGAAAATTGTTTGCTGCTGCCTACAGAATTTTCATTGCATCCCTGCATACACCTCTTCATCTGAAGCAAATTGACAGCCACTAATATCTTTCTTCAGTGCTCAAAAAAATATGGAAATCGCATGGTGCGAGATCAGAGCTGTGTGGATGATGTGTAAGGGCTTCCCAGCAGTACTTCAGCAGTGTACTGGAAATGACCTTGGCAACATGTGGGCTCACATGTTTATGATAGGCTAATGAGTAGTGCCTTGTTGGTATGAAAACATGGTACACTATTTAGTGAAATCACCCAGAAAGTCTGCAATCAGTACACATTGTTCATGTACTCAAGGGTCATTGTTGCTAACAATAGCATGGCACGTAAGTACCACTTTTCCATTTCACAGAAAATGTATATTGTTCCTACTGATTTGTGGCATTAATCAAAACTTTAAGAATGTCACTGTCCTGCACTTGATGTTCACCAGAACTGTAAATGGATGATGTATCCAGTGTTGGCATATGGGTGATGAGATAAAGTATGCTAAGCAATCTGTAATAGGTGCTGACATTCATCGTGGAGTCACCAATGGGGAGAGGGTCCAGGTAGGGGCACTCAATGCAGATAATAAACCATTAAATCACGAAAAGCCCACTTCAAATTGTTGTAGTGGCACCACCGTTTAGGATAGAGAAAGTTAGTTTTGTCCAATATTCGAACACAAGTTACAGCCAGGTGCACGCTGCATTGCAGTGAGTTATGCATACCAACAGTTGCGAAGTAGAATAGAGGCCACAGGGCTGTCAGATTGCTGAAAGAGTATACATAGTGGTTTTGCATGTTGCAAATCACAGGCAGAAGGGTCCCACTGGCAAACCTAGCGTGTTATGAGTATGTGGCGCGAAAGTGCCGCATATGGCAAAACAGAGGCGGACGCCGCATATAAAAGGGTGTGGGTTTCTAACAAGATTCATTCAAGTGTGGCAGCTCTCCTAGATGGTGGGGCGTGTCACATGCTACATGCAGCAGCAGATTGGGCGCCAGCGTTCCAGTCCACGGCGTGTCACTAGTGCGACCCTCTGAGGCTGACGCGGGGTCCGTCGCCAGCCAGCGGCAGGCCACTCCACGGTTCGCTACCGCGGGCAGTCATCATGGCTTCCAGCACATGTTGGAGGCATCCTGGGGCGAGGGCCACAGATTCAGACTCCAGATTGCGGGCGCTTGTTGTCACTGCGATCTTAGCCACGCTGACAAGAAGCACGCACCTGGCTGCCTGTGGCTCACACCAAGCAGCTCTGAGTTGGTAGGTTTGCAGACCACTGAGTCAACTGCTGGCATCATGATGAATCCGCATCTCCGCTGCCGTACAAAGCCGACAACAGCGGTGGGTGCACGGGTTGCTGAGGCAGCCATTCCACACCAAGCTGTTTCACAGACAGCGAAGTGGTGTCCTCAGCATTGCGCGACCCAGTGACACACATCGAGAGGAATGGGGGCACCGTAGTTGGAAACAATAAATTACTTGGAAAGCTCGGACAAGTCTTAATACGGTGCCTTCTACCTCTTCAGGCTACATTTGGTGTTGCTGTTACATTCGGTGACAGAAGTTGCCACTACATTTGGTGTCAGAATAGCAGACGTTGTCTGTCCAGTACAACGTTCGAGCTCACCGCCCGCATTACATTCACAAGATGTGGTAAGTTTTGACCAGTTTTCTTTTGAGTATTGGACGTTTTCTTACCTAATTTTGTGTTTTTGAGTATGGCTCATGGCTGGCCATTTTATATGTTTTGCGTAGGCATATTATTATTATTTTTTGTCAGAATAAGTATTATCATATTTGGGGCAGTAAGATTTTTTTTTCGTGGCATTTAATTACTTTTGTACTGGTTTGAGTATGATGTTATCGAGTGTAATGACACTGAGGTGTAGGGAGTCGGGTTTTCTTGTACTTAAATGTTTTGTTTCGGGACTAATTGGGAAGGAAAGCAACACAATGGCAGAGTTAGGGACGCAAGGTTTGACAGAACCAGAAGCAGTGCGGCTTTTGTTGGAAAAAGTAGCACAATTGACAGCAGACAATACACAGTTGAGAAATGAATTAAAATCTAAAAGTGAGCGGGAAACCACATCTGATCTGTCATTGTTGCCTAGGGTGCAGGAGATTGATCCAGCTGCTGCGACTTTATTCAGTTTTCTGGCAAGGCACCTGAGGATGTGCCTTCATTTTTGAAGGAGTTGGACACTTCAGCGGTGATGAATAGTTGGCCCGAAGCACAATCGTTACATGTAGCCAAGATTAGATTAATGGATGAAACGAAAACATATGTAAAGTGTTCTGAGGCCTTAAGGAAGGCAGGACAGTTTAAGCAGTTAAAGGAAGGGCTTTTAGAAAGTACCAAAAACATAATAGCGCTCGGTACTGTAGAGAAAGGTTAAGTACAATGTCAAAGAGATGGGGAGACGATGGAGAATACCTACGAGTTGGCTCAGAGTGATAAAGTGAATAGTGTTCTGTTGAGAAGACCAAGCAAAGGGCACTTGATGTATTTTTGAGAGGGTTACCGGTGCATATGTCATGGAAAGTGTGTGAAGGGACTCCGAAAGATTTGTATTCGGCCATTCAGCTGGCAATTCAATGTGAGGAAATAGATGTGGCAACAGGGGTACATGAGAGGCAAACAGTGGGTGTGAAATGTTTTAAGTGTGGTCGTATGGGATTTGTGCAGAGCCAATGTACCCAGTCACCGAGGAATAATGGAAGGGCTGGCAATTGGCAGTGGGGAGGATGGAGAAGTGGAGATAGGAGAGGTAGACAGGCATTAAAATGGAAGAGGGGACCCAAGACACACCTAAGGGAGCTCCCATTTAATTTCAATGCTATGAATACATATGCAGAGGTGGAATGTTCAGTGAGGAACTAAAAAGTTTAAGATTTTGTTGGACACAGGGCGCAAGTGTCAGTGGGTACTAAGAATATAATGGGATGAAGGAAGCTAGACCCACCACGTTATAGGTTGCGTGGAGTGGGGGATAAGGAGGTCATGCCTTTGGGTTCGGTGACAGTTGACTTTCGAATAGAGAAAGTCCGATTTAATGCATGCATGGAGGAAGTACCACGGGTAAGCGAGGGCAACGACATGATCCAAGGAGTAGCTTTCTTGCATCAACATCATGCCAAAATTGACCTTGGACAATGAATTGTGGAGCTTAGTGGAATGTTATTTCAGCTAGGGGAAACTGTTATCAATGCAGAGCTGTCATGAGGGGCGGTCAACATAATGAACAAACCAATTGAACCGCTTACATTAGCATTAATGCTTAATTTACATGAGTGTGTGTCTGCTAGGGGCAGGAAGTTGTTTTGGTAAGTGTGGAGTCAAATCTACCTGTGGGTGCAGTATGTGTTATTGAACCATTGGAGGTTAATGAAGTTTTGGGTCCATTGGGTTGTTTTGTGACATGTAGTGTTGTACACGTACAGGAGGGGAATGACGGGTGAGTAGTTCCCGTGAACGTGGATAATTTTAGCGCTGTAGATGCGAATTTGAGGAAAGGAGTTTTAGTAGCAAATTTGTATTTGCCAGATGATGAAGACTGGTGTTTGAGAGGTAGGCGAAGTGATCAACCACTAACTTTTGATAAAACTGCATTGCATGACAAAATTAAGCATTTGAAAGGAAGAGAAAGAGAGCATATGGAAGAATTATAGTGGGAATTTAAGGATTTGTTTTATCCACAAGGGCCGTTACAGGCAACTCCATTACTTCAACATAGGACTCCAACAGGGAATGAAACACCTCTTTACCGTAAACCATACAGAATACTGAGCTATTAGTAGCTGATTATGGAGGATTTCACTGATCAGCAGTTTGCAGACCGTATTATAGAGCATAGTAATAGTTGCTGGGGAGTGGGCATTGTTGTTGTGCCTAAAAAATCTATGGATGGAACTAAGAAATACACGTTCTGTTGTGACTACCGATACTTCAATAATAAGACAGTGCCAGACGCATACCCAATTCCAAACATATCGGAGACTTTGGATCACTTAGGACAGAACCAGTAGGCCTGCTTTTGTATGATGGATTTGACAAGTGGTTATCATCAGTTTGAGGTGGCTCCAGAGGATCATCCAAAAACTGTGTTCTCTACTCCTGGAGGCCATTACCAGCACATTAGAATGCCATTAGGTTTGAAAAATGCTCCGGCAACGTTTCAGATGTTGCTAGACAGTGTATTGAGGGGTTTGAAACCACAGCATTGTCTGGTCTATTTGGGTGATGACATTATAGTGTTTTCATGTAGTATGGAGTGATATAGACAGCGGTTAAGGGAAGTTTTTATGAGGTTAAGGGCAGCTCGTTTGACATTGAGCCTGGATAAGTGTCATTTTGCATTAGAGGAAGTAAAATATTTGGGTAACATTATCAGTAAGGACGGAGTGCAAACAGATCCGAGGTTGGTACAGGCTGTAAGGAATTTTCGGGAACCAAAAACAGTTAAGGAAGTGCAGTCATCCATCAGAATTTGCAGTTTCTATCAAAAGTTCGTGAAGATTTGCAGATTTAGCACAGCCGTTGACACAATTGTTACAGAAGGGTGTGAAATTTGAGTGGGCAGAAGAGAGTCAGAAAATGTTTGACAAACTGAAAGAAGTGTTAACATCAAGTCCAGTTCTTGTGTTTCCAGATTTTGAAAATGAGTTTATACTAGCATGTGATGCATCGAATCAAGCATTAGGGTGTGTTCTTAGTCAGGAAATTGATGGAAAAGAACATCCTGTAGCCTATGGATCTAGGCAGCTGAATGCAGCAGAGAGGAATTACTCAACAACTGAGAGGGAGATGCTTAGTGTAATCTATGGAATCACCTATTTCAAATGTTATATATATGGGAGAAGATTTTGGGTAGTGACAGATCATGCTGCATTGAAGTGGTTGTTTTGGTTGAATGATCCATCCACTAGATTCGCTAGATGGGCTGTGAGGCTTAGTGAATTCGACTACAAGGTGGTGCAAAAGCCTGGGAAGAAGCATGGTAATGCAGGTGCACTAAGTAGGAAGGTGGCAAAAGTAGAAGTCATAGATTATGAAGTAGCAGTATGGCAAGAATTACATGACACGGACAATGATTGTAAATTGTATCGGACACAGCCACAATTTAATATGTATGACGTCTTCTGTGCAGGAAAACGAAAGTTAGGGCCAAGGGTAGTAGTGCCAGCGAAGTTGAGGAATGAGGTTTTAAAGGAAGCACATGATCACTTGTTACCTGCTCATGGAGGGTGTAGAGCGATGAATAGGAGATTAGCGGAGAGGTATTGGTTGAGAGGTAGGAAAGTAAATGTGGATCAGTATGTCAAGAATCGTATATCATGTGTGCAGAGGGCAGATTTGAGCCGGAAACAGATACAACTACGATGATTGCCAGAAGCGACATGTCTATTCTCTGTGCTGGGGATCGATGTCTTAGGACATCTCAGGTGAACACCATCTGGGAACAGATTCATTCTGACAATAACAGACCATTTTTCGAGGTGGCTATGCCAAATCAACAGGCAACAATGGTCGCACAGGCGTTAGTAAACAACTGGATTTTGAAGTTTGGTGCACTGGAGACAATAATTACTGACCAAGGGACGAACTTCATGTTGGATTTAATGAAGGAACTGTGTAAATTATTGAACATAAAGAAGTTGATGATGAGTGCATTGCATCCACAGGCCAACAGAAGAACAGAACGGGTACACAGAACAATCAGGAAGATGCTGGGTTTTTATGTGGATTCTCATCGCCATCAGTGGGATGAGTATTTGAAGCATATTTTATGCACATACAATGCAAAAGCCCATACAAATACTGGTTTGTCTCCACATGAGGTAGTGTACGGGCGAAAAATGCCATCACTGTTTGATTTGGCGAGGCTACAGAAAGGAAGGACCGCTGAATCTGTACGTCAATTCGCAAGGACAATTTGAGATGTTTGGAAATGGGTACAAAAGGTGAATACAAAGGATTTGGAAAGGCATGAAGATGCAGTAAAGCGGAAAGGAAGTTTACTGCAGTACAGAGTGGAACAATGGGTAATGCTGTCCAGCCCCTATACACAAAAAGGGAAAAGGAAGAAGTTCTTCACGAGGTATCAAGGGCCATACCAAGTTGTTGAAACCACATCTCCGGTAAATGTTATGCTTCAGCTGCCAACTAGAACAACGATAGTACACACTGGGCGGTTACGGCCATTTATGGGTTGCCCGAGTGTGATTCCAGTTGTTATGCTTCAGCTGCCAACTAGAACAACAATAGTGCACACTGGGCGGTTACGGCCATTTATGGGTTGCCCGAGTGTGATTCCAGGCATGTCACAGGAAGGAAAGAGGAAGAAAGAGTGAGTGAAGAGAGGTGCTAAGCACAGGAAAAAACCAGGAAGATAAAGTACAGCATGAAGAACTGTATGCTTCTCGATCCAGAAAGTAGTAAAGTATTTGTAGTTTTTTTTATTTTCTTGTCATGTTTCATTGGGTTTGTGTAGAGTAATTAGGCATTGTATTTTCATATGTTGTGTGTATTTTCGAATATAGCCTGCTGTGGACAGCAGTCCTTTTGAAGAGGGAGGAAGGATGATGGTGATCCCTGTTCTCAGGTCACTTAAAGGGGGAGCATTGGCACTGATTCATCTCTTCATCATCGGGGTGGACGCCTTAGGGTGCAACACCTGGATGGAGGTGTGCTGTACTCAAGGCAGGAAGATGTGGTGGTGTCGAGTCACCAGTGGGCATTAAGGTTGGTATGGAACATATGGGAAATGCAGAATGAAGTAAGGAGGCTTGAGGAAGTGTTCGAAGTATTAGAAATTGCATGAGGCTGATAAGATGCTACTGAAGCAGGTAGGACGGATGGAGGAAGCAGTGCCATGGGTAAGACGGAAACGAGGATGGCTGAACACAGGGGGGCCAGTTTTTGGAACCACAGATGAAAGCAATATAAAAGAACTGAACAATACAATGGAAGCATTGAGGCAACTCACAGAGGAGAGTAGGGCAACGCAAGCTTGGCATGCAACTCAGATAGCAACATTGGAATGGGAAGTCCTCAATAACACACGCGTGCTCCGTGCATTAGCAGCACAGGTAGAGGAATACGCAAGGCATCAGAAGACTTAATAAATCGTAACCTACAAACCCTACAGGGACATCTAGAAGTACTAGATAGCAGGGTGGTGTTAACCAGACTTTTGCAAGCAGTAGCTGACAGTGCAAGGTGCAGAAGGAACTACCGCCTGGGTTATATTTAATAATGGAGGCCAGTGAGCAAACTTTACTGTTTTTCTACCATGTTGCAACAGTAAGGGAAACAACCGATGGCGCACGAGTGTATATTTTGGACCAATTCCCAGTTATGGGGAAGAGCGCGAGGTTTCCGTGTTAACAGGGTCCACCCATATCAAGTGAAGTTGGGAGCGTTGAGCAAGTTTGTGGAAGTGAAAACTAAAGAGGTGTGACTGATCTTGGCAACTAGAAACCGGTATGTCGAGATGGCAAGGGAGGAATTACGAAGCTACCTTAGAGGGAAGGTAAGGGTATGTCCAGCCAGGGTGGTAAGGACCAATCCGGATATAGGCATGGTGCAGTTATATTTTTAGTCAAGGGGAAAGGAATAGACTGTCCAAGGGACATTGTGGAGCCAAAATTGAGCTTGCAATGGATTGGGATGCATTGGATCTTCTCCACCTACAAGAATTCGGTAGTAGTAGCAAGTTGTTTTGAGTGGGGAGTATCTGCAGAAGCGAAATGTATAGAGCTCGAGGGGGGCGCAATTTTAATCAATGAAACTAAGTGTAACATAATAGGACCAACCTTCCATCTGCCAGTGTTAATTTCAGGAGCCATGCAATTGAATATCACACAGCCACAGCTGTACTGGCCAGAAGCCACTTTAAGAGTTTCTGCCAAGGCAGAATCTGGCCTTGGTAAATTACACTCTGGAGCCAGGTCTGTTGAGATCCGTAAACAAGTTCATTTTAGAGGAAGAGGGGCGCATATCAGCCAAACAGCTTGTGCAACATGTCACTTAGTATAGGGAACAGAAACGGCAAACAACGATTATTTTGAGCACCTTTGTGCCAAGTGTCATCGCAGCCTTAACTTTGTTATGTGTTGTTTTCTTTCTGATCACATGGAGAGCTAATTCCAAGAGGGAACCAAGGGTAGCCCAAGTCCCAATAGATTGGATGCTGAGGGCGTAAGATGAGTAGGTAAGGGGTTGATTGAGTAGTGGTCATCTAGTAAGGAATTTTTACGTTTTGTTTTATGTCTTGGTTTTAAGGGGCACAAGACTACATTTAAGTTTCCTAATAGTAAGGAAATATGCCATAGGTGCCAAACAAAACAAGTTAAGAGCTACTTAAGGGTTGAACCGGGGACTGGTTCTTTTTGAAGAGGGGAATGGTGTATCAGCACCACCGTGTAGGATAGGGAAAGTTAGTTTGTGCAATATTCTGAGCACACGTTACAGACAGGTGCGGGCCGGATTGCAGTGAGTTTAAGCATACCAATAGTTTTACGCATATCAATAGTTGCGAAGTAAAATAGAGGCCACAGGGCTGTCAAATTGCTGAAAGAGTATATGTAGCAGTTTTGCATGTTGCAAATCACAGGCAGAAGGGGCCCACTGGCCGCGGGTGCTTGTTGTCACTGCAATCTTAGCCAGGCTGGCAAGAAGCACCCAGCTGGCCGCTTGCAGTTCACACTGAGTGGCGCTGAGTCGGCAGGGTCACAGACAGCTGAGTCAACTGCCGGCATCCTGATGACGCCTCATCTCCGCTGCCGTACTAGGCCGACACACAGCGGTGCGTGCACAGGTCACTGAGTTAGCCATTCTGCACCAAGCCATTTTGCAGAAAGCGAAGTGGTGTCCTCAGCATTGTAGGACCCAGTGACGAAGATCGAGAGGAATGGGGCCCACTGTAGTTGGAAACAATAAATCACTTGGAAAGCTCGGACGAGTCTTAATACGCTGCCTTCTACCTCTTCCCACTAAATTTGGTGTTGCTGTTACATTCGGTGGCAGAATTTGTCACTACAATGTGAATATCTTCACTGAGTACTTGTGGGTGGCAGGACATGCACCACTGGGACTCCAGTCAGTCATCATGGCACCTGGCGTAGAAATTATATTTACATCACTGTGTTATGGCACGTCACTTGGCAAAGCATATTGCTGGATGTAAGAGGTCTTTGTTTTGCCAAGACAGCTGGGGACAGCTTCGTGACCCATACATGTGTCTGGCGCAAGAAGATTGTCAGTGTCAGAGATTTGAGTCCTCCTCGGACATGGGTTTGTGTGTTGTCCATAGTGTAAGTTAGTTCAAGTTAGATTAAGTAGTGCCCCCCCCCCCCCCATGAACAATGGACGTTGCCATTGGTGGGGAGGCTTGCATGCCTCAGCGATACAGATGGCTGTACCGTACATGCAACCACAATGAAGGGGTATCTGCTGAGAGGCCAGACAAACATGTGGTTCCTGAAGAGGGGCAGCAGCCTTTTCAGTAGTTGCAGGGGCAACAGTCTGGATGATTGACTGATGTGGCCTTGTAACACTAACCAAAACAGCCTTGCTGTGCTGGTACTGCAAACGGCTGAAAGCAAGGGGAAACTACAGTCGTGATTTTTCCAGAGGGCATGCAGCTTTACTCTATGGTTAAATGATGATGGCGTCCTCTTGAGTGAAATATTCTGGAGGCAAAATAGCCCTCCATTCGGATCTCTGGGCAGGGGCTTCTCAGGAGGATGTTGTTATCAGGAGAAAGAAAACTGGCGTTCTGTGGATCAGAGTGTGGAATGTCAGATCCCTTAATCAGGCAGATAGGTTAGAAAATTTAAAAAGGGAAATGGATAGGTTAAAGTTAGATATAGTGGGAATTAGTGAAGTTCGATGGTAGGAGGAAAAAGACATTTGGTCAGGTGAATACAGGGTTATAAATACAAAATCAAATAGGGGTAATGCAGGAGTAGGTTTAATAATCAATTAAAAAAATAGGAGTGCGGCTAAGCTACTACAAACAGCATAGTGAACACATTATTGTGGCCAAGACAGACACAAAGCCCGCGCCTACTACAGTAGTACAAGTTTATATGCCAACTAGCTCTGAAGATGATGAAGAAATTGATGAAATGTATGATGAGATAAAAGAAATTATTCAGATAGTGAAGGGAGATGAAAATTTAATATTCATGGGTGACTGGAATTCGAGAGTAGGAAAAGGGAGAGAAGTAAACGGAGTAGGTGAATATGGAATGGGGGAAAGGAATGAAGGAGGAATCCGTCTGGAAGAATTTTGCACAGAGCATAACTTAATCATAGCTAACACTTGGTTCAAGAATCATAAAAGAAGGTTGTATGTATGGAAGAATCCTGGAGATACTAGAAGGTATCAGATAGATTATATAATGGTAAGACAAAGATTTAGGAACCGGGCTTTAAATTGTAATACATTTCCAGGGGCAGATGTGGACTCTGGCCACAATCTATTGGTTATGAACTGTAGATTAAAACTGAAGAAACTGCAAAAAGATGGGAATTTAAGGAGATGGGACCTGAATAAACTGAAAGTACCTGAGGTTGCACAGAGTTATAGGGAGAGCATAAGGGAAAAATTGACAGGAATGGGGAAAAGAAATACAGTAGAAGAAGAATGGGTAGCTCTGAGGGATGAAGTCGTGAAGGCAGCAGAGGATCAAGTAGGTAAAAAGAGAGGGCTAGTAGAAATCCTTGGGTAACAGAAGAAATATTGAATTTAATTGATGAAACGAGAAAATATGAAAATGCAGTAAATGAAGCAGGCAGAAAGGAATACAAACGTTTCAAAAATGAGATCGACAGGAAGTGCAAAATGGGTAAGCAGGGATGGCTAGAGGACAAATGTAAGGATGTAGAGGCTTATCTCACTAGGGGTAATATAGATACTGCCTACTGGAAAATTAAAGAGACCTTTGGAGAAAAGAGAACCACTTGTATGAATATCAAGAGCTCAGATAGAAACCCAGTTCTAAGCAAAGAATGGAAAGCAGAAAGGCGGAAAGAGTATATAGAGGGTCTATACAAGGGCAGTTTACTTGAGGACAATATTATGGAAATGGAAGAGGATGTAGATGAAGATGAAATGGGAGATACGATAGTGCATGAGGAGTTTGACAGAGCACTGAAAGACCTGAGTCAAAACAAGGCCCCGGGAGTAGACAACATTCCATTAGGACTACTGACAGCCTTGGGAGAGCCAGTCCTGACAAAACTCTACCATCTGGTGAGCAAAATGTATGAGACAGGCGAAATACCCTCAGACTTCAAGAAGAAGATTATAATTCCAATCCCAAAGAAAGCAGGCGTTGACAGATGTGAAAATTACTGAATTATTAGTTTAATAAGTTACAGCTGCAAAATACTAACACGAATTGTTTACAGACGAATGGAAAAACTGGTAGAAGCCGACCTTGGGGAAGACCAGTTTGGATTCTGTATTAATATTGGAACATGTGAGGCAATACTGACTGTACGACTTATCTTAGAAGAAAGATTAAGGAAAGGCAAACCTACGTTTCTAGCATTTGTAGACTTAGAGAAAGCTTTTGACAATGTTGAGTGAAATACTCTCTTTCAAATTCTAAAGGTGGCAGGGGTAAAATACAGGGAGCAAAAGGCTATTTACAATTTGTACAGAAACCAGATGGCAGTTATAAGAGTCGAGGGACATGAAAGGGCAGCAGTGGTTGGGAAGGGAGTGAGACAGGGTTGTAGCCTATCTCTGATGTTATTCATCTGTATGTTGAGCAAGCAGTAAACAAAACAAAAGAAAAATTCAGAGTAGGTATTAAAATCCGTGAAGAAGAAATAAATACTTTGAGATAAACCGATGACATAGTAATTCTGTCAGAGACAGCAAGGGACTTGGAAGAGCAGTTGAATGGGATGGACAGTGTCTTGAAAGGAGGGTATAAGATGAACATCAACAAAAGCAAAATGAGGATAATGGAATGTAGTCGAATTAAGTCAGGTGATGCTGAGGGAATTAGATTAGGAAATGAGACACTTAAAGTAGTAAAGGAATTTTGATATTTGGGGAGCAAAATAACTGATTATGGTCGAAGTAGAGAGGATATAAAATGTAGACTGGCAATGGGAAGGAAAGCGTTTCTGAAGAAGAGAAATTTGTTAACATAGAGTATAGATTTAAGTGTCTGGAAGTCGTTTCTGAAAGTATTTGTGTGGAGTGTAGCCATGTATGGAAGTGAAACGTGCACAACAAATAGTTTGGACAAAGCGAGAATAGAAGCTTTCGAAATGTGGTGCTACAGAATAATGCTGAAGATTAGATGGGTAGATTACGTAACTAATGAGGAGGTACTGAATAGAATTGGGGAGGAGAGGATTTAGTGGCACAACATGACTAGAAGAAGGGACCGGTTGGTAGGATATGTTCTGAGGCATCAAGGGATTACAAATTTAGCACTGGAGGGCAGCGTGGAGGGTAAAAATCATAGAGGGAGACCAAGAGATGAATACATTAAGCAGATTCAGAAGGACATAAGTTGGAGTAAGTACTGGGAGATGAAGAAGCTTACACAGGATAGGGTAGCATGGAGAGCTGCATCAAACCAGTCTCAGGACTGAAGACAACAACAACAACAACAAGGAGTGTGTAGGTTTAGGGACCGAAGACCTCAGCAGTTTGGTCCTAAAAGACCTTATCACAAATTTCCACAGTTTCTTTACCAAGCATTGGAATTTTGGAGTAGTTAGCAGCTGTAAGCCAATAGTTGTCTAAAGTAAGCCTGTTCTGATCCACAAGCAATAAAGTAACATATGATCCTGAGTCCACGAGAACTTGAAATACGAGTTCCTGTGATGTACAATAGTCCTGGTTTGTGGAAAATGCCTGGAAAGCAGTGACAAGTACATATTTCATCTATGCTTACATTGCCTATGCTGGGTGTGAAGGATGATTCCTTGGCTGATCGACTGTTGGTTGTGGTCAACTGTGAAAGTATTGGAATCATCCAGTGAGCTACGTATTTTTCTTCTATGAACATTGGTATATAGGCACTTCTCAGAGCAGCCAATTGCAGCTAAATTCGCTCAGTACTGTTGTTTGGGTAACTGCAATGTGAGGTGTACTTCCTTACTTGCTGTCCAAAACACAAATGATACCGACACTAAATTTTTGGCAGCTTGTTGAGACTTTTGTGCAGTCCCCATTGGTCATTGAGCTGAATGAGTTACTCTTATTAGTCACTAGAGGGCACCCATTCTTGCATATCTGCTCTGCTAGTGGAAACTGCTGCACTCTAGTAGCGTTTGTTCAAAATGACTGTGACAGTGTCAACAGTTTGAGGTACCACACCTACAGCGTCATTTTCCAAGATGCTGTGTGCATTTGATCAGATGCAGGCAACTGAAAAGACATTACTTACTGTTGTTTGAAATCAGGGCACTTTCAATTGTGAAAGGGAGCTGATTGAACCAGACGTGATGCAGAATTCTTGAAATTAAGCATATTTAAATAATGATTGAAGGTGACCAATAAACCCACTATTTTAGATTTGTATGTGTCGGCCCCCAGATTGTGTACATGTCAAAGCTTGTGGCCCTTGAGGTGCTGATATTTGCAAACAGTGGAGGAGATACCAATAATGTCTGAAAATAATAGAAGAGTCTGAGTGTCTCATGTGCTAGTGGTAAGTAGAAATTGTAAACTGTTGTCACATATGTCATATGCAGCATGTGAAATTTCTGGTGTTTTGAACTACAGGTATGGCTGTTGTGGTATATACTGTTTGAGGATGTGTTGTAGGCGTTTTGATGCAGCCCACTGGTGAAATGTTTGTGGGAGACAGTAAACCCACTATTTCTGGTGAATGTCCATCAGCCACATGGCTAGAAAATTGAAGGTTGATGAATTCACTAACTGACTGTGGTACTTGTTGTAATCAGCATTGCAGATTCAGATTTGATGAATTTCTCATTACCTGTATCTTTTGCAGGATCATTATCCACAACGAAAACACTATGTGGTGCCTCAACCATCTATTGCCGGAGCCAGCTCTTGCATCAGCAGAGCAGAGCTCTGATATGGCACTAACTTTGGCTGGCAGCTCCCTCTGTACAGTAGTTTGTGTACGTGCTCTCCAGTGTGTCACATCAGCAATAAAGTATATATTATCTGCACTTGCTGCTTACATTATTCTGCTTTGGATATACCTACCTGGATTCTCTTCATATTGGTGACTCCACAATGAACATCAGCACCTACTACAGGTTGTTCAGCATACTTCATCTCATTACCTGCACACCAACAATGGAGCCATCATGCATTTGCAGTTCTGCTGAACTCCAAGCACAAGACAGTAGCTTTTCTAATGTTTACTTAAGTGTTACAAATCAGCGAGAACAATCTACATTTTCTGTGAAATGTGAAAGAGTCAATTACATGTGCTGAGTTGTTGATAACAACAATGACCCTTGTGTGTATGAGCAATGAGTAGTGTCTGCCAAACTCCTGGGTGGTTTTTTGTGATGAGTGGAATAGTTTTTACAACCAAGAAGACATTATTCATAAGCTTGTCACAGACATGTGGGCCCACATGTTACCAAGGTTTTGAGTATGTTTCACTGGGAAGCTCTTACACATCCTCCTTATAGTCTCAATCTTCCATGTGTTTTCCATACTTTTTTGAGCCAGCCCTGAACAAAAAACTTGTGGCTATTAATTTGCTTCAGACAATGAGGTGCATATCTGGGTACAACCATGGTTTCATAGGAAATCATGAAAATTTTTCCCTAAAGGCAGCAGCTGTCTGGTCTTACTATGAGTTAGATGTATTAATAGTTATGGCAATTACTTTTGAAATAATTAACAGTTAACTTACTTTTCCCATCTGTCTCATTTCCATTTGACTGCCCTTTATGTGTGAAGATGGTATACAAGAGCCTGCAGAGCTTTATATGGCAAGAATTTATGGGAACACTATCTACAGTAAAACCGGTACAAAGCTGATGACGGTGAAATATTGCAATTTCCTATTGTGCACTCGCAAAAGCAGCAATCACTTGGATGTGAACTTGGTTGGTAAATAAAGAACCATAGAACAAACAATATCATGAACTGTTCATATCCTGTGCTTCTCTTTACTTATTGTGTCATCATACAGCCCCCCTCCTCCCCTTGGTAGAGCAGAGATTCAGGTATAAATGGATACTTGTATTGTATGATTCTACCAGCCCAGTTTCAAACTGGAGATGGTTCTGGCAACATCAGTAAAGCATTCAAGTGCAGCAGAAGCTGTCCCAGTGGGGTGGAACTGTGTCGGTGCCTGTACTGTTGAGTGTAGGCATCGGGCTACAGTTGGAATGGTGGTCCATTGTAGGATCTCCCAGCAGCAAGCAGGCAAAGTCAATCTGTCTCAAAGACACAATAGTGGGTCTACCATTTAACTGTACTTTCAAAGTGTGTCCTAAGATGTTGTAAGGGCCAGTATAGGGTATCTGTCACAGTGCTCTGACAATTTCCATATGTAGCATAACAGGTGAACACATATGAAGATCTTTAAGGACAAAAATATTTGTGTCCGTATGCCAAGTTGCCAGTGACAGTTGAAATTGAGAGATATGAAGATCACATAGAGAACACACGTGTTGTTGCTTGAAGTCCAAGGCAGTTGGAAGGGTTCACCATAAACAAATTCCAATGCAGAATCTCCAGTATCAAGTTTAATGGCAGTCCACAGTCCCACTAAAATTAGAGATTGATGTAGAGTGGACATCCAACAAGTTTCAAGAACATGTCAAGGTAGATTTCAGAGTGTGATGGTACCTTTCAACCATCTCATTGCTGCCCAGATGATAACTGGTAGTGTGGTGGCAGTTGAAAGCATAGGGATTGGTAAGCTCATGGAACAAAACTGGCTCAGATTCTAGTCCTTGATCAGCAGTGATGCTGGTGGGACATCCAAAGCAGGAAATCCAGTTGGTAAAAAAAAAGTTTGTGCCACTGTTTCAGCAGAAATGTCTGTAATGGTTACAGCTATTGCCCAGCTACTATATTGGTCAATTGCTGTGAAAATGTACTTACAGACCCTTCGCTGTAGGTAGAGGTCCCACCAAGTCAATGAGTATGTCAGCAAAGTGTTGTGTTAGTTCACTAATGACTTAGACACATGGTGACCTGCCTTTTGGCACACTGAGCAAGTTCGTACCCATGAGGAACAATCGTACTTAGTGCATGACCATACGTATCTGTCAATGATCACATGAACTGTACAGTTACCTCCAGAATGTGTAAGTCCATGAATAGATCCAAAACTTGTCTCCAAAACAGGGCAGGTACTTGAGGGTGAGGCTGGATTTTTGAAACATTGCACCATAACAGTGTTCAAGATCCATTCACAGGCATCTGATTGAGCCTCAGTCCAATGTGTTGACTGCTGAGAAGTTGCCATAACTGGGACTCTATTGTGCAGTACTACAGTTTTATTAATGCTAATATGTCTTTGGCTTATTGCTGTTGTCATAGTGGATGTTGTAACAGTACCTGATGCTTTCTTAATAAAATAATTAATTACCCCAGATATACAAATTATACCAAATAACTTTAGGTGTTGATTAAGTTCAATATTAAGAGTTATTCAACTCTTTCACAAGTTAAAAAGTAGGCTCGTGTTCTATGTATTCACTGTTGTTAATAAGATATAAAATAGCTTGCGTGCCCACATAGCGGTCAGAAAACTCATTATGAAATTTAAAATATCGGGTAACATTGCATGTTTCAAAGTGCAAAAATGTTCCACATTGAGATCAAAACTAATCATGGTAAATGCAAGTCCATCATGCTCTCAATAATATAATTCTGAGTGTTGACTGCTGCTAAAAACGATCAGAGTCCCCCACAAAACAATATGAGTTAAAAGTCCAACTTCTTACAAGATTGCTCTTCAAGTCTGAATTGGCTCAACACATGAAAATCACAAATTCTTCAGGACCACACACAAAATAATTCTAAGTGTTGACCACTGTGAAATTTTCAGGGTCCCAACTGAATCAATGTGCAAAATAATTCTAAGTATTGCAACTGCAGTCCCAAAAATTTGTAAGTTCATAAACACATGCGGCTAAGTCACTGCACATTCAATTGTATCTGACCTACTGTGGAAGAGGCAAGATGGTTGCTGCCCTTCCTGTACTCCTGGAAATTCCAAGAATTTGTGTCCCTTAATGTGCCAGAAAAACCAGAAATATGAATTACATCTTTTTACACAACGATCCAATTTTAAAGCTAGATAAATCATTAAAAGCATGTTGACAACCTGATAAAAATGACACATTACACTCAATAATTTTTAAGTAGTTCACACACCAATCTGAGTGATTACACATTTCAATGGCAGCGATCAATTTTAAGGGTTTCCTCACTGTGCCTTGAATAATTACAGTACACATATGTATTGCATGTCTATCTTGCAGAAAATTACCTGCTCTAGCCACTGCTGCGATCTAAATGTAATGACATTTAAATTACATAGACAATCCAGATTAGATTATTAAAATAAGAGATTACACATATATTCTAAAAGTTCTATGTGAAGCATGTGTTCATTTGCCAACACATACTGCCATGCTCATCATGTATCTGTACTGGTTCTTTAAGTAAGCTGATTTTAATTAGGTGCCTGATTAAATTGCCTCACAGTACTTAATTAAGAATGTAATTAAGCATGTAGACATCTCATTTGATGCATATCTATGAGCACATTATTATGAAGATCCAGTTGCTATTAAATATTTAGTGATAATCTGTTCATCATCATCATCATCATCATCATCATCATCAGTTATCTGCTATATTAGCAGGTCCTTTGCCTCTCCATTTTCTGTGATCCATTGCTTCCTTCTTAAGGCTGCTGTATGTTGTACCGCCCATCTGTCATCCAGTATCTGGAATCTCTTCCTTCCTCGCTTCCTTTTCCTTTCTACATAACCTTCTAAAACTGTTTTATCAGTCCATCATTCTTTCTTAATATATGCCCAATCCAATTTCTTTTTCTTCTCTTTATTACATTTAGTAACTGTCTTTTCTCTCCCACTCTTCTCAGTACCTCTTCATTTTTTACTCTGTCCATCCAACTTTACCGAGCGAGGTGGCGCAGTGATTAGCACACTGGACTCGCATTCGGGAGGACGACGGTTCAATCCCGTCTTCGGCCATCCTGATTTAGGTTTTCCGTGATTTCCCTAAATTGCCTCAGGCAAATGCCGGGATGGTTCCTTTGAAAGGGCACGGCCGATTTCCTACCCCATCCTTCCCTTACCCGAGCTTGCGCTCCGTCTCTAATGACTTCGTTGCCGATGGGACGTTAAACACCAATTTCCTCCTCCTCCTCCAGCCAACTTATTCTTTCCATCCTCTGCCCTGTCCAGATCTCAAAAGCCTCCAGCCTTTCTCTGTCTTTCTTCCTCATAGTCCATGTTTCAGCACCATATATAAGAACACTCCATACAAGACATTTTATGAGTCTCTTCCTGAGTTCTCTGTCCAGACCGCTGCAGAAAATTCTCATTTTCTTATAAAACACCTCTTTTGCAATTGCTATCCTTGTTTTAATTTCTGTGGTGCACTTCCAGTTGATGTCTATCCTGCTTCCTAGATACTTAAAATTTTGCACCTGTTCTAGTATTTCTCCATTCAGCATAATTTTTATTTCCTTATTTCCTCCTAGTGCCAATACTTTTGTTTTATTTGTGTTAATTTTCATTCGATATTTTTTCTGTTGGTTTAGATGGTATCCACCAAATCCTGTAATTCTTTTTCCCCTGTGGCTAGAAGGACCATGTTATCAGCAAACCTCAAACATGCTACTCTTCTTCCTCCAATTTCTACACCTTTGTCATCTAATGAGCATTGGCCAATCATATTTTCTGAGTAGAGGTTGAAAAGAATAGGTGACAGCATCCTTGTCTTACTCCTTTTCCTAGTCTGATCCAGTTTGTACTTTCTCCTCTCACTTTAATTGAAACTTTTTGATTAAGATATAATGCATTTACAAGTCTTCTGGTTTTCCAGTCCACTCTCTTTTCCCTCATTATAGTTGCCAGCTTGTCCCAAAATCACATTGTCAAATGCCTTTTCTAGATTGATGAAGCTCATATATATCTTCCTTCATCAATACACCTTTCTCCCAAGATTCATAGGAGCTCTATTGCATCTCTGGTGCCCGTATTCCGTCTAAAGCCAAACTGCTCCTCGCCAAGATTCTCCTCCATTACTTTTTCAAGTCTTTTATTATTCTTAACATCACTTTGGCTGCATGTGAAATGAGGCTGATTGTCCTGTGCTCACTGCATTTCTTGGTGCCTTGTTTTTTCGGTAATGGAATCATTACTGTTGTCAGAATGTCCTCCGGCCATTCACCACTGTCATATGTTTTATTACATAACCTCTATATTTCTCTTATTTCACCTTGGTTCAAGCATTTTAATATTTCTCCCGGTATCATATCTGTACCTACTGCTTTGCCATTTTTCATTGCAGCTATGGCAGACTTTACTTCTTCCATTATGATGGTTGGTCCTTTCTCGTCATCACATACACTGTTGTGTGATTCAAGTTCCGGAGTTTCTGGTTTGCTATTTGTGTCATATAGCTCTTTTAGATATTCTTCCCATCTCTGGAGGACATCGTCATGATCTTTGTACACTACCTCTTTGTCTTTACTCAAAATTTCCATAGTAGCACTTCCTGCTCTGTTTTGTTCCCATGTCATAGTCTTTACTCTGCTGCATAGCAAGTCATATCTTCCCTTCTGTTTTTCTTTGCAGTTTATTATTTAACCTTCAGTATATCTTTCTTGCATCTTCAGTGCTCTTGTTTTTCAATTTTCTTCTCTCCTCCATCTTGGAAATCATTTCTTGTGTAACCCATGTTTTTTTTTCTTTTTTTTTTTTTGACCTTTTTGCTTTCACATATACTATATTTTGCTGTCCTGCTGTAATGATTACTTCTTTCATCATATTCCAGTACTCGTTGGCATTATCAGGTGGTTCTTTGTCTCGTAATGTGTTTAGAAACTCCTGAGACAGCATTTCTGTAATTTGTTCTTTGTTGGATCTTATCTTCTCTAGATCCCACATCTTCACCATGGTCACCTTCTTCAGATTTTTCATTCTTATTTCTATTTCCGCCATAAGTAAGTTGTGGTCACTATTAATATCTGCACCTGGTAATGTGTGCACCTTCTTGATTCCATTCCTGCATCTTTCTTCTACCAGTATAAAATCTATTTGGTTTCTGTATTCATCCCCTGGTGATTTCCCAAGTGTAGAGCCTCCTCTTGTGGTTCTTGAACAATGTGCTTGCCACTATCAGCTGCCTTTCCCTGCAGAAGTCAATTAGCCATTCACCTCTATCATTTATCTTTCCAAGACCATGACTGCCTATTACGTTTCCCTCTTTCTCTTTTCCCACAATGGTGTTCTAGTCTCCCATTACTATTTTGCAGCATTTTATTTTCATCCATTATTCTCTCAATTACATTGTACGTTTCCTTAGCAATTTGGTCATCATGTTCTAAAGTTGGCATATACACTTGGACAATCAGTAAATCTTTTTGTGCTCCTTTCAGCCTTATACCAATAACCCAGTCATTTGCATAGTCTACATATTCCACACATATAGGCAATTCCTTTGTCATAATCATTCCTATTATTCAGGTAGTGAAGGGAGACGAAAATTTAATAGCCATGGGTGACTGGAATTCATCAGTAGGAAAAGGGAGAGAAGGAAACATAGTAGGTGATTATGGATTGGGGCTAAGAAATGAAAGAGGAAGCCGTCTGATAGAATTTTGCACACAGCATAACTTAATCATAGCTAACACTTGGTTCAAGAATCATAAAAGAAGGTTGTATACATGGAAGAATCCTGGTGATACTAAAAGGTACCAGATAGATTATATAATGGTAAGGCAGAGATTTAGGAATCAGGTTTTAAATTGTAGGACATTTCCAGGGCCAGATGTGGACTCTGATCACAATCTATTGGTTATGACCTGTAGGTTAAAACTGAAGAAACTGCAAAAAGGTGGGAATTTAAGGACATGGAATCTGGATCAGCTGAAAGAACCAGAGGTTGTACAGAGTTTCAAGGAGAGCACAAGGGAACAATCGACAGGAATGGGGGAAAGAAACACAGTAGAAGAAGAATGGGTAGCTCTGAGGGATGAAGTCGTGAAGGCAGCAGAGGATAAAGTAGGTAAAACGATGAGGGCTGCTAGAAATCCTTGGGTAACAGAAGAAATATTGAATTTAATTGATGAAAGGAGAAAATATAAAAATGCAGTAAATGAAGCAGGCAAAAAGGAATACAAACGTCTCAAAAAATGAGATCGACAGGAATTGCAAAATGGCTAAGCAGGGATGGCTAGAGGACAAATGTAAGGATGTAGAAGTTTATCTCACTAGGGATAAGATAGATACTGCCTACAGGAAAATTAAAGATACCTTTGGAGAGAAGAGAACACCGTGTATGAATATCAAGAGCTCAGATGGCAACCCAGTTCTAAGCAAAGAAGGGAAGGCAGAAAGGTGGAAGGAGTATATAGAAGGTTTATACAAGGGCGATGTACTTGAGGACAATATTATGGAAATGGAAGAGGATGTAGATGGAGATGAAATGGGAGATAAGATACTGTGTGAAGAGTTTGACAGAGCAGTGAAAGACCTGAGTCGAAACAAGGCCCCCGGAGTAGTCAGCATTCCATTAGAAATACTGACGGCCTTGGGAGAGCCAGTCCTGACAAAACTCTACCATCCGGTAAGTAAGATGTACGAGACAGGCAAAATACCCTCAGACTTCAAGAAGAATATAATAATTCCAATCCCAAAGAAAACAGGTGGTGACAGATGTGAAAATTACCGAACAATCAGTTTAATGAGTCACGGATGCAAATTACTAACGCGAATTCTTTACAGATGAATGGAAAAACTGGTAGATGCCGACCTCGGGGAGGATCAGTTTGGATTCCGTACAAATGTTGGTACACGTGAGGCAATACTGACCTTACGACTTATCTTAGAAGAAAGATTAAGAAAAGGCAAACCTACATTTCTAGCATTTGTAGACTTAGAGAAAGCTTTTGACAATGTTGACATGAATACCCTCTTTCAAATTCTGAAGGTGGCAGGGGTAAAATACAGGGAGCGAAAGACTATTTACAATTTGTACAGAAATCAGATGGCAGTCATAAGAGTCGAGGGGCATGAAAGGGAAGCAGTGGTTGGGAAAGGAGTTAGACAGGGTTGTAGCCTCTCACCGATGTTATTCAATCTGTATATTTAGCAAGCAGTAAAGGAAACAAAAGAAAAATTTGGAGTAGGTATTAAAATTCATGGAGAAGAAGTAAAATCTTTGAGGTTCGCCGATGACATTGTAATTCTGTCAGAGACAGCAAAGGACTCGGAAGAGCAGTTGAACGGAATGGACAGTGTCTTGAAAGGAGGATATAAGATGAACATCAACAAAAGCAAAATGAGGATAATGGAATGTAGTCAAATTAAATCGGATGATGCTGAGGGAATTAGATTAGGAAATGAGGCACTTAAAGTAGTAAAGGAGTTTTGCTATTTAGGAAGTAAAATAACTGATGATGGTCGAAGTAGAGAGGATATAAAATGTAGACTGGCAATGGCAAGGAAAGCGTTTCTGAAGAAGAGAAATTTGTTAACATCGAGTATAGATTTAAGAGTCAGGAAGTCGTTTCTGAAAGTATTTGTGTGGAGTGTAGCCATGTATGGAAGTGAAACATGGATGATAACTAGTTGGACAAGAAGAGAATAGAAGCTTTTGAAATGTGGTGCTACAGAAGAATGCTGAAGATAAGGTGGATAGATCACGTAACTAATGAGGAAGTACTGAATAGGAATGGGGAGAAGAGAAATTTGTGGCACAACTTGACTAGAAGAAGGGATTGGTTGGTAGGACATGTTTTGAGGCATCAAGGGATCACAAATTTAGCATTGGAGGGCAGCGTGGAGGGTAAAAATCGTAGAGGGAGACCAAGAGATGAATACACTAAGCAGATTCAGAAGGATGTAGGTTGCAGTAGGTACTGGGAGATGAAGAAGCTTTCACAGGATAGAGTAGCATGGAGAGCTGCATCAAACCAGTGTCAGGACTGAAGACAACAACAACAACAACAACAACAACAACAACAATCATTCCTACTCCATTCATTCCTTTTACTTCTCCCCCTGGGTAGTACAACACATATTCATCTGACTACAACTCTCCATGTCCATTCCATCTTACCTCAGAAACTCCTACAAGGTCCATATGCTTCTTTTCCATCTCTCTTTTAAGTTTTTCTAGTTTTCCTGCTTGTAACAGAGTTCTAACATTCCAGGTACCAATTCTCATTTTGATTTTTTGCCTCCTTTCATCTCCTAAGGACGTCTTCACAAATAAACAAAAACAGAAAGACAGACAGTGTGGCACCTAGCTCACAAAGCACTGCCATGTTTGAACTGTGTTCTTGACACCAAATGGCATATATAAAATTTAAACAGTCTAAAGGGAGTGTTGGCAGCAGTTTTAAGTCCATGAGTTCCACAGGCCATGCCATCTTAAATAAATTCGACTGAATACTCACACCTGCTAAAATTGGTGAAATCTTGGTTGTTAGGTGTTGGTCACTACATTGTCTCCCTAATCTGTCTTTCTTTGTTATGAGGTGTATAGGCCTTGTCCCAGAACTGTCAAAATAGTGAATTACATCTGTGGGCAATAAATCATCAAATTCTTTCTTGGCTGCAGCGTACTTGTCCGGCACTAGTCTGCGAGCTTTAAAGCTTTCAGAGGTTCAGCAGTAGTGTGAATATGATGCCTTGTATTGTGTGTGATGATAGCAATAGGTGGAGGCTGCTCAGTAACAGTTCTGGTGTGAGTCTCATGTAGTTGATGCAAGCTGAAGAAGAGGAAAATATTTAGAGAAACTCCATAATTTTGCTTGGGCAGCTTCAAATTCCTCAAATTTTGCACAAATTTTGGAATGTTATACATTACTTTGAAATGTCAGTTTTTTTTCCCTTAACGATGATAATTTTTAAATCAAAGTAATTCAGAATCAGGATCCACGATAACATCACTAGATATAATGATGTCTGCCACACTAGTATTAGTCTTAGTCGTAGGAAAGGGGAAATTTGTTAAAATTAAGTAAAGGCGCAGTTGGGCGATGAAGTCTATGGCCGCTGGCAGTGTGTGGTAACAGTCGGCAGCCAGTAGGCCAGGCAGAGTAAACATGGTGTGGAGCTGCAGTGGTGTATTGCATGTACAATATGTTTGGAGTGCAGCAACAGTGAGGCAGGGAACTGCAGTGTTGCTTTAAGTTATTGAGATGTATGAGGTGAGGCTGTAGGCCAGAGCCAGGAGTGGCGATGTGTAAGTGGCTGACGTATGGTAATTTACCCCTGCCATAGTTTCTGTCTCTCTCTGACACTATGCCAGATGTGAGGGGAAAAGCAGTATAAATAGTCAGGCACTTTTAGCTTGAGGGGTGCGCCATGTCAGTCGAGAGTCACATTGGACCTGTGCTGGTGTATGCTTATAGTGCCCAGTCTGGTAGCAATGTTGTAAATATTCTGAGTAAATATGTACTTTGATTCTATGTACTTGTTTGGGCTGTATTCCGCCTCCGGGGACACAACACCGGGTGGGATGGAATGGCAGCCGGGTACTTGGAGACTGCATGGTCTGCCTGAAGGAGGGCAGTGACAGCAGTCGGCAGTGGCATCCAGGACGGGCCATGTTTGCTTCCCGCCTGGCGTACTGGGGTCCAGGCGAGGCATGTGCTGTGGGTGGTGCAGCAGTACTGGAGACGGCAGAAGGTGTCGCCATCCGGCAAGCGCCACTAGCAGCAAGTTGCAGCACCGCATCCAGGAAGGCCCGGGTTCGAGTCCGGTCCGGTCCTGTCCTGGGAGCAGCAGCGGCCGAGGGCCATGGGTGGCCAGTACAACCACCTTCATTCGAAAGTCAGACAGAGCAGGCAAGACAGGGCGGAGGGTGGTGGGGACAAGGTAATGTAACAATCTCCAGAATCGCGGGCAGCGACACGGCACGAGATGTGACACCTCGGCGGGCGGTGACTGAGCAGAGCGTGGCCTTGATGACAGAGCAGCATCATCGGCATACCAGGAGTTGCTGAGCCGGCTGGACTCATGGGACAACACTGCGAGCGGCACGCCGACACTACACTGCACCCATCGAAGTACTGTAAAGTATGTGAATAAAGAAACACTTCCGTATACTGCTGTATCACTCTGCACTATCCCTTGATGCTATTGAACTTGCTTGGCCTTACGGCTTCAGCTGTGCCAACTGGATTCCCAGGTTTGACCACCGATGGGCCGCAACATGTCATTTACTGCAATAAATAACTGTCACCATTGGTGGCTAGCCTATGCTTACAATAAATATTCCAATCTAAACTTGGGGTTTCATTGTTATTCACTTATAGTTTCAACCAACTATCTGGACATTATAACCTTCAATAAGCAATACTAACTCTGGGACCTTTCCTTGGTTTCTCTTCCAGTTTACTAATATCATTTTAACCTTTTCTGCGTCCAATCTGTGAGGACGAGCGTTCTCTGAGAACATTGTGGCTTGTAAAACAATAAACTGGTAGCCAAGATCACAGGAATTCTTTTTATTCCATGAGTACCAGTTTCGGCGAAACTAAAGTCGCCATCCTCGGATCTAGGAAGGACAGAATACACTATAAAAGTGGGCTCGGATTCCACTTATATAACATGTATACATATAAATTTAGTTACATACCTTAGGACACATACAGGTTATAACATCAATGCAAACAATGATGATATTAATAGTTGCCTATAACACACAGGCCTTACAAAATTGTCATAACTAGCACATAGGCGTCCAAGAGAGATGACATTGTAAATGTTAAGTGTCTCCAACACATACAAGAGCAAGCTAGGTACTACGGCATCTCTGGCTCTGTTCTTCCACTACAGGCCGCATCGCGAGATGGCGCTAGCAGAAGAGGCGCCAATGAATATCACAGCTTGCATCATAACAGGCTCTGCGTGTGTGGTAACACTATGTCATTAGGGCTTGTACATAATTCTAGAGATTACTGTATCACGTAAACATATACGAAACTTATGAAAGCTGCAGACCTACACAACTGCACATCTGCCTGGTCACATATATGACATATCGAAAAGCAAATGCACATTTCATGAGAACTGCGGACTTACAAAAATGTACATCTGTCTGGTCCTGTACATAATAAGATACGACTATACGTAGATATTTTATGGGATCTGCAGGGTTATACACAGCACATCAGTCTGATGATATATAAAATCTACCAAGAGAGTATATACAAATTTTAAGAACATTGCAGGGTTATACAGTGCATACCCATCTGGCCATATATAAAAATACCAATAAAACACACCTTGCGTATGAGTGCAGATTTTTCCGGTCATATCAAATGCACATCTGCCTAGTTACACATAAAACATACCAAAAAGAAATGCAGATTTTCTGGGACTGCCAAGTTACACAAATACGCATCTCTCTGGTCATATATAAAACCTACCAAAAGTCATATACAAATTTAAGGACACTGCAGGGCTATACAAATGCATACCCGTCTGGTCTTATATTAAAAAACATACCGATAAATTACACATTGCATATTAGCCTATGGGCTTTTGTCTTAACAGAACCACTTAATATAAGAAGTACAACTACATGGCAGCCTCATGTAAATGAACCACAGTCATCTAACAAAACCAATCGAAAAGTTATGCCACATTATGTTGACGATATACTTATGTAGTAATACTGTACTGGCTCAGAAGTCTTTATCAATGCTGGGTAGCATCTCAGTAACTGTTGCTAAGGCTCAAGCAGCCAACTGTCCAGCCTGTTGCCTCTTTTTTTCTCCTGCCCAGTGACATCCAAATCCACCACTGTCAGCCACTAACTTACTTGTTACCTTTACTCCTCCTATTGTTTATTTGCTATATTGATTACATCTAAAATGTTTAAAAGTATTGCAGTAAATATGATGGAATTTTTAAAGAAATCAAATGAGGCTCCTTGAAATATGAATCACAGTTGGGAAAAACTGCACACTCCACGTACTGTATTCGAAATTAAAAAAAATTACATATGCAATTTATAGTTCTCAAGCCTATAAATGATTGTGCCCATGCTATGATATGGTGTGCAGTACATCTGGCTGTGTTATTTACAATAAAAAATAATGTTGTTTGACAGTGTTAGATATTTGACATTTCATTAATTAATACCAAAGTCAGCTGACTAACAATATGTACATTTACGTACCTGTCTAGATTTTCAATTATGTATCGAAGTATGGAAATACATCGTAATCCTATCTCAAATGCTAGTTCTTTCTTTTGGGTTTTTAATTCCTCTGCATTACTTTTTGTCAGTATTTCTCTGGCAGATGGGAAAAAATCCTTTACAGTGTTGAGGCACACAATTGAACATATGCAGTAATCAATTAAATCAATGCAGCTGTCTTCTAAAGCCACACAGCTGTCTGTGTGATACAGAATTGTTTCTAATAAGCCAATTATTGAAGCCTCATGGAATAACTGAAATTTAAATATATTATATTTTTCAGTTTTTAGACATCACATTATCAAAATATGTTACTAAATGTAACTAAAGACTAATAAAAAGTCACCAGCAATATTATTTTTATCAGAGATAATTTAGCTCAAACTTGTTGGAGACTAACAACGAGGCTGGGTAAATATCCTTTCTGGACTAAATGTTTAAAATAGGTAAGAAGAAATAAGGCTTAAAATCTGAAACTTACCTAGTAGTAGGACGGACATGCTTTATCAAAGATTTGTGAATACACAGAAACAGTACTGAAAGTTAATGACGCATACCTGAAGCATTATTATAGAGAATAAAATATGGAAACCACAATATAACTTTTCAGTTTTTTACCGAAAAGTCCAAGACATCTGTCTATTGCAGAATTTTGGAACATCTTTTATACCTGCATGTTCAGAAATTTATGGAGACCAAAAATCTCTTCTGTAGGAAGAGTTCCAAAAACACTTATACTGGCAACCAGACTGATTCCATGCTCTTTTCCTTTCAAAAGGGTTTTGACAGACATTTTTTACTACCACTGAATAATAATAATAATAATAATAATAATATAAATAATAATAAAAAATTATATAGGAGCACTCACTACACTAAATATACACACTAGGCAGATATCAGAACCAACCAACACACAGAAGAAATCCACAAAACCAGCATGGCAACACAGGCTACAGATCAGAATAGAAAAGCTGAGAAAAGACATCTACAGCTCACACAATTTATAAGAAATGAAATATCAGACAAAAAATGAAAAAGGTTAGGTAAAATCTCACAACAAGAAGCGATAGAGCAATTAGGTGAAAAGAAGCAGAAATTACAAGCATTGGTCAAACAACTTAGAAGAAAACAAAACCAAACATTCAACACAAACCAAAAGAAATTTTACCAGACAATAGATAACACACACATTAAAATAGACAATTCACCAAACATAACAGACATGGAACACTTTTGGAGCAACATATGGTCAAACCCGGTACAACATAACAGACATGCACGGTGGATACAAGCAGAAACAGACACATACAAGATGACACCACAAATGCCTGAAGTGATAATTTTGCAACATGAAGTCAACCGAGGAATTAATTCTACGCTCAATTGGAAAGCCCCTGGACAAGATAAAATAGCAAATTCCTGGCTAAAGAAGTTCACCTCATCACATTCACATCTAACTAAATTATTTAACATATTAAAAACAAAGATTCCAAGACTTACCAAGCGGGAAAGCGCAGGCAGACAGGCACATGAACAAAACACACAAACACACATACAGAATTACTAGCTTTCGCAACCGATGGTTGCTTCTTCAGGAAGGAGAGGGAAAGACGAAAGGATGTGGGTTTTAAGGGAAAGGGTAAGAAGCCATTCCAATCCCGGGAGCGGAAAGACTTCCCTTAGGGGAAAAAAAGGACAGGTGTACACTCGCACACACAGTTACATTGCAGACCCATGCACAGTCCCTGAGACACTCATGCAAGTAATAACTTATCTGAAACCTAAAGATCAAGCAGTCACAGCAAACCCAGCAAAATATTGCCCTATAACATGCCTACCAACAATATACAAAATATTAACTTCAGTCATTACACAGAAATTAATGACACATACAAGACAGAACAAAATTATAAATGAAGAACAAAAAGGCTGCTGCAAAGGAGCACAATGATGTAAAGAGCAACTGATAACAGATGCAGAGATGATATATCAAGCTAAAACTAAACAAAGGTCGCTACACTATGCATACATTGATTACCAAAAAGCTTTTGATAGTGCACCCCACTCATGGTTACTACAAATACTGGAAATATACAAAGTAGATCCTAAATTGATACAGTTCCTAAACATTGTAATGAAAAATTGGAAAACCGCACTTAATACCCAAACAAATTCAAATAATATCACATCATAGCCAACACAGATTAAGTGTGGAATATACCAAGGAGACTCATTAAGTCTTTCCTGGTTCTGCCTTGCCCTGAACCCACTATCCAACATGCTAAATAATACAAATTATGGATATAATATTACTGGAACATACCAACACAAAATCACACATTTGCTATACATGGATGATCTAAAACTACTGGCAGCAACAAATCAACAACTCAACCAATTACTAAAGATAACAGAAATATTCAGCAATGATATAAATATGGCTTTTGGAACAGACAAATGTAAGAAAAATAGAATAGTCAAGGGAAAACACACTAAACAAGAAAATTACGTATTGGATAACCACAGCGACTGCATAGAAGCGATGGAAAAAACAGATGCCAATAAATATCTAGGATACAGACAAAAAAATAGGAATAGATAATACAAATATTAAAGAAGAAATAAAAGAAAAATATAGACAAAGGCTAACAAACATACTGAAAACAGAAATGACAGCAAGAAACAAGACAAAAGCTATAAATACTTATGCTATACCAATATTGACCTACTCATTTTCTGTAAACAAGAGTGACAAGAAGCACAAAAAGATTGCAGGTCAGAGTACCTTGGAGAAATGGATCACTGGGAAGCCTCATCTCGCCCAACTAGAAGAAACATCAGGCAGCCACCTCATCTGAATGATTTTTTTACTGACATCTACATCCATACTCCGCAAGCCACCTGATGGTGTGTGGCGGAGGGTACCCTGAGTACCTCTATCGGTTCTCCCTTCTATTCCAGTCTCGTATTGCACGTGGAAAGAAGGATTGTCGGTATGCTTCTGTGTGGGCTCTAATCTCTCTGATTTTATCCTCATGGTCTCTTTGCGATATATACGTAGGAGGGAGCAATATACTGCTTGATTCTTTGGTGAAGGTATGTTCTCCAAACTTTAACAAAAGCCCGTACCAAGCTACTGAGCATCTCTCCTGCAGAGTCTTCCACTGGAGTTTATCTATCATCTCCGTAACACTTTCGCGATTACTAAATGATCCTGTAACGCACCGCGCTGCTCTCCGTTGGATGTTCTCTATCTCTTCTATCAACCCTATCTGGTTTGGATCCCACACTGCTGAGCAGTATTCAAGCAGTGGGCGAACAAGCGTACTGTAACCTACTTCCTTTGTTGTCAGATTGCATTTCCTTAGGATTCTTCCAATGAATCTCAGTCTGGCATCTGCTTTACCGACGATCAACTTTATATGATCATTCCATTTTAAAGCAGTAGCTACAAATTGCACAAACAAGAAACATTTAAACTGAAGGTAGGTGGTAGTGTAGATTTTCCCACAAATTCTGTAATAAAGATCTTTCACCAAAATGTTCAGTCCCTAAGCAATAAAGTAGAAGAACTAAATATTTTATTAATGCATGAACTAGAGGATATTTCCGTAATGTGTCTTTCAGAACACTGGCTTGACGAGAACTTAATTAAATCTGTCTGCCTGCACAATTTCACTCTGGCTGAGTAGTATTGTAGACCTAGTGGTCACTATGGAGGTGTAGCCATATATGTAAAAGGTAATATAGAGTTTACTAAAATAGATAATGTCACCTCCCTAAGTTGTGATAAAGACTGAGATGACAGTAATAAAAATTCCAAAATTAGGTTTGATAATAGCTACAGTGTACCGCTCTCCAATAGGAAAGTTTGAGGTATTTTTAGAAAAAATGGAAATTTTCTTAAATAAGCTGCATAAAACAAGGTGTGATGTTGTAGTATGTGGTGACTTTACCATAGATTTTCTTAGTAAATGTAAACAGAAAACCGCCCTTGGCAATCTCGTTAAAACACATAACCTTACAGACACAGTTAAAGTTGCAACGAGAATAACACCAACCAGTCAGACAGGTTTAGATCAAATCCTGATTGATAAAGAGAAGTTGGAGTGGTCAGTAAAAGTGTTTAACGCAGGATACAATGACCACAAAGCTCAAATACTTACCACCACAAAGGAAGGAAGGCCGGTTAAGAATAACTTACTAAAGGTCAAGAGAAGGATCTACAGGCAGAAAAGCATTGGCCATTTTAACTCACTATTGCACACTGAAGACTGGTCTGATGTCTATGAAAAGCAAAATCTGAATTCTAAATTCAATATTTTTCTAGAAAAAATGGTAAAGCATTTTGATACAGCTTTCCCTCAAAAAATGGTAAATATAAGAGAGAAGACAAGAGGAAAGGGTTGGATTACTAAGGGAATCAGAACTTCTTGCCAGAAAAAAAGGGAACTCCACATAATCTGCAAAGAAAATAATGCCACTGAGGAAATGCATACTCACTACAAAACATACACTAAAATCTTACAAAAGGTCACTAAACAGGCAAAAAGAATGTACAATGATTACTACATAAATAATTCTACAAATAAAGTGAAAGCTATGTGGGACATCATTAAAAAAGAAACTGGCAAAAATAAGAGAACTGAGAAGAACATTGTCTTGATACACAACAATAAAAAGATTTTACAGCCTACAGAAACAGCAAACATATTCAACAAATACTTCACTGGGATAGCTGAAAATTTAATAAAAACTAATTTTAGTTCAACTCAGCATCAAGTGGTAAACAAGTGCAACAGTAATAAATTTTCAATGTTTGTGGACCAAGTAAGCAGGGAGGAGACATTGAAGGCTGTCAGAGAACTAAAGACAACATACTCAGCAGGAATTGATGGTATTCCAAACAGAATCCTAAAACTCTGTATCCAAAATATAATTGACCCCCTTACTCACTTATGCAACTGTTCCCTAGAGTCAGGCATCTTTCCAGATCAGCTAAAAACATCAAAAGTCATCCCTATTTTCAAAGCTGATGACAAAAATGAAGTAATAAACTATCATCCCATTACATTAACATCCTGTTTCTCAAAAGTAATAGAAAAAATTATGTGTAGTAAGTTGTTAAAGTTTATAAACAAAAATAGTGTGCTATCTAATACTCAACATGGCTTTAGAAGCAAGAAATCAACGGAGACAGCAATCTATGAATGCATATCTACTGTATTAAAAACAATAGATGAAAAACAACAAACAACAGGTATATTTTTGGACCTAACCAAAGCCTTTGATATGGTAAACCACAAAACCCTACTGAAGAAGCTAGAGCACTATGGAATTAGGGGGTTGGCAAATGATTGGATTTGTTCATTTCTCAGCAACCGTAAACAAAAAGTATACATCAGACATATAAATGATAAAGCACGAATAATCACAGAATATGTATCATCAGAAAGCCCAATCACTTACGGGGTACCGCAAGGGTCGATAATGGGACCCCTACTTTTCTTGTTATATATCAATGATTTGGATAAACATATTGATTCCCACAAAGTAATACTTTTTGCTGACGACACAACAATACTGGTAATAGCAGCAAAAAATGAAAATATACAAGAAGAAGTAAACACAGTTACAAAACATCTAAGTAACTGGACAGCAGAAAATCAGTTGATAATAAACTACAACAAAACAGTAGCCTTAAATTCCATAACCACCAAAACACCACATTGATATATCCAGAAATAAAAATCAATCAACACCCTATTGCAAATGATGAGGCTACAAAATTTCTCAGCATCTGGATACAAAGAGACTTAAAATGGGACAAACACATAGAACAAATTAATGCCAAGCTGAGCACGGGCTGTTATCTTCTTAGGGTTCTCAAACAATGCATAAATGAACAGGCACTATTGTGTGCCTATTATGCGTACTTCAATGCCCATCTCAAGTATGGACTCATATTCTGGGGAAATTCCCCAGCAGCTCAAGGGACTTTCAGATTACAAAAAAGAGCCATTAGGATTATGACAGGGAATGGTGCTCGACAATCCTGCAAACCAAAATTTAAAGTGCTGAATATACTACCTCTACCGTGTATGTTTATTGTTAACACACTAATGTATGTAAAAAAGTATATGAATATAATAGAGGGAAACATTCCACGTGGGAAAAATATATGTAAAAACAAAGATGATGTGACTTACCAAACAAAAGTGCTGGCAGGTTGATAGACACACAAACAAACACAAACATACACACAAAATTCTAGCTTTCGCAACCAACGGTTGCTTCTTCAGGAAAGAGGGAAGGAGAGGGAAAGACAAAAGGATGTGGGTTTTAAGGGAGAGGGTAAGGAGTCATTCCAATCCCGGGAGCGAAAAGACTTACCTTAGGGGGAAAAAAGGACAGGTGTACACTCGCACACACACACATATCCATCCACACATACACAGACACAAGCAGAATTTTGTGTGCATGTTTGTGTTTGTTTGTGTGTCTATCGATCTGCCAGCACTTTTGTTTGGTAAGTCACATCATCTTTGTTTTTAGATATAAAAAAGTATATGATTGGAAATGATGATAATACTTTAAAAAACAAAGATATACATGATTATAATACTCGAATAAAATATAACTTGCATGTACCCCCAGCCAATACCAGTTTGTATCAGAAAGGTACATGCTATCTGTGTATTAAACTCTATAATAGACTATCAAATAGTATAAAATGCTTACAAAATATTAGTGCTTTTGAAAGATCTGTCAGAGAATATCTACAGTACCACTGTTTCTACTCAGTAAAGGAATACTTGGACCAGAATAACTGTTAAGAACTAAAGCTACTGTAATTTGTAACATTGTATCATTGTAAGAACTACAACTATTGAAATTGGTAGCATGTTGAAAAATGATTATTTAAATATGTATCATTTTGAACTTAGTAATAAGTCCAATATCATCCTGTACACTGTACTACATATGATCAAAGGACTCAATAAATAAATAAATAAATAAATAGTGAAATGGAGTAACACAGACCTAGAAGCACTCAATACACTTACACGATCACAATGCCACAAATATAGAACATCACATACATTCATCAACAGAAAGATTCACATTAAGCAAAAAGGAAGGAGGAAGGGGATTTATTGACATAAAAAACCTACATTATGGACATATCTAAAAAAAAATGATGTGACTTACCAAACGAAAGTGCTGGCAGGTCGATAGACACACAAACAAACACAAACATACACGCAAAATTCAAGCTTTCGCAATCTCCGATTTCTTCATCAGGAAAGAGGGAAGGAGAGGGAAAGACGAAAGGATGTGGGTTTTAAGGACATTATGAACAGATAGACAATTTAAGAAAATTCTTTATAGAATGAGCAGATACTAGTAAAATACACAAAGCAATCACTCTTATAAATACATCGGCTACACCATTGCAATTTCATAACCACTTCTACAACCTTTTAGATCACATAACATCAATAGATATGAAGAAAGTAAATTGGAAAAAGAAAACACTACATGGCAAGCACCCATATCATCTAACACAGCCACACATCGATCAAGACGCATCCAACACATGGCTAAGAGACGGAGGAATTCATGATTACAATACAGGATCAAACAATAAACACCAGATGTTACAGCAAGTATATTATTAAAGATCCCATTATCACAACAGATAAATGCAGACTTTGCAAACAACAAATAGAAACAGTAGATCACATCACAAACAGATGTACAATACTAGCAGATACAGGATACACCAGAAGACATGACAATGTAGCAAAAATAATACATCAACAACTTGCCGTACAACATAAACTAATAAAACATGTTCCCACATACAAGTATGCACCACAAAATGTACTGGAGAATGATGAATACAAATTATACTGGAACAGAACCATTATAACAGATAAAACAACACCACATAACAAACCTAACATCATTCTCACCAATAAAAAGAAGAAATTAACACAACTAATCAAAATGTCCATACCCAATACAACAAATATACAGAAGACAACAGGAGAAAAAATTGGCTGAGGAAGTCAAGGACATGTGGCATCAGGATAAAGTTGACATTATACCAATTATACTATCAACTATAGGAGTCATACACACAATATCCACCAGCACATCAACGCAATACGGCTACATCCAAATGTATAAATACAACTACAGAAATCTGTAATTATTGATACATGTTCAATTAACTGAAAGTTCCTAAATGCAATGTAAGATATACCGTACAGTTAAAAGGAAGTCACGCTTGATCAAGGTCTGGGTCACTTTCCATTTTAACCAGACATGACGTCTGAGAAAGGAAAGGTAATAATAATAATAATAATAATAATAATAAATCTTTATTTAACTGTAATAACTTTACAGTCTTGGACATTGTCAGGTTTTGTACATTTACAAAAATATCATGCCATACATATAATGAATATATACAAGTAGAGCATTATATAAACATTTACCATCATTAATAAGCCTTAGTGGCCAAAAGCTTTATTTGTGACAGTCTTTTTGCTTTTCATATCTGCAACTCAGCATCTCCGCTATATGGTGAGTAGCAGCTTTCCTTTTCTTAATGCTATTACATTCCATCCTGGATTTTCCAATGTCTCATTAGTAGACTGAGATATACAAAACTAGAATTGTTGATAGTGGAGCTCAGAAATATTTGAGTAAGTATAAACAGTTTTCAGTTAACAGTTGTTTCAATTTGCCTTTAAAAAGATTTTCATGGCATTGCTTTTACATTATTTGGCAACCTATTATAGAACTGCCTGACAGTTTCAAATTTATTAGTACTCTCTGCTAATCACACCAGGTTCATGTATTGTCATTATGAATGCATCTACTCATTACACTCAGTTTATCAATCTCTTTTAACAAACATAATAGTCTTAAGGACATACAATGAACACACAGTCAGTAAGCTGTAATTTTCAAAGTAGTCGGTACAGGACGCATTTATTTACATCAGCCATTATCTAACTCCCCCCCATGAACCATGGACCTTGCCGTTGGTGGGGAGGCTTGCGTGCCTCAGCGATACAGATGGCCGTACCGTAGGTGCAACCACAACGGAGGGGTATCTGTTGAGAGGCCAGACAAACGTGTGGTTCCTGAGGAGGGGCAGCAGCCTTTTCAGTAGTTGCAGGGGCAACAGTCTGGATGATTGACTGATCTGGCCTTGCAACATTAACCAAAACGGCCTTGCTGTGCTGGTACTGCGAACGGCTGAAAGCAAGGGGAAACTACAGCCGTAATTTTTCCCGAGGACATGCAGCTTTACTGTATGATTAAATGATGATGGCATCCTCTTGGGTAAAATATTCCGGAGGTAAAATAGTCCCCCATTCGGATCTCCGGGCGGGGACTACTCAGGAGGATGTCGTTATCAGGAGAAAGAAAACTGGCGTTCTACGGATCGGAGCGTGGAATGTCAGATCCCTTAATCGGGCAGGTAGGTTAGAAAATTTAAAAAGGGAAATGGATAGGTTAAAGTTAGATATAGTGGGAATTAGTGAAGTTCGGTGGCAGGAGGAACAAGACTTCTGGTCAGGTGACTACAGGGTTATAAACACAAAATCAAATAGGGGTAATGCAGGAGTAGGTTTAATTATGAATAGGAAAATAGGAATGCGGGTAAGCTACTACAAACAGCATAGTGAACGCATTATTGTGGCCAAGATAGATACGAAGCCCACACCTACTACAGTAGTACAAGTTTATATGCCAACTAGCTCTGCAGATGATGAAGAAATTGAAGAAATGTATGATGAAATAAAAGAAATTATTCAGATAGTGAAGGGAGACGAAAATTTAATAGTAATGGGTGACTGGAATTCGATTGTAGGAAAAGGGAGAGAAGGGAACATAGTAGGTGAATATGGATTGGGGCTAAGAAATGAAAGAGGAAGCCGCCTAGTAGAATTTTGCACAGAGCACAACTTAATCATAGCTAACACTTGGTTTAAGAATCATGAAAGAAGGTTGTATATGTGGAAGAACCCTGGAGATACTAAAAGGTATCAGATAGATTATATAATGGTAAGACAGAGATTTAGGAACCAGGTTTTAAGTTGTAAGACATTTCCAGGGGCAGATGTGGACTCGGACCACAATCTATTGGTAATGACCTGTAGATTAAAACTGAAGAAACTGCAAAAATGTGAGAAATTAAAGAGATGGGACCTGGATAAACTGAAAGAACCAGAGGTTGTACAGAGTTTCAGAGAGAGCATAAGGGAACAATTGACAGGAATAGGGGAAAGAAATACAGTAGAAGAAGAATGGGTAGCTCTGAGGGATGTAGTAGTGAAGGCAGCAGAGGATAAAGTAGGTACAAAGACGAGGGCTGCTAGAAATCCTTGGGTAACAGAAGAAATATTGAATTTAATTGATGAAAGGAGAAAATATAAAAATGCAGTAAATGAAGCAGGCAAAAAGGAATACAAACGTCTCAAAAATGAGATCGACAGGAAGTGCAAAATGGCTAAACAGGTATGGCTAGAGGACAAATGTAAGGATGTAGAAGCTTATCTCACTAGGGGTAAGATAGATACTGCCTACAGGAAAATTAAAGAGACCTTTGGAGAGAAGAGAACCACGTGTATGAATATCAAGAGCTCAGATGGCAGCCCAGTTCTAAGCAAAGAAGGGAAGGCAGAAAGGTGGAAGGAGTATATAGAAGGTTTATACAAGGGCGATGTACTTGAGGACAATATTATGGAAATAGAAGAGGATGTAGATGAAGACGAAATGGGAGATACAATACTGCGTGAAGAGTTTGACAGAGCACTGAAAGACCTGAGTCGAAACAAGGCCCCCGGAGTAGACAACATTCCATTAGAACTACTGACGGCCTTGGGAGAGCCAGTCATGACAAAACTCTACCAGCTGGTGAGCAAGATGTATGAGACAGGCGAAATACCCTCAGACTTCAAGAAGAATATAATAATTCCAATCCCAAAGAAAGCAGGTGCTGACAGATGTGAAAATTACCGAACTATCAGTTTAATAAGCCACGGCTGCAAAATACTAACGCGAATTCTTAACAGACGAATGGAAAAACTGGTAGATGCAGACCTCGGGGAGGATCAGTTTGGATTCCGTCGAAATGTTGGAACACGTGAGGCAATACTGACCTTACGACTTATCTTAGAAGAAAGATTAAGAAAAGGCAAACCTACGTTTCTAGCATTTGTAGACTTAGAGAAAGCTTTTGACAATGTTGACTGGAATACTCTTTTTCAAATTCTAAAGGTGGCAGGGGTAAAATACAGGGAGCGAAAGGCTATTTATAATTTGTACAGAAACCAGATGGCAGTAATAAGAGTCGAGGGGCATGAAAGGGAAGCTATGGTTGGGAAAGGAGTGAGACAGGGTTGTAGCCTCTCCCCAATGTTATTCAATCTGTATATTGAGCAAGCAGTAAAGGAAACAAAAGAAAAATTTGGAGTAGGTATTAAAATTCATGGAGACGAAGTAAAAACTTTGAGGTTCGCCGATGACATTGTAATTCTGTCAGAGACGGCAAAGGACTTGGAAGAGCAGTTGAACGGAATGGACAGTGTCTTGAAAGGAGGATATAAGATGAACATTAACAAAAGCAAAACGAGGATAATGGAATGTAGTCAAATTAAATCGGGTGATGCTGAGGGAATTAGATTAGGAAATGAGACACTTAAAGTAGTAAAGGAGTTTTGCTATTTAGGAAGTAAAATAACTGATGATGGTCGAAGTAGAGAGGATATAAAATGTAGACTGGCAATGGCAAGGAAAGCGTTTCTGAAGAAGAGAAATTTGTTAACATCAAATATAGATTTATGTATCAGGAAGTCGTTTCTGAAAGTATTTGTTTGGAGTGTAGCCATGTATGGAAGTGAAACATGGACGATAACTAGTTTGGACAAGAAGAGAATAGAAGCTTTCGAAATGTGGTGCTACAGAAGAATACTGAAGATAAGGTGGATAGATCACGTAACTAATGAGGAGGTATTGAATAGGATTGGGGAGAAGAGAAGTTTGTGGCACAACTTGACTAGAAGAAGGGATCGGTTGGTAGGACATGTTTTGAGGCATCAAGGGATCACAAATTTAGCATTGGAGGGCAGCGTGGAGGGTAAAAATCGTAGAGGGAGACCGAGAGATCAGTACACTAAGCAGATTCAGAAGGATGTAGGTTGCAGTAGGTACTGGGAGATGAAGCAGCTTGCACAGGATAGAGTAGCATGGAGAGCTGCATCAAACCAGTCTCAGGACTGAAGACAACAACAACAACATTATCTAACTACTCTCTTTTGAAGCCTGAATGTCCTGTCCATTTACACTGTGGGTGCCCCACCCTAATTCTGTATCTCACATTGCAAATGAGTGAATTAATCCACAGGACACTCGTTTAAGGGCAAGAGGATTTATTATATGTGAGAGGTGTTTTAGTAAGTAAATATTGCAGTTAACCATTTTACAGATTTAGCTGATATGTAGTTTTCATGTAAGTTGTTCATCAAACACAATGCCTAATCGGGTGTTTCAGCTTTAGGCTGTGATACAATATGAGACTGGCTACAATTCAACAAGAGCTTCAGTATAAAAGTCCACTCCTTATTCAGTGCAAACTCCAGACTGAAATATCAACAATATTATGAAAATGATAGATTGCTACTGACCGTAAAGATGATCTGACGAGCTACAGACAGGCATAACAAAAAGACTATTACGCATTATACCTTTCAGCCAAAGCCTTCTTCAGCAAAGAAAACATGCACACATTTAACAGCTACACTGGCAGGTTTGACCATAATTGTGTAAGTCACTGTGTGAAACTATATCTATGGTCCTGAATATAATTGTTGGGTTCAATGGTCCGAGAGATAATTTTCAATAGTTCTTACCACTGATTCTTCTGTACATAAATCTGTGTTGGCAGGTGTTCTTTGGCTCTTCAGTGCATCAATAGCATAGCTTTGAGTTTTGCAGCTGTGTTATGCCATTAAAATACACAAGTGACAAAAATGGCCAGATAATACTTCCGTGGGGGACTCCACAGTAAGAGAGCTTTGTGCACTGATTTTACTGTTAGGATTTTATTTTCATTCCTGTAACACAGTTTAGTACACTGTCTACTCCCTTTTGATACATTGGTATCTCAGTAAGTTCAGGAAAGGTCCCATGTCCAATTGAACCAATTGGACTGTTTATTAAATGTGTTACTGGTTTCATTAATTAATATTTGCATTCCTTAGGTAATGTAGGTAATATGTCATCCCTCCCACTAGATGTTTTTATTTAGTTTTGAGATTATTTTCATTACCCCGTGTTATGTTACACTCCTTAAGAAAAATGAATTACTCATTTTATTGAATTTATTTTAGTGTTGATACAATTTCTTCTTTGTATGCATTACTAAAAATTTTTATGAAGGCCTCACATACTGTCTATGGCTCCACTTACCAACCACCTTTTTTGTCTAGTGCTCTATTACTGCATCTGCATTCGCTTATTTGTTCAGAATGCTAGAGTGCTTTTAGAGTCTTCAGGGATTCCCTTTACTTTTTTGTTGTTTCTCTGAATAAGGCATATAGGTCTTTCATATTTTCCTTTAATTTGTCAATTTCTGGAGGAATTTTAAGATTCTTTGTGTACTCTAATTTCCTTATCTTTTTTTTACTATTGGACGTACTTGATTAAAACTGCGATTACATATTTCGTAGTAATGGCCCCACTTTTTGTTAATATTACCTGATTTGTATATCTTCTGCCAGTCTCTGTGTGCAAGGCCTTACCTAAGTTTATTATGGTCAATTTTTCTTTTATAATTGTGTAAGTCACTGTGTGAAACTATATCTATGGTCCTGAATATAACTGTTGGGTTCAATGGTCCGAGAGATAATTTTCAATAGTTCTTACCACTGATTCTTCTGTACATAAATCTGTAACAACATGTTCAATACAAGACTGTGAGGCAGTTGTTATTCTGTATGGTAAAGAGTTTATGCAGATATGGTTGTAGCAACGTAACAAACCAGAAAACCTCTGATAATTTACATTATACCTTAAAGAGCCTATGTTCACATCTCCTATAATTATAACAAATTTTTTCTTTGTTGGTAGTTTATCTAGAAGTTCTTCTAAATGGCAGACAAATGAAGAATGATAAAAATGAGTATATGGAATATCAGAGAAGTTGTATAATTGGACTGAAAAGTTTCTAGCAAACAGAACACTGCGGAGAGAAATCTTCGGATGTAAAATTAACTTAAGGCATATCCCAAGGAAATGTTATAGGATCACTACTTTGCACAATAACAACAATATTATGAAAAGGGCAGACTGCTACTCACTACATAGAGGAGATGAGTTGCAGACAGGCACAAGATAAAGACTGCTATACAGTTGAGTTTTCAGCCAAAAGGCCTTCTTCTAAAGTAGAAAACATTTACTTATTAATGCAAGCACAACTCAACTCACACACACATGACCCCCGCCTCTGGCCACTAAGTCCTGAACATGAACTAATTAGTTGAACATTCAAAAGAAATAATCACTAGGTGTGTGTATTCTGCTGAAATTGTGAAATGTTTGGGAGTATATCACATTTTTTAACTTCTATAATTTTCTTATTTCTGTTTCACACAATCACATAACATCTAAACTGAACAAAATGGTTTGCTTAATACTCACCTGAGTGAATACTTTAATGTTTCATGTGTTGGTAATTTGTAAAATCAGACATTTTTGTATATGTAGTGTAGTTTATTTCACATACAGTAAAACCTCCTTTTTACACTTTTTAGCAGACTGACCCAAAAAAGTGTAAAATATAGGAAAGTGTAAAATAAAGGACAGAACAGGAAACACAACAAGCAAAGATGAATAAATTACTTTTACTGTGCTGAGATTTACAACTTACTCTATATGTTCAGAATTGTAAAATGTTGCACTTCACAAAACAAGAAAACGTAGTATCCTATGACTATAAAACCAATGTGTGTCTGTTGGGATCAGCCAACTCATACAAATACATGGTTGTAATACTTTGTAGGGATATGAAATGGAATGATCACATAGGTTCAATCATGAGTAAACAATTGGTAGACTTCAGTTTATTGGTAAAATACTGGAGAAGTGTAATCAGTCTACAAAAGATTGCTTAAAAAGCACTTGTGCAACTGGTTCTAGAATATTGTTCAAGTGTGTGGGACCCGTACCAGATAGGACTAACAGAGGACACTGAACATGTACAGAGAAGGGCAGCATGAATGGTCACAGGATTGTTTAATCTGTAGGAGAGAGTCACAGAGATACTGAAGGAACTCAACTGGCATACTCTTTAACGCAGACGTAAACTATCCCAAGAAAGTCTATTAACGAAGTTTCAAGAACTGGCTTTAAATGATTACTCTAGGAATATACTTCAACTGCCTACGTATCAGTCGCATAGGCATCATGAGAATAAGATTAAAACTGAGTTCATGAATAATTTCTGTAACCCTTGCATTTTACCTTCCAGTAACAAATCTAGCAACAAGCTTCTGAATTGCTTCAATGTTTTCCTGTAATCTGACCTGGTGGGGATCCAAATCACTTGAGCAGTACTCAAGAATGGGTCACACTAGCATTCCATATGATGTCTTCTTTATAGATGAGCTACACTTTCCCAGAATTTTCCCAATAAGATGAATTATCTGCCTTCCTGACTACCAATCTGATGTGCTCACTCAATTTCATATCACTTTGGAGTGTTATGCCCAGATATTTAGTCAGTGTATTGTGTCAACCAGGACATCGTTAATGCTGTATCTGAACATCACGGGATTATTTTTCCTGCTCATCCGCATTAACTTTACATTTTTCTACATTTAGAACAAGCTGCCATTCATCACAACAACTAGGAATCTGTCTAATATGTAAACATGAAATGTAGGAAGGGGAAAGGATGGGTAGGAAAGGAAAGGGGAAGGATTGGTGGGAAATCGTGACGGCTAGCTCCACATGACATTGTGGTAATGCAAGCTTGACTCCTTGGTTAAGGAATGTTCTCGAAACTTCAACAAAAGCCCGTACCGAGCTACTGAGTGTCTCTCCTGCATAGTCTTCCACTGGAGTTTATCTATCATCTCCGTAACGCTTTCGTGATTACTAAATGATCCTGTAACGAAGCGCACTGCTCCCCGTTGGATATTCTCTATCTCTTCTATCAACCCTGTCTGGTACGGATCCCACACTGGTGAGCAATATTCAAGCAGTGGGCGAACAAGTGTACTGTAACCTACTTCCTTTGTTTTCGGATTGAATTTCCTTAGGATTCTTCCAATGAATCTCAGTCTGACATCTGCTTTGCCGATGATCAACTTTATATGATCATTCCATTTTAAATCACTTCTAATGCTTACTCCCAAGTAACTTATGGAATTAACTGCTTCCAGTTGCTGACCTGCTATATTGTAGCTAAATGATAAAGGATCTTTCTTTCTATGTATCTGCAGCACGTTACACTTGTCTACATTGAGATTCAATTGTCATTCCCTGCACCATGCATCAATTCGTTGCAGATCCTCCTGCATTTCAGTACAATTTTCCATTGTTACAACCTCTCGATATACTACAACATCATCCGCAAAAAGCTTCAGTGAACTTCCGATGTTATCCACAAGGTCATTTATGTATATTGTGAATAGCAACGGTCCTACGACACTCCCCTGCAGCACACCTGAAATCACTCTTACTTCGGAAGACTTCTCTCCATTGAGAGTGACATGCCGCATTCTGTTATCTAGGAACTCTTCAATCCAATTACACAATTTGTCTGATAGTCCATATGCTCTTACTTTGTTCATTAAACGACTGTGGGGAACTGTATCAAATGCCTTGTGGAAGTCAAGAAACACGGCATCTACCTGGGAACCTGTGTCTATGGCCCTCTGAGTCTCGTGGACGAATAGCGTGAGCTGGGTTTCACACGATCATCTTTTTCTAAACACATGCTGATTCCTACAGAGTAGATTTCTAGTCTCAAGAAAAGTCATTATACTCGAACATAATACGTGTTCCAAAATTCTATGACTGCTGCCAGCAGCAAGTCGTATACCCCTAGCCTACTTATTTGTTACATAGTTTAATTCTTAATTTCTTTGCGTGTTTATGGGTACTTGCATTGTTTAATTCATAAATTTCGGGCGTATTATAGTATTTGAGAGTTGTATCATCGCACCTTAGTACCTGAATAGTGTAAATTTGCATAGTCATCTGTCTTCTGTTTTTGTTTTGAACGGCCAGTGTCGGTTGGTCAAAGCCAGTGTGCTCCCTGCCGCCATTGGATAAGCAGCTGCCAGCAGCAAGTCGTATACCCCTAGCTTACATATTTGTTACATAGTTTAATTCTTAATTTCTTTGCGTGTTTTTAGGTACTTGCATTGTTTAATTCATAAATTTCGGGCGTATTATAGTATTTGAGAGTTGTAGCATCGCACGTTAGTGTTTGCTTCATAGATTCTTACTTAAATTGCGTGTGAGTTTCATATAGGAGGTATAATTTCGAGTTTTAGTTACTGTAATCGTAAATTCAGGCAGATTGTAAAGCAGTCGTTAGGCATTTGCACAGGTTAGTTAATACATTCTTTGCGTGTTTCGCTTGTGTTATCTAGGCACGGACTCATGTTTCAGTAACTGTTGTTCAACATCGATTAGAATGGACAGGGACTGCGATTGCTGTGTTCGGATGAGGGCTGAGTTGGCATCCCTTCGCTCACAACTGCAAGCGGCGCTGACTTTGGTCGCTCAACTTGAGGCTGTTGCCAATGGGCACCACTGTGGGGAACTGGACTTGGGTATCACGGGGATGTCAACCTCGTCCCGTCTGTCCCCAGATTGGTCTGCCACTGTGGTTTCCTCGGTTGCTGCCCTCAGTGGGGCTGAACCCTGGCCTGTGGTTGATTGGGAGGTCGTTCCAAGGCGTGGAAGGCAGCAAAAGACGTCCCCGAAGGCTGATCAGAAAGCCTCCCCGGTGTGTCTGACAAACAGGTTTCAGGCACTGTCTCTGGCTGAGCCAGATGCAGCTGCCTGCCCTGTTTCAGAGGAACATTCTCAGCCTTCAAGGTCCGGGCAATCGCAGAGGGTGGGCTTATTGGTAGTTGGGAGCTCCAATGTTAGGCGCGTAATGGGGCCCCTTAGGGATATGGTGGCTAAGGAGGAGAAGAAATTCAGTGTGCACTCCGTGTGCATTCCGGGAGGAGTCATTCCTGATGTGGAAAGGGTCCTTCCGGACGCCATGAAGAGCACAGGGTGCAGCCAGCTGCAGGTGGTGGCACATGTTGGCACTAATGACGTGTGTCACTTTGAATCTGAGTAAATTCTCTCTGGATTCCAGCGGCTTTCTGATTTGGTGAAGGCTGCCGGTCTTGCTTATGAGAAGAAGGCAGAGCTCAGCATCTGCAGCATCACTGACAGAACCGACTGCGGACCTTTGGTGCAGAGCCGTGTGGAGGGTCTGAATCAGAGGCTCAGACGGTTTTGCGACCGTGTCGGCTGCAGATTCCTTGACTTGCGCCATAGGGTGGTGGGGTTTCGGGTTCCGCTGAATAGGTCAGGAGTTTACTACACTCAGCTGGTGGCTACATGGGTATCGGAGGCTGTGTGGTGTGGACTGGGCGGTTTTTTAGGTTAGAAGGCCTCGGGAAAGTGCGGGGTGGGCTGCAGTCTCAAAGGGTGCATGGCAAATACAGGACGTGCTTGGATCAAGGAACAGTCGGAATTGTAGTTGTAAATTGTTGTAGTTGTGCTGGAAAAGTCCCTGAGCTTCAAGCGCTAATAGAAAGCACAGAAGCTGAAATCGTTATAGGTACAGAAAGCTGGCTAAAGCCTGAAATAAGTTCTGCAGAAATTTTTACGAAGTCTCAGACGGTGTTCAGGAAAGATAGATTAGACAGAATTGGTGGTGGAGTGTTTGTGTATGTCAGTAGTGGTTTATCTTGTAGTGAAGTTGAAGTAGATACTCTGTGCGAATTGGTATGGGTGGAGGTTATACTTAACAGCTGAACTAAGTTAATAATTGGCTCCTTCTACCGACCCCCAGACTCCCATGACCGAGCGAGGTGGTGCAGTGGTTAGCACACTGGACTCGCATTTGGGAGGACGACGGTTCAATCCCGTCTCCAGCCATCCTGATTTAGGTTTTCCGTGATTTCCCTAAATCGTTTCAGGCAAATGCCGGGTGGTTCCTTTGAAAGGGCACGGCCGATTTCCTTCCCAATCCTTCCCTAACCCGAGCTTGCGCTCCGTCTCTAATGACCTCGCTGTCGACGGGACGTTAAACACTAACCACCACCACCCAGACTCCCATGATATAGTTGCGGAACAGTTCAGAGAAAATTTGAGTCTCGTAACAAATAAATACCCCACTCATACGGTTATAGTTAGTGGTGACTTCAACCTTCCCTCGATATGTTGGCAAAAATACTTGTTCAAAACAGGTGGTAGGCAGAAAACATCTTCCAAGATTGCCCTAAATGCTTTCTCTGAAAATTATTTCGAGCAGTTAGTCCACGAACCCACTCAAATTGTAAATGGTTGCGAAAACACACTTGACCTCTTAGCCACAAACAATCCAGAGTTGATAGAGAGCATCATGACTGATACAGGGATTAGTGAACACAAGGCCGTTGTAGCTAGGCTCAATACCGTTTCTTCCAAATCCATCAGAAACAAACGCAAAATAATTTTATTTAAAAAAAGTGGATAAAGTGTCATTAGAAGCCTTCCTAAGAGACAATCTCTATTCCTTCCAAACTGACGATGCAAATGTAGACAAGATGTGGCTCAAATTCAAAGATATAGTAGCAACAGCAATTGAGAGATTCATACCACATAAATTGGTAAGTGATGGAACGCATCCCCCGTGGTACACAAAACAGGTCCGAACGCCGTTGCAGAGGCAATGGAAAAAGCATGTGAAGTTCAGAAGAACACGAAATGCCCGAAGATTGGCTAAAATTTACAGCCGCGCGAAATTTGGCATGGACTTCAATGCGAGATGCCTTTAATAGGTTCCACAACGAAACATTGTTCGAAATTTGGTAGAAAATCCGAAGAAATTCTGGTCGTATATAAAGTACACAAGTGGCAAGATGCAGTCAATACCTTCGCTGCGCAGTGCCGATGGTACTGTTACCGACCACTGTGCCGCTAAAGCGGAGTTATTCAACGCAGTTTTCCGAAATTCCTTCACCAGGGAAGACGAATGGAATATTCCAGAATTTGAAACACGAACAGCTGCTAGCATGAGTTTCTTAGAAGTAGATACCTTAGGGGTTGCGAAGCAACTCAAATCGCTTGATACGGGCAAGTCTTCAGGTCCAGATTGTATATCGATTAGGTTCCTTTCAGATTAAGCTGATACAATAGCTCCCTACTTAGCACTCATATACAACCGCTCGCTCACCTATAGATCTGTACCTACAGATTGGAAAATTGTGGAGGTCACACCAGTGTTTAAGAAGGGTAGTAGGAGTAATCCATCTAACTACAGACCTATATCATCGACGTCGGTTTGCAGTAGGGTTTTGGAGCATATACTGTATTCAAACATTATGAATCATCTTGAAGGGAACAATCTATTGATACGTAATCAACATGGTTTCAGAAAACATTGCTCTTGTGCAACGCAGCTAGCTCTTTATTCGCACTAAGTAATGGCCGCTATTGACAGGGGATCTCAAGTTGATTCCGTATTTCTAGATTTCCGGAAAGCTTTTGACACCGTTCCTCACAAGCGACTTCTAATCAAGCTGCGGGCCTATGGGGTATCGTCTCAGTTGTGCGACTTGATTCGTGATTTCCTGTCAGGAGGGTTGCAGTTCGTAGTAATAGACGGCAAATCATCGAGTAAAACTGAAGTGCTATCAGGTGTTCCCCAGGGAAGCATCCTGGGACCTCTGCTGTTCCTGATCTGTATAAATGACCTGGGTGACAATCTGAGCACTTCTCTTAGGTTGTTCGCAGATGATTCTGTAATTTACCATCTAGTAAGGTCATCTGAAAACCAGTATCAGTTGCAAAGCGATTTAGAAAAGATTGCTGTGTGGTGTGGCAGGTGGCAGTTGACGCTAAATAACGAAAAGTGCAAAGTGACCCACATGAGTTCCAAACGAAATCCGTTGGAATTTGATTACTCGATAAATAGTACAATTCTCAAGGCTATCAATTCAACTATGTACCTGGGTATTAAAATTACGAACAACTTCAGTTGGAAAGACCACATAGATAATATTGTGGGGAAGGCGCGCCAAAGGTTGCGTTTCATTGGCAGGACACTTAGAAGATGCAACAAGTCCACTAAAGAGACAGCTTACACTACACTCGTTCGTCCTCTGTTAGAATATTGCTGCGCGGTGTGGGATCCTCACCAGGTGGGATTGACGGAGGACATAGAAAGGGTGCAAAAAAGGGCAGCTCGTTTTGTATTATCGCGTAATAGGGGAGAGAGTGTGGCAGATATGATACGCGAATTGGGATGGAAGTCATTACAGCAAAGACGTTTTTCGTCACGGCGAGATCTTTTTACGAAATTTCAGTCATCAACTTTCTCTTCCGAATGCGAAACTATTTTGTTGAGCCCAACCTACATAGGTAGGAATGATCATCAAAATAAAATAAGAGAAATCAGAGCTCGAACAGAAAGGTTTAGGTGTTCGTTTTTCCCGCGCGCTGTTAGGGAGTGGAATGGTAGAGAGATAGTATGATTGTGGTTCGATGAACCGTCTGCCAAGCACTTAAATGTGAATTGCAGAGTAGTCACGTAGATGTAGATCGATGTTAGAGATATAGGTCTATAGTTCTGCACATCTGTTCGAAGTCCCTTCTTGAAAACGGGGATGACCTGTGCCCTTTTCCAATCCTTTGGAACGCTACGCTCTTCTAGAGACCTACGATACACCGCTGCAAGAAGGGGGGCAAGTTCCTTTCGTACTCTGTGTAAAATCGAACTTGTATCCCATCAGGTCCAGCAGCCTTCCCTCTTTTGAGCGATTTTAATTGTTTCTCTATCCCTCTGTCATCTATTTCGATATCTGCCATTTTGTCATCTGTGCGACAATCTAGAGAAGGAACTACAGTGCAGTCTTCCTCTGTGAAACAGCTTTGGAAAAAGACATTTAGTATTTCGGCCTTCAGTCTGTCATCCTCTGTTTCAGTACCATTTGGGTCACAGAGTGTCTGGATATTTTGTTTTGATCCACATACCGCTTTGACATAAGACCAAAATTTCTTAGTATTTTCTGCCAAGTCAGTACATAGAAATTTACTTTCGAATTCATTGAATGCCTCTCGCATAGCACTCCTCACACTACATTTCGCTTTGCGTAATTTTTGTTTGTCTGCAAGGCTTTGGCTATGTTTATGTTTCCTGTGAAGTTCCCTTTTCTTCCGTAGCAGTTTTCTAGCTCGGTTGTTGTACCATGGTGGCTCTTTTCCATCTCTTACAATCTCGCTTGGCACATACTCATCTAATGCATATTGTACGATGGTTTTGAACTTTGTCCACTGATCTTCAACTCTATCTGTACTTGAGATCCCCCCTCCTAATCAGACCAGACAACTGCTTTCAATAATACATAGATAATCAATAATCAGTCTTGCTGTGGCAATATGAGTGTACCTTTGGTTCTCTGTGTAGCTGTATATGTACTTGTATTAGAAAAAGAGCAAGAGCTCAAAAGATAATGTGGATACTATTTTCTGTTATGTGTTTTTATGCTCCACACATTATTCTTCTGTAGGTGAGTGGCTCCCTTTCCCCTATTTTATGTATTGTTCCATCCAGGAATTTCCATTATTGCTATACAATATCTGCACCAACCACTTCAATTTTTGCAGTCTGATCAGTCACCACAATGAGGCACAAATAATACCACCACAGTATGTCAATACGCTACTAAATACTCCTTTTATATTATCTTATCTTATTTTAACTCTTAAATGGGTTCTTTAACTTTCTGTCAGTCATTGAACCATTCTGGCACAAATAACGGCACTTTTCTAATAACATTTATATACACACACACACACACACACACACACACACACACACACACACACTCTTTACACAGGCCTTAAGCCGAAAAAAGTTTCTTTCAGACACTATAAAAATCTTTTAAGCTCGCTCAACACCTGTTTGACAACACTTCTGAAGAACTTTGAAGATATGGCACACTCATGAGCTGCAGTTGGCAGCTGTGACTCATTACGGAGGAGTGACGACTCAATTTTTCATGTAAGCAAGTAAGAAGTTGTAATATACAAAATGGGAACCAAACATTTTGAGCAGATGTTAGGTGATAATGTGTGGGGTGATCGTATTGAGAAATGAATCAACTCTGTATAGCTCTAACTTTGCACATTATTAAATAACTGCTTCGCGAAACAGTACTGTATACTGGGATATATCAAATAATGTTGTGGTGTTTTATTAAACAGACTGGCTTTGTACACTCCTGGAAATGGAAAAAAGAACACATTGACACCGGTGTGTCAGACCCACCATACTTGCTCCGGACACTGCAAGAGGGCTGTACAAGCAATGATCACACGCACGGCACAGCGGACACACCAGGAACCGCGGTGTTGGCCGTCGAATGGAGCTAGCTGCGCAGCATTTGTGCACTGTCGCCGTCAGTGTCAGCCAGTTTGCCACGGCATACGGAGCTCCACCGCAGTCTTTAACACTGGTAGCATGCTGCGACAGCGTGGACGTGAACCGGATGTGCAGTTGATGGACTTTGAGCGAGGGCATATAGTGGGCATGCGGGAGGCCGGGTGGACGTACCGCCGAATTGCTCAACACGTGGGACGTGAGGTCTCCACAGTACATCGATGTTGTCGCCAGTGGTCGGCGGAAGGTGCACGTGCCCGTCGACCTGGGACCAGGCCGCAGCGACGCACGGATGCACGCCAAGACCGTAGGATCCTATGCAGTGCCGTAGGGGACCGCACCGCCACTTCCCAGCAAATTAGGGACACTGTTGCTCCTGGGGTATCGGCGAGGACCATTCGCAACCGTCTCCATGAAGCTGGGCTACGGTCCCGCACACCGTTAGGCCGTCTTCCGCTCACGCCCCAACATCGTGCAGCCCGCATCCAGTGGTGTCACGACAGGCATGAATGGAGGGACGAATGGAGACATGTCGTCTTCAGCGATGAGAGTCGCTTCTGCCTTGGTGCCAATGATGGTCGTATGCGTGTTTGGAGCCGTGCAGGTGAGCGCCACAATCAGGACTGCATACGACCGAGGCAGACAGGGCCAACACCCAGCATCATGGTGTGGGGAGCGATCTCCTACACTGGCCGTACACCTCTGGTGATCGTCGAGGGGACACTGAATAGTGCACGGTACATCCAAATCGTCATCGAACCCATCGTTCTACCATTCCTAGACCGGCAAGGGAACTTGCTGTTCCAACAGGACAATGCACGTCCGCATGTATCCCGTGCCACCCAACGTGCTCTAGAAGGTGTAAGTCAACTACCCTGGCCAGCAAGATCTCCGGATCTGTCCCTCATTGAGCATGTTTGGGACTGGATGAAGCGTCGTCTCACGCGGTCTGCACGTCCAGCATGAACGCTGGTCCAACTGAGGCGCCAGGTGGAAATGGCATGGCAAGCCATTCTACAGGACTACATCCAGCATCTCTACGATCGTCTCCATGGGAGAATAGCAGCCTGCATTGCTGCGAAAGGTGGATATATATACTGTACTAGTGCCGACATTGTGCATGCTCTGTTGCCTGTGTCTATGTGCCTGTGGTTCTGTCAGTGTGATCATGTGATGTATCTGACCCCAGGAATGTGTCAATAAAGTTTCCCCTTCCTGGGACAATGAATTCACGATGTTCTTATTTCAATTTCCAGGAGTGTATTTGGGAGGATAGATGTTCTAGCCCTCATTTGGCCATCTTGCTTTAGGTTTTCTGCAGTTTCCCTAAATTACTTCCGATGCCGGAATGGAACCTACTATAAGATCATGTTTGACAGCCTATCCTATATATGACAAACTGCTGGACCTGTAAGAATGTAAAGGCATCTATACACAATGTTTTTTTCTTAAACTATAATACCACAACATGTCCGATATCCTTTAAAAGTGATCTCTAGATCAATAAAACTACTGACACTGATGATGCTGCCATTACTACTGCTGCTACTATTACTACTACTCTTATTATTATTATTATTATTATTATTATTATTATTATTATTATTGTCAAATGCAATAAAAGCAGATACTGCCTACATGGTATCAAAACTTATATTTTCTTTACGCTCTCCACGTGCAGCATGGCAAATTTAGTAATCTTGAGAACAGCTGTAGTCTGAATTTTTGTTATAGGTGCTGGTCTGGCATGGTCTATTTGGAAATTTGACCTAAACATGTAAACTAATTTATGTTCAGATGAAACAACAATTTCAGGTGAAAGATCATTATGAGGATTTAATGCACAAATTCACAAATTTTCAGTATACTGTTCACCTCAAGAGTTATATTCCATAGTAATGTAATGTAGTAATCTCTGTTACTTACAATAGTGTATGCCATAAAAGTATTTCCTGGGTTTGGTTCAATAGACAATAACCGTGGTAAAATCTTCTCTTTCCAAATGGATATGCAGATTATTTCATGAACAAGGACAGGTATCTGAAATGAGCACAAGATGAACACAGCTGATAACTTTAAAGTTTTGCCAAAAATTTTTGATGCATATTTTTGTTTGAGTTAAATGTTGGAGCTTCATTTATCTAATGATGTTAACAACAGACATCACCAGCATTAACAACTAAATCTGCCATTTATTGTTTCTTACTCACCCTACATATCTGTAATCACATTCCTTTAGTAATGGAGGAAAACAGAGTAAGGAAAGAAAGACAGAGTCAAAGAAGGAGAATAACAATAATATGGAGAGGTAAATGGATGAAGAGTCAGGAGTTGTAGTGGGACCTAATGTGGAAGTGTTATTTATGTGCAGTGGAACACATGTGATATTGTGACGTAACATTTCATCATGTCCTCTCTGAAGTAAGAAAATTATTCTGTCGAACAAGGATGAAACAGTAGTGAGAATGAGAATTCAAATATTGTAGTGGCTGTGATATCAGCTATTCACGATCTACTCTTTGACCTTAGTCGTACTGTCTGCTCAATTGCCTTTCTCTATGTCTACATCTACATGGTTACTCTGCAGTTCAACTTAAATGCCTGGCAGAGGGTTCATTGAACCATTTTCATACTACTTATCTACCATTCCACTCTTGAATGGTTCATGGGAAAAAGGAACACCTAAATCTTTCTGTTCAAGCTCTGATTTCTCTTATTTTATTATGATGATCATTTCTCCCTACGTAGGTAGGTGTCAACAAAATATTTTCGCATTCAGAAGAGAAAGTTGGGGACTGAAATATCGTAAATAGATCTCACCCCAAAGAAAACCACCTTTGTTTCAGTGACTGCCACCCCAACTTGCGTATCGTATCAGTGACACTCTCACCACCCGAGTCATATGGCTATCCTAGGGAATGTATCATACTGTACTGTATTTTTTCTTTCCTCCTGTAAATCTTACGCATACAGTACATCGGCTATTGAACAGGTCAGTGCAAATATGTCTTCATGTTTACATGAGGTTTTCTTTGTATTAATGAATACAATTTTTTCATCTCTCAGTTATAATTAAACTACTTTAATTAGAAAATTACAACTGAAAATATGAATACACTAACATTAATTATTAAACTCTTTACATGCTGCAAGTAAATAGTCATAGTTACATAATATTTTTGGGAATTTGGCTTATATGATTAACATTAACTTTCTTAGGCTCTCAAAGATTTTGGAGGTGGTTGTCCAGACTGTAGAAGCAGTACATTAATAGATATTCATTTGACACTGCTCTAATTCTTTATAGATCATTCATTAGTTTAATTTCTATTGGCAAGTTATTGTAAATAATATCACCATACAGTAATATTCCTTTTTGGTATGAACTGGTTTTTATTTGGAGCATTGTCTTGTGTTAGGCAGGTGAAGATTTACATATTTGAGGAGTACACTAGGATTTGTTATTGCATATTTTTCAACAAAGATTGCTACTTAAAAGAGGAAGAATCTCCATCCTTTTAAATAGTGCTCTGCAGGTTTTTTTTTCTTTTTATTTCAGCTATGTTTGTCATCATTCTTTTTAGCACTGTGAAAAGTTTTAGGCAGGATGGTGAGTTACACCAGAATGTGACCCCATACTTCAGAACAGAATGTGTATTACCATAGTAAACAGTCATTAGGCAGTCCTTATGACAACAGTTTTCAAGCACTATCATTAAATAGCACATGGTATTTAGTCTCTTTAATTATGTATCAGTGAGAGCGTCCATTAAGGTTCTGGTTATCTTGGAGCCAGATCCCCAGGAATTTTGTATTAGCTACACTTGCAACAAAATTTTTACAACCTCTTCACTGTTTCTCTTGACATTATGAAAATTTAACACCACTGTTTTAATTTTATGTATTATTAGTTTGTTTTGGCTGAACCAGCTAATGACTCTAGTTAATGTCACAGGCAGTGTTGTCTGTAATATTTCAATCTGAACAGTGTCTGGTTAATTTATTATCTTCTTGTTTGTGACCAGTACGATATGAACTAAGCCTGTTGTTAGGTGTACTTCTGATACCAACACTATAAGTTTCTGCAGCAACAGGATATGGTCTATGATGTCAGAGGCCCTAGACAGATCAAGGCATATGCCAGTACTTTTTCTCCGCTATAAAGTTTTTGTAGAGCTTCACTCAGAAACTGAAATAGTGCATTTTCTGTTGATTGATCTTTCTGTAAACTATATTTGGCTATGGATAATATGTTGCACTTTTCTAAAAACTCTAGCAGCCTCTTATTAAAAAAAATTCTATTATTTTCAAAAATATAAATAACATCAAATGTACATGGCTCATAGTTGTGTACATCATTCCCTGTTTCTTTTTTTTAAGTAAGTACCTGAGGTGTTCTAACCTTTGCTTGCCAAAATTTCTACCTTCTCTTTTTATTTGGGAACTGGCTGACCATTTGGCTATAAAAGCGATTACACACCTAACATTCACTCTGATGATTAATGCTACTGTTACTGAATGTTGTCACATTGTGGATTGTCATTGTCAAGGGGCAGTTTTTATCAGTTTCTCAAGAGTTTCTATAAACAAGTCTTCACTGCAGTTCAGAAGATGCCAGAGACACACAGGAATTGTTGCTAGTTTGGGGGAAAATACTGCTGCAGCCTCAAAGTGTGTTCCAGTACAAAGATCATATCCGTGTATAATTTCATTTCTTATTTTCAACATTTTATTAATGAAAAGAGATATGCAATCATATTTTATATTTGCTCTGCAGTAACTTTTTTCCATTTCATATGTCATTTGATACAATTAATTGTACACTGTAGAGCCAAAGAAACAGGTACACCTATCAAATATTGTGTAGGGACCCCGTAGGCACGCAGAAGTGCCGCAACACGACGTGGCATGGACTTGACTAATGTTTGAAATAGTGCTGGGGGGGGGGAACTGACACCATGAATCCTGCAGGACTGTCCATAAATCCGTAAGAGTACGAGGGGGTGGAGATCTCTTCTGAACAGCATGTTACAAGACATCCCAGATATGCTCAATAATGTTCATGTCGGGGGAGTTTGGTGGCCTATGGAAGTGTTTAAACTCAGAAGAATGTTCCTGGAGCCACTCTGTAGCAATTCTGCATGTGTGGGGTGTCGCATTGTCCTGCTGGAATTGACCAAGTCTGTCGGAATACACAATGGACACGAATGGATGTAGGTGATCAGATAAGATGCTTATGTACATGAGACCTATTAGAGTCATATTTAGACATATCAGGGGTCCCATATCACTCCAACTGCACACGCCCCACACCATTACATAGCATCCGCCAGCTTGAACAGTCTCCTCCTGACTTGCAAGGGTCCATGGCTCCGAAAGCCCAAATCAATTATGTTTCATTGAATGGTTCACACGGCGACACTTGTCGATGTCCCAGCATTGAAATCTGCAGCAGATTGCACTTGTCACATTGAATGATTCTCTTCAATCGTCATTGGTCCCGTTTTTGGAGGATCTTTTTCCGGCTGTAGCAATGTTTGAGATTTGATGTTTTACCGGATTCTTGATATTCACAGTACACACGTAAAATGGTCATTCAGGAAAATCCCCACTTCATCATTACCTCAGAGTTGCTGTGTCCCATTGCTCATGCACCGATGATAACACCATGTTCAAACTAACTTAAATCTTCATAACCTGCCATTGTAGCAGCAGTAACCAATCTAACAACTGCTCTAGACACTTGTTGTCTTATGTAGGTGTTGCCGACCGCAGGGCCGTATTCTGTTTGTTTACATATATCTGTATTTGAATATGCATGCCTATACCAGTTTCTTTGGTTCTTCATGTAATTCATCAATGGATACATAGTGTATTCTGTCTGTTTACATATATCTGTATTTGAATATGCATGCCTATACCAGTTTCTTTGGTTCTTCATGTAATTCATCAATGGATACATAGTGTTTATTAATTGTAAATGCGCTACAGTAATGCTTTTTAGCAATAGGGAAAAAATATGCCTGAAAATGTAGTCTTTGTGACTCACTGCAAGCTGATTTTAATGGATGTTTTTCCAGATTTTCAGAATCAAACAATGGAAACCCCAATAGGAATATGAAAAATGTAGAAAAAGACAGATTGCTACTTACCGTAAAGAAGACACATTAAATTGCAGACAGGCACAATTAAAAGACACTAACATAAAGCTTTCCGCCACAGCCTTCATCAGTAAAAGAGAGACACCAACATTCATATACACAAGCAAGCACACCTCATGCACACGTGACCACAAACTCCATCATCTTGGACCAGAATGCATGTGGGATGCAAACAGAAATCTGGAGGGGGCAGGAAAGGGGAAGGGATAGTAGTGTACAGGTGGGAAGAGACATGAATGCTATCTGGTGGAGTGTACAGGGACTAGAATGTCACCAGATGCAGTGTCAGGAAGTTGTTGTGAAGAGAGGTGGGGAAAAAAGAAGAGGAATGAGGAAAGACGAGTGGATACATTGACAGATGGTGGCAAATAACAAGGTGGGAGATAAGAATGGGGAGGAGATGATAGGTCAGAGGGGGTGGAAACTGTTGGGTGGATGGTGTGGGAGTAGTTACCGTAGGGAGTGGAGACTGTGTTGTAAGGATAACTCCCATCTGTGCAGTTAAGTAAAGCTGGTGATGGAGGGAAGGATCCAAATGGCTCAGGTAGTGAAACAGCCATTGAAATCAAGTGTGTTATGTTAAGCTGCATGTTGTGCTGCAGGGTGGTCTACTTTGCTCTTGGGCACAGTTCGGCTGTGGCCATTCATCCTGTTGCACACCTGGTTGGTAGTCATGCTAATGCAAAAAGCTGTGCAGTGATTGCAGCATAGCTAGTAAATGACATGGCTGCATTCACAGTTAGCCGGGTCCCTGATGGGGTAGGATAAACCTGTTCCAGGACTGGAATAGGAAGTACTAGATGGGAACATCGGGCTGGTTTTGCACCTGGGTCTTCCACAGGGTTATCATCCTTGTGACAAGGAGTTGGAATTGTCATAGGGATGGACTAGGGTGTTGTGGAGATTGAGCAAGCAACAAAGCACCACTTTAGTAAGGGTAGGAAGTGTCTTGGGTAGGGTGTCCCTCATTCTAGGTCCATGATCATAGGTAATCAAAGTCCTGTCAGAGGATGTGCTTCAACTGTTCCAACCCCCTTACAGATCAGTACTGGAAAGAAGTTGGTGAACCAGAAGATCCTTACCAGACGACACAGTATTTCTCTACAGGGTGTGGTGTGCATGTATCCCAATGTCCCAATGTATGAGAGAAAGGGGTTGGGGGGACAAGGAGGTGGGGAGGGATATTAGTCATGTTATAGTGGCCATCTCAAGATACGCAAGTACCCTGTGATGGGGTAAATATGATGTGTGTTCAAAAAGTAAGATGACTTTATATTTTTATGAAAAAATATTTATTTATTCATCAATATTCATGTTGTTCCTTCAAAGTAATCCACCTAAGATACAATACATTGTGCCAACACTTCTTCCAATCCTCGAAGCACTTCTCATAAGCACTTTTTGGTATAGTCTTGAGTACTTCCAATGATGCAGTTTTTATTTCCTCAGTCATTGAACATGTTTGTCCTTTCATAGGTCTCTTCAGTTTTGGGAGCAGGAAAAAGTCACAGAGGGCCAAATCCAGTGAATATGGTGGTTGAGGCATGATTGTCATGTTGTTTTAGGCCAAAAAAGCTCTCACAGTCGAGGGGGGAAAAAGGACTCCTAAGGTAAGTCTTTCCGCTCCAGGGACTGGAATGACTCCTTACCCCCTCCCTTAAAACCCACATCCTTTCATCTTTCCATCTCCTTCCCTCCCTGAGGTTGCGAAAGCTTGAAATTTGTGTATGTGTTTGTGTGTTTTTATTGTGTCTATCAACATACCATCGCTTTATTGTTTGGTACGTTACAGCATCTTTGTTTTTTATGTATATATTTCCAGGCTCCAAAATATGAGGTGATCAGAAAGCTCCTGGATTTTATGTTGCATAATTAAGTTGGCACACTTTGAAGAATGCATGGTAGGGATGAAGAGGGGTGGGGGTGAGTGATCATCTCTGCAGCTGACACAGGCTGGTGGTTTCTCACAAGAGGAGTTTCTGTGAAGCGGCTAACCAGTCTCCACAATTTGGGTCGTTCATAGACTGGTAAGATATGGCCAAAGCATTGATAGTTAAACACTGCATTGGGAATGAGAAATAGAGATTCACAGCACAATGGTAGATGAAAATTTTTCCTTTGTCAGGAAACGAACCCCCTCAAAAGCAGGGATAAAGGCTCTGGCATCAACCCTGTTGTCTGTTCAGCACTCACATACACCAGCGTATGAAGTGGACCCCCTGCTCCTCCAAGTTTTTGTATAATTCATCATCCATCAATAGTGTTAAGTCCCAGTGACAAATGAAACCCTGTACCATCTTCATGCTTCTATATGGTATTATGGTGACATGCATGTCACACAGGTTACTGGAAGAGAATAATACTTAAGACTGGGTAGGAGTCACTGTTTTTATTAAAACTGGTTACTGAGGAAAGAGATTTCTTCAAATATCGTTTCAATATTATCTACAAAGAACATAGGCATAGTAGTTAGAAAGGACCCTCTGTTCGTCTAGGTGAAACCAAGTTCTGGTAGTTTACTTGATTTTGCTTTCCTGTGATGCCACGGACATCTACTTTCACACATTCAGACCCGTCTGCAGAGACTGCTGGTGCTTCACAGCAAGCACTAATAACTTGGGTCTTTTAACAGTGTAAGATATCCACCATGATGCTGCCTATTCCTATTGAGAACTCTCACCATCGGTGCCACTGAGTCATAGCAATAGCTACCTGGCTTGATGGTCATTACCAGGAATCATTTTGCCCCCCTCCCATAAAAAACTGGCACTTAATCATCAGTGTGTGTGGGTCAGTAAATAATGCATTCCCTGTGTTGTCAGGGGACTACCACTGTGCTGGTAGCTGATGAACGCCCATCCTCACATGGGCAGCCTACCATGCTGGTTATTGGCGACATTCCCTAATGGTCCTCATTTCTAAATGATGTTGAAAATGTGGATGTCAAACCCAGATGCGGGGAACAAACACGAGTTAACTGAAATGAATGTGGTAATAAAAGGTTTTGAAAAAAGCTGATAAGTGAGAGAAAACAATATTGGTGAACTGTAGACAAGCTAGGTTGTCTGCAGGTAATTTGTTCCACAAATCAACTCTGAGAAAAGATACAGTCAGAGAATAAGATTGCACCACAGGTAAGGAAGAAGTACTGCCAATGAAATGGTCCAAATGGCTCTGAGCACTATGGGACTTAATATCTGAGATCATCAGTCCCCTAGAACTTGGAACTACTTAAACCTTACTAACCTAAGGACATCACACACATCCATGCCCGAGGCAGGATTCGAACCTGGGACTGTAGAAGTCGCGCGGTTCCTGACTGAAGCGCCTAGAACCGCTCAGCCATACCGGCCGGCACTGTCAAAGACTTGGGGCCCAATACTCGGCATGCACTGAAGAGTTAGAGTAAATAACTTTGGTGCCAGACAGAATATTATGATCTCTGTGGAAAAACAGGAGATATATTCAGATTGATCTTGTATTGTAACATTCTGTTGTATGTACTTTTTTAGCGTTGAGTAGAGCTTGTGAAGATGGGAGTATGTCTGTTCATTAATGAATAAAAACCATTCCAGTGAAGAAAACGATGTACACAATTATTGTCCTGTGGCATGTTTTACTACAGAGAAGCCAAATGAGTTTAGCTGTTCTTCAAGGCTATGATAAGAGGTAAGGGAAAATGGATTAATTCCTGGCTGGGTGTCAAAATGGCCTCTCGAGCAGTAGGTAAAATTGAAGTGAGTACAATTCTCGCACTTTTCAAGAGCTTGCGGTCCTTAACTTTCAGATTTCATGGTCAAAATAAAAAAGGGAATAATAGTTTTCTCCAGGTCAGCTCATCAGATAAGCCATCTGGCTCCTGCATACTGATCCAAAGTGAGAAAGGTATCATTTTTCTAGCTCGTAAAACTAACCATAATCATAAATATGACATCAGGAAATAACCTGTTCATACCTCTCTCGCCTAATGCCAATCCATTTTGTGTGCTGCGACTAAAGATTCCATTAAGAGTCATCCTCAAGCTGTGGGCATATCTGGTTTTTGAAATTATTAAATTATTTTTCTCTCGTTAAGTAGCCAAGAATTTTTCTACTTCCATCAATAAAAGCAAGTCACACAAAAGGAGATTTTTACATCACACAGTCACAAAAGTTTTGCGAGCACTCTGTGGGATGTGTACACTGTATGCTCTTTGTGGGATCTGAAGAAGTATGAAAGTTCATAAGCTGGCTTTCATGTTCTAGTTATACGTCACCACTTACTTATTATGGTGTCCATTATATCACAAGTCATTATATTCACTCACTGCACTAATTCTATTAAATCCAGAATGTTCTGGTGGTTTGTAGCAGACATTGTATGAGTAAAATTTCTATAGAATCAAAGAATGTAATCACTACTTCAATAATTTATCAATCTGATTTGGAAATCTGGCATACAGGTTCTAAGCAACACACCAAATAATAGGATCGTTTTAGCGTTTGACACAAGGAAAATTTGTAATAATTGCTCAAAGCCAGTCAAAATCTGTACTTTTAGCAAACTGTTTCTTCAAATTTTATATGACTTTTCAGACATCAAAAGTACTAGTAGTTTTGGGCTCAATACTTTAATTTGGTTATTGGAAAAAGTGGAACTCACATAATACCTCCACGGTATACAGTCACTGTAAAGAAACTTCTAAAGAAACAGAGATAACTGTATAATAGGTATAAACAAAGCATAGGGCTATAGATAAAGAGATGCTGAATGAAACACATTTGGCTGTCAAGAGAGCAATCTGTGATGCCTTCAATGACTACCATAGCAAAATATTGTCATGACATTTCAAAAAATCCAAAGAAATTCTGGTTGTATTTAAAGGCTGTTAGTGACACCAAAGTTAGTGTCCAGTCCCTAGAGAATGAGACAGGAACTGAAACTGAGGGTAGCAATGCAAAAGCTAAAATGCTTAACTCCATTTTCAAATGTGCCTTTAAAAACCCAGAAGCACTGCCCCCAACTAAATCGTCATAGCACTGAGAAGATGAATGAAATAAATATTGCTGACATTCTGTTGAGAAACAGCTGAAATCATTAAAACAGAATAAAGCTCTAGGCCCCTATGGAATACCTGTCAGATTCTATCCTGAATTTGTGGCTGAGTTAGCCCCTCATTTAACTATAATCTATCATAGATCCCTCCAACAAAAAACTGCGCTCAGCCCTTGGAAAAAGGCACAGATCACACCTGTCTACTAGAAGAATAGTGATAAAAAAACTACTGTCAAGTATCCTTGACACTGATTCACTATAGAATTTTATAACATATTCTGAGCTCAAACATAATGAGGTACCTTGAACAGAATGACCTCCTCAATGTCAACTGACATGGATTTCAAAAATATTGATAATGTGAAATCCAGCTCGCACTTTTCTCATGTGACGAACTGAAAGCTATAGATTAAGGCAACCCAGTAGATGCAAAGTTTCTTGATTTCTGAAAAGCATTTGACTCAGTGCTTCACCTATGCTTATTATCAAGAGTACGATCACATGGGGTATGAAGTGAAATTTGTGACTGGTTTGAGTACTTTTTGGTAGTGTGGAAACAGCCTGTTATCTTGGATGGAGATTGTCAGATGCAGAAGTAACTTTGACTGTGTCACAGGGAAGTGTGTTGAGTTCCTTGCTCTTCATGTTGTATATTAATGACCTGCAGACAATATTGAAAGTAAAATCAGCTTTTTGCAGATTATGTAGTTACCTATAATGAAGTAGTATCTGAGAGAAGCTGCATAAATATTCAGTCCACTCTTGATAAGATTTCAGTGTGGTGCAGAAATTGGCAACTTGCTCTAAATGTTGAGAAATGTAAAATTTTGCACTTCACAAAATGAAAAAAACATCATATCCTATGACTAAAACATCAGTGAATCACTGTTGGAATTGAGCAACTAATACAAATACCTGGGTGTAACACTTTCTAGGGATATGAAATGGAATGATCACGTAGGTTCAGTCATGGGTAAAGTAGTTGGTAGACTTCATTCAGTTTATTGGTAGAACAATGGAGAAATATAATCAGTCTACAAAAGAGATTGCTTACAAAGTTCATGTGGCCCATCCTAGAATATGCTTAAGTGTGTGGGACCCAGACCAGATGGTACTAACAGGGGATACTGAATGTATACAGAGAAGGGCAGCACAAATGGCCACAGGTTTGTTTAATCTGTGGGAGAATGTCATGGAGATACTGAAGGAACTGAACTGGCAAACTCTTGAAGACAGATGTAAACTATCCCGAGAAAGTTTATAACGAACTTTCGAGAACCAGTTTTAAATGATTACTCTTGGGATATACTACAACCCCCTGGGTATTGCTTACATAGCGATCATGAGGATAAGATTAGAATAATTACTGCATCCACAGAGGCATTCAGTCAATCATTTTTCCTGTGCTCCATATGTGAATGGAACAGGAAGAAATGCTAATAACTGGTACAGTGAGACATATGCTCTGCCAAGCACCTAATAGTGGTTTGCGGAGGACAGATTTAGAATACTAATTACAAAAAAATGGCTAAAACCCAAAACTCAGAGAGGAGTCGTTCTTGGTTAAAATCAACATCTATTGAAATTTTGTGCCAGCCACATAAGAGTGTTGCTAGAAACACCACTTTAAGGATGCATCAGGTTTGCTTTAAATCCATGTAGTAATGGTCTTATGCATTAGTTACCTTTGAGATTGGGCATGGTGGGTTGATGTTAGTCAAGACTGCCTTTAAGGCAACAAAGACGCCATTGTCAACACCTCACTGAGTTTGAATGAGATTGTGTAATGTGTCTGCAAGAAACTGGATGTTCCTTCTGCAATATTGCAGAAAGACTTGGCAGGAAGGCAGCCACTGTATATGATTGCTGGCATGAGAATCTATGGTCACAAAAAGACTTGGCTCCAGGCATCCATGTGACACCACTGAGAGGGAAGAGCATTGTGTTTGGCATATGCCTCAGGCACATCATACTGTATCTGCAGCAGCAATTTCAGCTGTGACACAACAAACTGTTACACAACGGTTACTTCAAGGACAACTCTGAGTCAAACTGTAGCATGCATTTCACTGACCCCAAATACCACCATTTGCTGCTTTAGTGATGTCAAATGAGGGCTCATTGGAAGGCAGGGTGGAGGTCTGTTGTGTTTTCTGATGCAAGCAGGTTCTGCCTCTGTGCCAGTGATGGCCGTTTGCTGACTAGATGGAGGCCAGTTGAGAGCCTGAAACTAATCTATCTGGGTGCTAAACACACTGGACTTACAACTGGAGTTATAGTCTGGGATGTGATTTCATATGACAGTGCTCTCGTGGTTATCCCACACACCCTGACTGCAAATTTGTTTGTCAATTTGGTGATCAACCTGTTGTGCTGCCATTCATGAACTAAATTCCAGGGGGTGTTTTCCATCAGAATAATGCTCACTCACATACCACTGTTGTAACCCAACATGCCCTACACAGTGTCTACATGTTCCCTTGGCCTGCTTGATAACCAGATCTGTCTCTAACTGAGCATATATGGGACTCCAGCAGCATCCACAAACAGCATTAACTGACCCTGTATTAACTGGCAAAGTGCAACAGGCATGGAACTCCAACCCACAAACTGACATCCAGTACACATACAACACAATGCATGCATGCTTGCATTCCACACTCTGGTGGTTACACCGTTTATTAATGTATCAGCAGTTCACATTTGCAATGGCTTATGTCACACTTTCACTAGCCTGTGATCTTGCTATTTTAATGACTTAAATATGTTATCCTAAACAAATGGATTCCAAAAATGTCATTACTCTACATTAATTATTTTGTGGTATTGCGATTTTTTTCCCCCACATCAGTATATTTCGAAATGGTATGCTAATGAGAAATGGAGATGGTGTATTTTTTGTAACAGACAAGAACTCAAATCCATCAAGATAAATAATGAAGCTGCATGAGCCATTGTTTCGGCAAGACTCACTATCAAAGATGGGTTTTTCTACCAAATCACCAATGAACCCCCCCCCCCCCCCTCCACCACCCCCACGGCACTACTCCAGATGAAGCCTAAAACTTTAAAGAAAATCTCAGTTTGCTAGTATGAATACTTCTCAATTATGCTTTCATCACTCAAGGAGACTTTAATCACCGAACAATCGGTTGGTATAATTAGCCTATACTTTTTTAAGTTATGTGAGTGACTATACATATTGCGATACTTTACTAAATTTCTTCTCTGGAAACTGCCTAGAACAGATATAATGGAAGCCCACTCATGATGGAAATTTATTGGTTCTCATAGTAACAAAGAAACCTCACTTCTCAAAATGGTTCAAATGGCTCTGAGCACTATCGGACTTAACTTCTGAGGTCACCAGTCCCCTAGAACTTAGAATTACTTAAACCTAACTAATCTAAGGACATCACACACGTCCATGTCCGAGGCAGGATCTGAACCTGTGGCCGTAGTGGTCACATGGTTGTAGCGCCTAGAACCGCTCGGCCACTCCGGCCGGCCCTCACTTCTAACAAGATGTCTAGATTGAAGTTGGTATCACTGGCCAGCAGACAATTAAGCAACAGTGATTAATATAGTACAAAGACCAACTGAAACAAGTACAAAGATTTACAGGTTCAGCAAGCAAGATAAAAGGCAGTAGTGCCATGTCTCAATGATGATCTTGAAACATGTAGAGTCATTGTGGCTGTTGTTAAGAAGAATAGTTGACTAAGCATTGGATATGTATGCACCTAGTAGAACTGTTCATGATGGGAGGGAGTTACAGTATCTGTAAAGAAACTTCCTGCTTTCCTTACAAAAAAAAAAAAAAAAAAAAGGATGCGTTTGGCTGTCAGAAAGGCAACATGTGAAGCCCTCAATGAGTAACATAGCAGAAGTCTGCTGAAAGACTCCCCACAAAATCCCTAGAAATTCTTATCCTATCTTAAAGCAATTAGTGGCATCAAATTTAGTGACCAGATACTCATGGGTGACAAAGGAAATGAAATCAATCCAGGATAGCAAAGCAAAAGTAGAATGGTGTCCCCTTACAAAGAGGTTCCAGGAGAACTTAACCAGTTTAATTCTTGCACCACTGCAAAAATGGAACATTTCTAGTATTCATGTGAAAGCTTTGTAAAAGATGGTTTTATCCAATGAAGAAAAACAGTACATGGACTACAATGACTACGCACATATATGAATACATAAATTTACATATCCTAAGACATCCCCTTAAATCAACGTTGACATGCAATATGAAGTTCGAGTGTACAATAACACCTTCACCTATTTCAAAAGGCCGCTTGTTCATTCCTAACATTGCTTAAGAGTTTTGTGAAAGTACAAGTAAATCTTGAACAGCAAAAAAAAAAAAAAAAAAGGTTCCTGTGGGGGAACTAAAATTCAGGATGAGAGAATATCAGTGATAAGATTCACTGATGACATTACCATACTCAGTGAAAGTGAAGAAGAATTACAGGATCTGTTGGATGGAATGAAGAATTTAATGAATACAGAATATGGACTGAGAGTAAATCAAAGAAAGATGAAAGCAATAAGGTGTAGCAGAAATGAGAACAGTGAGAAACCTTACATCAGAATTGGAGATAATGTTGTAGATGAAGTTGAGGACTTCTGTTACCTGGGCAGTAATGTAACTCTCAATGGATGGAGCAAGGAAGGCATAAAAACCAAAGTAGTACTGACAAAAAAGGCATTTCTGGTGAGGAGAAGTCTACTAGTAGCACACACAGGCCTTGATTCAAGGAATAAATTACCGAGAATGTATATTTGGAGCGCAGGTCTCTGTGGCAGTGAAACATGGACTGTTGGACAACCAGAACAGAAGGGAATAAGAGCATTTGAGATGGGCTGCTGCAGAAGAACACTGAAAAATAGGTGGACTGATAAGCTAAGGAATAAGAAGGTTCACCGCAGAATTGGCGAGCAAAGGAATCTGTGGAAGACACTGTCATGAAAAAGGACCAGGACGATAGGACACTGGTCAAGACATCAGGGAATAACTTCCACAGTAATAGAGGGTAGAAACTATAATAATAATAATAATAATAATAATATTTATTCAACATCGAATAATCAAATACAATCCCTAGAAATAATACAGTTTCAGGACATCATATAGATTATTCTTCTGAATACGTCAGTTTATAAATTTAAAAACTAATGGTTTGTTTGTATTAATAAATTTTACATTTGATGCATTTTACATTTGGTAGTATACAATCACAATATTACAAATATTGTTGTTATCAACATCGTATTAGTTGTAAGTTACTTTAAACTATGAGCTTGACATACTTATGAAGCACTTTTCATATAGATATAGTACTCGTCTAAGGAATGAAAAGGGTTTTCAATTAGAATTTTTTTTAGCTGATCTTTTAATTTGTTACTAGGAAGGGTTGTGAAACTTTTTGGTAGGGCATTAGCTAGCTTCAGCCCAGCATAAAGTGCATTTTTTTAATATAAAGCTGTTCTGTGGCTATTTACATGGTATCTGAACTTTTACCTTGTATCGTACTGGTGCAGGTCACAGTTGAAATTTGGATTTATTGTTTTAACGAGCAATATAACTTTCAATATGTATAAACCTATAATGGTAAGCACTCCTAATTTTGGGAACAGATTTCGACATGATTCTCTGGGTTTGGCACCACAAATAATTCTGATAACTTTTTTCTGTAGTATTAATAATGTGCTTAGGTTGGCTTGAGTTGTTGCACCTCATATTTCTACAGCATAGTTTAAATTTGATGAGAATAGTGCATGATAAGCAGTTTGTAGTACACCCATATTCTTACAATATTTGCTCATCATATTTATAGCAAATACATTCTTCGACAGCTTACAGGCTAAGGAATCGATATGCATGTCCCATTTGAGGCTGTCCTGGATTGTAATTCCCAAGAACTTTGTCCATTTTTCTTTTTTCACAATGTCATTTCCTATGGATAATTTCATACCAAATTCTATTTGTTTCCTTGTGTTAAATTCCATCATTGCAGTCTTTGAAGCACTTACATTTAGATGGCTTTCATTAAAATACTTCACTATTTCATTAGTTACACTGTTGCACAGCACCTCCAGACTGTCATAGTCTTCGTGTCTACACACAATTGATGTATCATCTGCATACAATATTTTTTTACAGTTAGGGGAACAATACTGTATGTCATTAACATAAATTAAGAAAAGAAGGGGTCCCAAGACAGAACCTTGAGGCACTCCATATTCGATATCAGTAATTTTAGATTTGAAAGACCCACTTTTTGTTTTAAGCAAGACAAATTGTTTTCTATTGCACTTATAGGATTTTATTAGATCATAGCCAGTTCCTCTAATACCCAGGTTCCATAGCTTGTCAAGTAATATGGTGATGTTGACACAATCAAAAGCTTTTTCTAGATCAAGGAACACTCCAGTTACATACTCCTTATTCTCTATGGCAGTTATTATTTTGTCTATTAATTGTGCTGCAGCTACTGAAGTTGACTTGTTTTTCATAAAGCCATTCTGATTTTCAAATATTAAATTGTGTTGACTCAGGAATGTCATTAATCTAGTATAAATAACTTTCTCAACTACCTTAGAAAATGCAGGTAAGATTGAGATGGGACGGTAGTTCTCAATGTTTGATTTATCACCTTTCTTGTAAATCGGGGTTACTTGTGCTATCTTTAGACTATCTGGGAAACAACCTGATGCAATTACATCATTTACTGCTGTGGCCATGGCATCAGATATGTTGTCTATGCATCTTTTCAGTGTACTGATAGACAATCCATCATAGCCTGCTGATTTTGTATTTTTTAATGACCTTACTATGGTTTGGATTTCCTTGCTATTGGTTGGGGCCAAGTATATGCTTTGTTTGATTGGAATGCCCTTATATCTATACTGAAGATTCTTAAAATGGTCATTGACAGATTTTCCAACAGAAGAAAAGTACTCATTAAAAACATTTGCAATCTGACATTGAAGTTTCATGATACGCCCTTTATGGTTTATAGTAAAATCACTAGTAGATCTGTCCTTACAATCCCTAAAGCTATTTATTACTTTCCAAACAGCTAGTCCAGTGTTAGTAGAGTTCCTTAACATTGTGGCTACATATTTACTTTTAGTTTCTAGCAGCAGATCTTTATAATAATCATGATAGTTCTTAAATTCTACCTTTAGTCTATTATTATTGTTATTATTTACCATTGCATATTGGAAAAGTCTAAGTTTCTCTCTTGCTGTTTTTACTTCATGATTTATCCAGTTATTTTTTTGTCTCTTTTTGCAGTCATTTACTGTAAAGGTCATTTCTGGGCATGAAATGCTGAAGCAATAATAAAAATCTGATGCAAATTCACTGAAAGTAATGCTGTTTTTTTCACCCCATTGTAAGCTTTTCAGCAAACTGTTGAGATCTTTAACATTGTCATCATTGGTGATTCTTTTTGTTACATATTGTTTCTCTTTTCTATTGACATGAGGATTTTCAGCTTCTATCAGTACCTGTATTGCGTGGTGGTCAGAAATGGCAAGCTTCAGAACTGATGCACTGCATGTAAAGTGGGACATGTTAGTTATAATGTTGTCAATGCATGATTTGATACTATTGACCTCTCTAGTGGGCTCTCTTGCATGAATACAGTGGTTGTAATACACTCAAGCAAATAATTGAGGGCATAGGTTGCAGCTGCTACTGTGAGAAGAAAAGAATGGCACAGGAGAGGAATTTGAGTGGGTTGCATCAGCACGACATGAAAACTGACGACTCACAAAATAAAAAGAGGGAGATAGGTACAGAACAATGTTGTATGGGCTTTCTGAAACAATATTCAATTAGCTCTCTCAACACCACCACCTTTCTCTGGGTTGTATTGTACTGTAAGCTGATGCATGGTACCTTCAGAAACCAGAAATTCTTAGTTCATCATTGAAATATCTCTTTTCATTGTCAGCCAGCAACTTCTTGATATTTCTTCCTCCCTGCTTTTCAGTAATAACATTGTAGATCAAGTGTCTGTATGACTTCAGACATTTCTTCAAAAAATATACAAACTTGAATTTTGAAAAATCATATGTGAAAAATAACAGTATCCACCCATAGATGCTGTCTGCATTGGCTGACATAAATCAGAATGCACAGGGTGATGAGAATGAAAGTTAAACTTTGAAAATGCTGTAGGAATAACACCACTGGTCAGAATGATGTCAAACTGGAATGGAATATTATCGGAGAATGGGGAAAACGTATAGCAGAAGAAAGAAAAAAAAATAGTGTGAAAATTGATCAACAGATGGTGCTGTATGTGTCAGAATACTTAAATGAAAACACTTGTCATGCGCACAACACATTGAAGTTGGTATAAACAAGCTGGGTACACGGCTTTTCCTCCTTTCGCATCTGCGACGCTTGCCTGTCTCCATGCAGCATTGCGCTCTGCTTGTAAAGCTGTATTACAATAATGGTGACTTAGCACATGTCACTCTGCAGAAATTCTGGACACTGAGGGGTTGAAAAAAGGCGTTGTTCTGATGACTGCCATGGGTCTAGAGAAAATGATTCAGAAATTTGAAAAGATGGGTTCTTTTGGTGAGCAACCTGGTAGAGGGAGGTTACAAATTGATTCGAGTCAGTGGAAGCAGTGGCCACAGTAATGCAGGAGGAGATGAGTGGTGGTGTGCAAATATGTGGTGCATGGAGAATTGCCCAAACATTGCATGTACCCGTGAGCACAGTGCATAAAATCCTATGAAACATCCTCCTTTGTTAGCCATCCAACATTACCCATGTGCAGAAGTTGCTTCCTGTTGACCTGCCAGCAAGGGACACCTTTGCTATAGAATATCTTGCTCACATGGAAGTGGACAGTTATGGCCATGGATTTTGTGGACAGACGAACCCCTCTTCCTTCTGAAAAGATATGTCAATACACAGAATTGTCGAATATGGGCAACAGAAAATCCACACGCAAATCAACCATTATCACTTCATCCTGAAAAGGCCATTGTGTGGTGTGGGTCTATGGCATCATTTATCATAGGACCATATTTTTTTGAAGAAACAGGTGCTTCCAGTCCTGTGACTTATACTGTCACTGGTAAGCGCTATGAGTGTCTTTTGCTCAACCATGTCATTCCAACTCTCCAACAGCGTGGATGGGATAATTTTTATGCAAGATGGAGCACCTCTGCACTTTACAAATCCCGTAAAGCAGCTGCTGAAGTGCCATTTTGGAAATGCTAGAATTATCAGCCACCATTTCGCTACAGTCTGGCCGTTCCAGTCACCTGATCTTAAACCACGTGACTTCTGGTTGTGTGGCTACCTGAAAGATATTGCGTTCAGGGTTCCGGCTGCAAACTTAGCTGCAATGAAGGCATTGCGCAACACATTCTGAACGTTACCACAGAAACACTTTGATCAGTTGTGGAACATGCTGTTTCTCGATTTCAACTTGTTGCACAAAATGGTGGACACTATACTGAACATGTTTTGCATCAGTCACACGGGAATTAAGTATCCAATTTGATTTTGATTGATGCTTTTTTGTGGAATTTTTGGCCTCAGGGCAATTAAAAACTGATATGATTGATGCTGTTTATGCAGTTTTTGACCTCAGGAGAATTAAAAACTGATGTGAGTGATGCTTTTTATGCAGTTTTTGGCCTCAGGACAATTAAAAACCAATTTTTACCATCTGTTGTGATATGACCTCGCTGTGGTGGATGGCCTTATGTAACTAATGGTATCACAGTTGTACAAATGTTTAATGTCAAATGTACACCTTAGGCACTGTTGTATGATTCATTTGTCATTTTTAGTTGGCCACTATTAAATTATGATGCTTACAGTGCCAGCTATTGCAACATTTTGTAACTATTTATTTTTCTTCTGCCATACATTTTCCCTTTTCTCCGATAATATTGCATTGCAATTTGATGTCATTTTGACCAATGGTGTTATTTCTACAGAGGTTTGAAAGTTTAACTTTAATTATAATCACCCTGTACTAAATTCAGAATGTGTTTAGAATACCTATAGCTAGTTTAGAGGGGAATATGTCACTAGTTTTCCATGATGCACAACTCACGGTGTTCCTTGACCACAATATTCTCATTTAGGCCCATTGAAATCTTTGCCAACTTCATCATTTGTTTGTGACTCATATGTCATAGCCTGTGATGCCATAGGAATCAACCACTTTTTGTGTAGAAGCATTGGTTTACTTCACCTATACTCAAACAACAGGTGCCATTCTTAAGTGGTGCTTTAGCAATCAGTTCACCTTCTGCATCTTAAATGAAGCCACTTCATTCCTTTTGCTTACAATTGTACTATCTGAGAGTTTGGGATGGAAATGCCATCAGATGCTTCTCCTTTCACTACTTTGTCACTAGTAAAGTGAGATTAACACGTCCAGAAGTCTTTGCTGCTAAGCCATCACATCCCATGTTGACTACTGAGCTATTACATACAAATAGCTTGGTATTAAGAAGCTTCTCTTCATCATTGGTGATGAGTCAAAGCTCCGGAATCTAAATACCAAATCTCCCTTTGTGCTGCTAGAAAGGGTTTCTTGTGTTCTGACTGTTTTCTAGTTATATTTCCTTTCTCAACCTTGCTACAGAAATTCTGTTGCACTTGTAGCATTTAATAAAGCATTTTGTATGACTGTTTATTTATATATGATGCTGTGTTTTCATTTCCTTTTGCATCTTCAGATTTCACACCTAATAATAATAATAATAATAATAATAATAATAATAATAATAATAATAATAATAGTTTTACTTTAATAGATTAACCGATGGGATGTGTGCCACTGTTTTTCAGTACCATCATCACAGGTTGACAGGCCCTGAAAGATCAAGTCATCTAGCCAAGAGCAAAGTTCATATCTACTCTTCACTGACTGGGAATTTCATTTCATTTAAGTTAAACACAGTCATTACAGTTCAGCCACAGTAGTCATCTATCAAACTGCATTTATCTAATTTGATAATGAATAATGTTTGAAATAAGTTCATTCTTCACAATAGTCCACAGTTTCAAATCCTTTTTCCAAGACTATCCAAGCTCGTGCTTCTGTACTCGTGCTCCTTGTATAGAATAGTTTGCCTTGTCAATGAAGAGTAGAATATGGGAATGTCTCTTTTCTGCCAAGAATCTTCTAGTTTCATTGGGTCCGAAGGAGAGTTTTCTGTAACATCTCACACATTGCTATGGACTAAATATGCACATTTTCACACTGCATAATTTTTGTGTCCAATGAACTTTTCAACTGCTGTAAGTCCAAATGATGCTACACCATTCATTTATAGGTTTGAATGAAAAAAATACCCGTTTCTGCATGCACAGATGATCATTCAACAAAAAGTTAAAAACAAAAAATTATTGACACACATGTAACTTACTCACAAACCGACTCCAGATTTCCATGCACACATTTTATTTTTAACACTTATAAAACATTGCTTTCAAACCTGGTTCTGGGCTCATAACCGTTTTGCTGAGCATTTTTGGCATTAACATGAAATAATTGTAAAAGGATATTTGATTAAATGGAAAGCCAGTACATACACTACAACCACTGCACATACATGAACACACAACCACCAGAGAGTAACAGTAACAACAAAGGGTCAATATCATTTTATATATCCAAGAGATATTAAAAACAGCAGCATTGAGAAACAAGCTTAAATCATTAAAATTGGTGGAGCTCAAACATAATGAGGTATCTGGAAAATGGGACACAATGACCTTCTCTGTGAAAACCATCATTGATTACAAAAACATCGGTTATGTAAAACTCGACTTTTCTCACCTACTGAAGACAATGGATCAAACAATTGGTGGATTGCAGTTAGGTGTATGTTAAATTTATTAAAAGTGCATAACAATGTTTCATTTTGACAGTGTATTAATTCTATAAATGTTAGTAGCAGTACTGTAATGTATTCACCTATTTTGACAGTCTCCTGACAAATGATCAGCGTAGTAGGTACTGTATTCAAGTGTTTTATGTTATTCTTTCTGACATGTTCCACACCCATAAGAATAATGTCACTTTTGGAACTATGAAACAAAAACTGGATTTAATCTAATCTATACTGTGCTGAATGCATACAAAGAAAGGGCAACACTAAATGGGCACCACGTGTTTCAGACTAACAGGTGAGTGTCACTGAACTGCTGTAAAACCAGAACTAGCAAATGTTTAAAAATAATCAGCAACCATTCTGTAATCTAAGAATATACTTTGTATCAATCCTTTCTGGGCCTCATACACAAAATTAGAACAATTACAGTGTGCATTCTTATGAGAATGGGATGAGGACAAATCTTAAGTGCTGTAATGAGAGATTCCCATTTTAGTCTTCTAGCATATTTCAGAACATTAAGTTTTACTTTTCCATAAACATTACAGGTATAATAGACAAACAGACAACTACTCTTTCAGCAAACCAATATCACATTCTCCATGACTGACACATTATAAGTTCAATTTTTGGGTATAATGTGTGTGTTTATTCCGGCAACACTTAAATGTATTATTTTATTCATAAAGAGATATTGAACACCATAATATAACTTTACTTCTAATGTTCCTGAGAAAATCTGTCGTGGGCCTACAGATTGAGTGGGGAATGGAATGGGCCTATCTAACATTGAATTTTATGGGGAATAATGAGTGAAAAACAACAGGGGGCACATTAAAATTACTTTCTTCAATGTATATATTTTGAGTTATTGTATGAAACGTGCTTTACTTACTTTACCGTAAGATATCAACGTATCTTTCACCGTTTCTTCACGCATCTCACCGGCTTCTAAAATACTTTGTTGATGTAATTTTTGGATTCTCTCGTGGATTTCGAACCATCTGTAAATCGAAAACTTTTTAATACTTTCTTAGAGGAAATGAAATTGTGCTGTTAGACGATAGCAGAAATTTACCTTCTTGAACCGAGTTCTTCAATATTAGTCGGTTCTAGGTGGCTAACATAGGTTTCTATTTCACCAGGGTGAATGATATAATTTATACTTTCGGCCATTTGTTACTGTAAACGATTGGCAGTATCCATAAATCGTATCTTCTGGACTCGTCGACGCACTGAGTTTGTTTACTTCGTAATAGGTTTTGAATTTGCCTCCATGGTAACTGTTGTTATGGTAATACATGCGATGTGCCAACATCGGGAGTTCACATTACCTAAATAAAATAACCAGACGTCTCCTTTAACGATAATTCTTTTCATTTCGTAAATGGGATAATTTTCCAATGTGCAATTAGGTTCTTTGAAGGTTTTTCGGCGGATGACAAATTGAGTTAAATTTTTACACTCAAGATACTTATTTGAAACTAAGGTCACTACTGAAAGTTCCCTTATGTTTCATACGTTGGCCAATGATAAGCCAGCGGCGGTTAAATACTGATTTGAGTTCGAAATGGGAGAGCAGTGTAAGGGCTTGGTTTATGTGTTTAGAATTTAACGACGTGTGATGTGTAGCTAAGAAACGTTTTTTTGAATTTGTAGAGGATATAGTCACCCAGATCGTTAACGTGTTGATAAACAATAATGGATCCTTTTACTCAGGTAACTGTTATTTTGCGGAATATGTCAAGTCTGTTTACACAGACGGGCATTTCCCACAATGTAAAATAGTAATACAAGATTCAACAGTCTCTAGGCTGTATTTTCAAATTTCATTTATGGTGCATATAATTTTTTTTGTTTTACTATCGGAAACGCTTGAATTCCAGTATTCTAGATTTGCTGTTTTCTATTGATATTGACCAGAAGCAACTGTAGATGACGCCTAAATATGCCAGAAATTGAGATCTACGAAGCAATGACTGTGTACACAGCGTATCTATAAACATTTAAGCACGAGTGATTTGTTGATCTACATGCTCCAAGTGACGAATACTGCGTACACGTTTCTGTTCTATAGTTTTGATGTGCATCCTTGCATGAGCATTCCATCGGTTGCTTTTTTCGATTGTGGAAAAAAAATTATGACGGGTGAATTCTGCACCCGACATCGTCCAGTGGAAGATTTTTAAAATTTATCGCTTCCAAGGAGCGAAGTTACTCGGAAGCAAATTTTCTTCAAAAATAAGTGATTTTTGAACCCATGCATCACAAAAGGCACACCAGATCCACACTTCTGTGAATTGCTAATTGAAAGAACATCTTTTTCTCTACAAAGTCCAAAATTTCCCCAAATGATTTTTACCTAGAAAATATACATTTATTCAGCAAAGTTTCTCATGCAAACATACAGTTTGGCGTGTCAGAAAAAGCAGTATTTTAAAAATGTCACAATATAGGCCCAATTAAAAGTTTTAATGGTCAGAGATGGATTTAGCAATTACCAGTAAATAAAAAAGAAAATAAAACTGGTGTCTGCATTTCTATGGGGACATGCCAACAGCCTAACAAGTCCAGTTGTGTGTGGGGAATGTTTTGTAGGTCCCCAGCCCTGCTGGTGGATTGCTTAATAAAGGTTCCCAAACCTTTGCTAATATAGCAGAGTCTTCCACCCCGCAATCTTTTGTTTGGTTAGATTGTGTTTTTCACTCCCAAGCTGCCATTCATGACACTACATTAGTGCTCCATTGGTGTTAATTTTTCATCAATTTTAGTAATGATTAGCTCTACAGAACTGCATCTGCTAATCTATGTTGTAGATAACACCGGTAGATCTGCGATAGTGTGCTAGTCAGGATCCAGTCTGTTTCTTTTCAAATTAGCCAATGAAACGGTCTAAGTATTGCAGAAATGCGAGAAATTTTAAGTGCACTATTTTCTTCTATAGAGATTTCACAAACATTTGCCAACCCGCCAGCAGACAATTTACTAGCCTGGTGTGGTGTAAAAACTGTAAGCTCTAGCTCATCATCAGGTTGGTTCTGATTGACAACAAATGACTTGAAGTTCCCTGAGAACCACTTTAACTGGTGACTTTCTTTTCTCGCAGCAAGTCTTGAAACCAAAGAAAACATTTCTTCCGGAGATGCCATGACTGATTCAGTTTGAGCCTTCTCTACAATTTCATTGATGATTTGCTCACAGGCTACATGTAAATCCAAAGATAAGCGGATTTGGTTCCCCACTGCCCTCTGCTGTGGACTACCTTGGACAGTAAATTCTTTAACAGTTGCTATTCTAGGTCTAACACATTCTAGTTCATGACTTGGTGCAAAAAAGTTCCACTATGCATTTACACCAAAGTCTTTGAGGTGGTGGCATAGGTGAAATTATTGAAATTTTTAAACTGGGCTGCAGGCACCATACCTAAGTGTATGATTTTTTGCAGAGTTGTTGCTTTTTGTTTTAGTAAATGTCCAAGTTCTGTCCAAAAGACATGAAGTAGACCTGCATCGTGTCTTGGGCTGTCATTATTTAAACAAACTTTCAAATTGCATTTGATCATTTTTTACAAAAAAAAGAAAAAAAATGTAAAATTGTTTCTGAGACTTCGAACAGTCAGAAATTTTTGGGGTCTCTGGAAAACCTTTTCATGTTTTTGCAACAATTGGAGTTGTTTGACATTAAATACAGCTTTAAGAAAACAATGGAATGCACAGTAGCTTGTCTCTTTTCCCAGTGAAAATCTTGCACAGCACCTTGAACATGGCAACAGTTTTTGAAATGAAATGTCACTATGACATTTGCATGTCTTTCACATAAGGACCCTCACTCAGAAGGTATTAAAATTTGGGAGATACAAATATGTAATTAAGCATCCTAGTATAGATAATCAACTGGGAGAGTTCAAACCAAATAAATTGCCAGGTCCAGATGGGATCCCAATTCAGTTTTACATAGTGTACGCAATGGCCCCTTACTTACCTTGCATTTATCATAAGTTTCTCGCCCCATGCAAAGTCCTAAGTGACTGGAAAAAAGTGTAGGTGACTTCTGTACATAAAGGGTAAAAAAGACCCGTAAAATTACAGGCCAATATCCCTAAGATCAGTTTGCCACAGAATCCTTGATTGTGTTCTCAGGTAGAATATGATAAATTTTCTTAACACCGAGAAACTCGCGTTCGTGAATCGGCATGGTTTTAGAAAGCATTAGTCATGGGAAACTAACGTTGACCTTTTCTGCATTATTTACTGCAAACTATGGATGAAGTGCAATGAACAGATTCTATATTTCTAGAAAGCATTTGACACGTGCCCCATTGCAGGATGTTAGCTAAGGTGTGAGCATATTGAACAGGTTCCCAGGTATGTGAGTGCTCAATGACTCCTTAAATAATAGATCCCAGTACGTTATGCTGCCCTTGACGGTGGGTGTTCATCAGAGACAAGGGTATCATTAGGAGCGCTCCGTGGAAGTGCGATAGAAACATATAGGTCAACAGAAGCATCAGAGTCCACCCGTCTGATTTGATCTGTCACGTAAGGTGTCGTGGTGTGTGATGTCATTATGATGTGGAGTTTACAAGTTGGATGTGTTTATAGATATCGTCTTGTGTTTGCTGATGCCATCCGGTGGTGTGTGCTGAGGGTAATGTGTTGCATTGGGTTCATTTGAGCTTTGATGTAGGGTGTGTGAAGTCGTTGATGGTGTTTGTAGTTCAAGATGTGAGGATTGGAAATTTTTTCAGTGTGTTCTAAATTAATTTTTTTGTTTATGTGCGTGGTGTTTTCATTAGGTGTTGTTGGTTTGCTGAGTGTGGTGCAGTAAGACGTTTAAGTTACTGTGTGGCTTCTGTTGTTAGGTATGGAAATGATGATGAATATAACAGTGCTGTGTTTTTTATTTTTGTCGTGTGAGTGATTTTAGTGTGTGTGTGTGTGTGTGTGTGTGTGTGTGTGTGTGGTTGGTGGTGCTGAGTAATTTTTTTTATTATTTATTTTTTTCTCAAGTTGTAACATTTTTTGTATTTATGGTGTGTTGAGTGTTTTAATATCTGTAGGGATATTTAATTTTTTGGGGTTTTAGAGGTGTTGTGGTTTTGGTTTTATTTTTGTAGTTGCAGGTGTTGATCTTTTTGTATCAGCAGCTATACAGGTCAAAGGAAATGACCAGTTGCAATTTTTGTAGAAATGATACAGGATTTTGGCTGGAAATCATTAAAAGAAAGGTGTTTTTCATTGCGACAGACTCTTCTCAATAAATTCCAATCACCAACTTTCTCCTCTGAATGTGAAAATATTTTGTTGACAGGGTCATTCCATGTCAAGTCACCCAGGCCTTGAAACCAACCATTTCAGATATTGATGAAACTTGGTACAATTGCTTCTTTTATCATCCTGAAAGCACTTGTAAAAATTTTTTGCTCTATCTCTTATAGTTATTTTTTATAAATTTTTAAAGTTTTTAGATTTATCGTTGTTTCAGCAGTCGGAAATCGTAACTTAAACCTGTCCTCACAACTAAAAAAATTTGTATATTAAAGAATACTCAAAATATCAGTATGAAATTTTGGAATAAGTTTGTCTTATATCTAAATGCCCCCCCCCCCCCCCCCCATGAACCATGGACCTTGCCATTGGTGGGGAGGCTTGCGTGCCTCAGCGATACAGATGGCCGTACCGTAGGTGCAACCACAACGGAGGGGTATCTGTTGAGAGGCCAGACAAACGTGTGGTTCCTGAAGAGGGGCAGCAGCCTTTTCAGTAGTTGCAGGGGCAACAGTCTGGATGATTGACTGATCTGGCCTTGCAACATTAACCAAAACGGCCTTGCTGTGCTGGTACTGCGAACGGCTGAAAGCAAGGGGAAACTACAGCCGTAATTTTTCCCGAGGACATGCAGCTTTACTGTATGATTAAATGATGATGGCATCCTCTTGGGTAAAATATTCCGGAGGTAAAATAGTCCCCCATTCGGATCTCCGGGCGGGGACTACTCAGGAGGATGTCGTTATCAGGAGAAAGAAAACTGGCATTCTACGGATCGGAGCGTGGAATGTCAGATCCCTTAATCTGGCAGGTAGGTTAGAAAATTTAAAAAGGGAAATGGATAGGTTTAAGTTAGATATAGTGGGAATTAGTGAAGTTCGGTGGCAGGAGGAACAAGACTTCTGGTCAGGTGATTACAGGGTTATAAACACAAAATCAAATAGGGGTAATGCAGGAGTAGGTTTAATAATGAATAGGAAAATAGGAATGCGGGTAAGCTACTACAAACAGCATAGTGAACGCATTATTGTGGCCAAGATAGATACGAAGCCCACACCTACTACAGTAGTACAAGTTTATATGCCAACTAGCTCTGCAGATGACGAAGAAATTGAAGAAATGTACGATGAAATAAAAGAAATTATTCAGATAGTGAAGGGAGACGAAAATTTAATAGTAATAGGTGACTGGAATTCGAGTGTAGGAAAAGGGAGAGAAGGAAACATAGTAGGTGAATATGGATTGGGGCTAAGAAATGAAAGAGGAAGCCGCCTAGTAGAATTTTGTACAGAGCACAACTTAGTCATAGGTAACACTTGGTTTAAGAATCATGAAAGAAGGTTGTATACGTGGAAGAACCCTGGAGATACTAAAAGGTATCAGATAGATTATATAATGGTAAGACAGAGATTTAGGAACCAGGTTTTAAATTGTAAGACATTTCCAGGGGCAGATGTGGACTCTGACCACAATCTATTGGTTATGACCTGTAGATTAAAACTGAAGAAACTGCAAAAATGTGGGAAATTAAGGAGATGGGACCTGGATAAACTGAAAGAACCAGAGGTTGTACAGAGTTTCAGGGAGAGCATAAGGGAACAATTGACAGGAATAGGGGAAAGAAATACAGTAGAAGAAGAATGGGTAGCTCTGAGGGATGAAGTAGTGAAGGCAGCAGAGGATAAAGTAGGTAAAAAGACGAGGGCTGCTAGAAATCCTTGGGTAACAGAAGAAATATTGAATTTAATTGATGAAAGGAGAAAATATAAAAATGCAGTAAATGAAGCAGGCAAAAAGGAATACAAACGTCTCAAAAATGAGATCGAGAGGAAGTGCAAAATGGCTAAACAGGGATGGCTAGAGGATAAATGTAAGGATGTAGAGGCTTATCTCACTAGGGGTAAGATAGATACTGCCTACAGGAAAATTAAAGAGACCTTTGGAGAGAAGAGAACCACGTGTATGAATATCAAGAGCTCAGATGGCAACCCAGTTCTAAGCAAAGAAGGGAAGGCAGAAAGGTGGAAGGAGTATATAGAAGGTTTATACAAGGGTGATGTACTTGAGGACAATATTATGGAAATGGAAGAGGATGTAGATGAAGACGAAATGGGTGATACGATATTGCGTGAAGAGTTTGACAGAGCACTGAAAGACCTGAGTCGGAACAAGGCCCCCGGAGTAGACAACATTCCATTAGAACTACTGACGGCCTTGGGAGAGCCAGTCATGACAAAACTCTACCAGCTGGTGAGCAAGATGTATGAGACAGGCCAAATACCCTCAGACTTCAAGAAGAATATAATAATTCCAATCCCAAAGAAAGCAGGTGCTGACAGATGTGAAAATTACCGAACTATCAGTTTAATAAGTCACAGCTGCAAAATACTAACATGAATTCTTTACAGACGAATGGAAAAACTGGTAGATGCGGACCTCGGGGAGGATCAGTTTGGATTCCGTCGAAATGTTGGAACACGTGAGGCAATACTGACCTTACGACTTATCTTAGAAGAAAGATTAAGAAAAGGCAAACCTACGTTTCTAGCATTTGTAGACTTAGAGAAAGCTTTTGACAATGTTGACTGGAATACTCTTTTTCAAATTCTAAAGGTGGCAGGGGTAAAATACAGGGAGCGAAAGGCTATTTACAATTTGTACAGAAACCAGATGGCAGTCATAAGAGTCGAGGGGCATGAAAGGGAAGCAGTGGTTGGGAAAGGAGTGAGACAGGGTTGTAGCCTCTCCCCGATGTTATTCAATCTGTATATTGAGCAAGTAGTAAAGGAAACAAAAGAAAAACTTGGAGTAGGTATTAAAATTCATGGAGACGAAGTAAAAACTTTGAGGTTCGCCGATGACATTGTAATTCTGTCAGAGACGCAAAGGACTTGGAAGAGCAGTTGAACGGAATGGACAGTGTCTTGAAAGGAGGAAATAAGATGAACATCAACAAAAGCAAAACGAGGATAATGGAATGTAGTCCAATTAAATCGGGTGATGCTGAGGGAATTAGATTAGGAAATGAGACACTTAAAGTAGTAAAGGAGTTTTGCTATTTAGGAAGTAAAATAACTGATGATGGTCGAAGTAGAGAGGATATAAAATGTAGACTGGCAATGACAAGGAAAGCGTTTCTGAAGAAGAGAAACTTGTTAACATCGAATATAGATTTAAGTGTCAGGAAGTCATTTCTGAAAATATTTGTTTGGAGTGTAGCCATGTATGGAAGTGAAACATGGACGATAACTAGTTTGGACAAGAAGAGAATAGAAGCTTTCGAAATGTGGTGCTACAGAAGAATACTGAAGATAAAGTGGATAGATCACGTAACTAATGAGGAGGTATTGAATAGGATTGGGGAGAAGAGAAGTTTGTGGCACAACTTGACTAGAAGAAGGGATCGGTTGGTAGGACATGTTTTGAGGCATCAAGGGATCACAAATTTAGCATTGGAGGGCAGCGTGGAGGGTAAAAATCGTAGAGGGAGACCGAGAGATGAATACACTAAGCAGATTCAGAAGGATGTAGGTTGCAGTAGGTACTGGGAGACGAAGACCTGTAGCATAGGGTTATTTAAAAAATCTGACTGTTTCCAAACAACCTACACACCTTCAAAAGAGTTACAATCGGTATCTGAATTGAGTGAGGAAGAAAAAGATTTGATCCACTTACGATCTGGAATTAATCTGTGTGAATTTAAGAATATAGGTATGTTCACACCACAGCTACTACTTTTTAAATGTTTTTGAAAAGTGTAGACCCACTAAAAAAAACACAAAAAGCTCATTAAAAAATTGAGAAGTGTAGGCTTGGATCTTTCTAAACAATTACTGACAAAAAGTATTAGCATAAAATCTGGACAAAAGCTTTGTTCAACATGCCGTAACTTTTGTGAGGATAAATTAAGAGTTGAAGTCAATGAAAGTGAAACACATGATGAAGTCATGGTTGAATTAAAATCATTGGAATCCAGAAATGTATCCCTAGTACAAACAATCATTGCTCTTGATAATTTAGGTTTAGCACTGATAAAGCTTCATGGCTTGTCAGAACAAAGTAAAGGGTCTTATTTTAAAAGGAAGGTTAGCAGTATTGAAAAGACTGCAAAAAAGGTGGTTTCAAAAGCATTAAAATATGATTCCCCAAGTTCTGATGCTGACGAAGAAGATACAAGTGTGGTTGAGAAAGCAAAGGATTTTGATGTAATGATTTCTCTTATGAAAGAGAAGATTTCATCTGTTGGGAGGTCTAGAAAAATCCAGATTCTGACCTTGGCACCAGATTCTTGGAGTCAAAATAAAGTGATGAAAGAATTTAATGTGAGTCAGTACATGGTGCGACAAGCTAGAAAGCTAAAATCTGAAAAGAGTATTTTGGGAACTCCTGGTCCAAAAAAAGGTAAAACTCTTTCTGAAAATACAGGAAGACTTCTAACAGATTTTTATGAAAAGGATGAAAGTTCCAGATTGCTACCTGGAACAAAAGACAAAGGAAGTGTTCAAAAAAATGTGTACATGCAAAAAGGACTCATTTTGTGTAACTTGAGAGAACTCTATTATTCTTTCAAATGGGGGAATCCCGAGGTAGAATTAGGATTTTCAAAATTTTGTTTCTTAAGACCTAAATGGTGTATCCTTGCTGGTGCTGCAGGCACACACACTGTATGTGTATGCAGTATCCACCAGAATGTTAAATTATCACTGGATGCTGTGTAAATTGAAGAATCTTATAAAGACCTAATTAAGATGCTTGTGTGCAACACAGAGAACCAAAACTGCACCCTACATCATTGCGACAGCTGTCCTGCAAATACTGCACTAACTGAGTACTTAACTGATAAACTAAGTGAAGATTGTGATTTAGAAGAAGAAATTGTAATCAGTCGGTGGGTTAACACAGACAGAGCAGAAATGATCAAACAGTCTTATCAGTGTTGAAGACTACATTTCTTTATTGGTTAGGTCAATGGAAAAGCTCACCCCGCACTCGTTTATAGCAAAATCCCAATCGGCAGCCTTTAAAAGATTGAAAGACTACCCACCACCCAAAACAGCAATTACAGTGATGGATTTCAGTGAAAATTATTTCTTTGTTATAGAAAATGAGATCCAAAGTTACCACTGGAATAGAGATGGTTGTACTCTACACCCAGTTGGAGTTTTTCTAAAAAATAAGGGAAACAATGTTTTTGTTTCCAACCACTGTTTTATTAGTGATGACCAAGAACATGACACTGGTTTTGTTAACTTTGTACAAAAAGAAATTACACAGTGGCTGTCATTAAATCATACTGACATTGACTCAGTTCACTACTTTACAGATGGTTGTGCTGGGCAGTACAAAAACAGAAACTGTTTTAAAAATTTGACTGAACACTTGAGAGACTTTAATTTGAAGGCCCAACACCTTTTTTTTTCCCCAACAAGTCATGGGGAGTCAATTTGTGATAGCCTAGGAGGAACTATTAAAAGAATTTTAAGGAAAGCCAGTCTACAGCTTTCAATCGAAGAACAAATAATGACAGCAATCAATGTGTACAAGTTTTGTGAAAAAAATATTGAAAACATTCATTTTCTCTTTATTGACAAAAAAGAAGCTGATTGCTACGGTTAAAATTAGAAAACTGTTTTTCAGCAACCCAAACCATTCCTGGAACAAGAAATTTTCATAACTTCAAACCACTTCCAACAAACAACCTTGAAATTAGTACTACAGATAGTGTAAAACCCTCCTTAGTCTTTTCTTTCCATTCTTCTTCTGATTGGGTTCGTGTTGAACCATCCATAAATAGCTATGTGGCTGCAAATTATAATGGTAACTGGTACTTTGGACTGGTAAAAACAATATTCAATGATGAAGAAGATGCAGAAATTCTATATCCTTCAGGACCAGCTGCATCATTTTATTGGCCTGAAAGGGAAGATTCTTGCATAGTGCCTTTGGAGCACATAGCCTGTGTAGTAGACGCACCTCAATCAAGCGGCACTGGAAGTATGTATTACTTTGAAAAAGACTGTATCAAAAGTGGAAAAACAGTTTGAATCAGCATTAATGTTTATTAAAAAGACAAAATTACTCAAAAAATTCAATGTTTCAAGCAATCAGTTGGGTTATACATAAGTGTCGTAAGTAAACTATCTTTGTACATAATTCTAATGTAATCTACTATAGTTAATAAACATGTTAAAAAGCCATCATTATTTTTGTTTTATCAAGTAGCCTATATGTTTAAGAGTAAATTAAAACAAATTTGAGCGTTCTATCAGGTCTGAGACTCTTAGATATTGCAATTCTTATAAAACAAAACATCCGTTAAAAAATACATAATATTTTTTTCATAGAAAATATTAATATATTTTAATAGTATCATTTTTATCTTCAAATATGTATAATAAATAAACTTGCTGCAAAAATTCATGATGTTATGTAAAAGAGTTTTTAAGATGAGCAATTTTAAAGTTTTGAATACAAATTAAATTTACCATTTCCGGAGGTTCGGAAAACGCAAAACATAAAAACTTTAAAAATTTATTTTAAAAAAAACTATGAGATACAGCAAAAAAAATTGCAATTGTCAGGATGGTATTAGAACCATTTGAGTCAAATTTCATGAAAATCTAAGGTGGGTGTAAAATTTATTTTTTATTGGGTGATTTGATATGGAATGATCCGACACCGACCTACATAGGGCGGAATGATCACCACGAAAAAATAAGGGAAATCAGAGTTTGTACGGAAAGTTATAGGTGTTCATGGTGGCCCGATGAACCCTCTGTCAGGCACTTAAATGTGATTTGCAGAGCATCTGTGTAGATGCAGATGTAGAAACAATCAATTCTGTTTAATTTTTAGCTTTCACGTCCTTACTTTATTTAATTTTATTTTTTAATATTTGAGAGCACGTAGGCCTATGTAGTTAACAAATACTGAAAATTCTAGGTTTTCATATTGTGCAGCATTGCCACAAGAATCGTAAAACATCTTTATATTAGGCAAATTTGCCTTTGCTACCAAGATCACTGTTAACTGGAAAACATTACACGTTACCATATTGCATTTTAACAGCCGTAAATGGAGATATAATTCATATTGCGTTTAGGATTATCACCATTGTAGTATACAACTGAATGATGCACTGTGACTTGATCCAGTCATAAGACTTAGTTTCATATTAAGCACAAATGAGTAATGTTCAGTAGAATCATAAGGGATAGGAGCTTGTGCCTCTCGTAAGCTATTTTGTATAATCATAAAGTTGATTTGCGTCACTTCACAGACCAAACATGAGCCAGCAGAAGCTGAGGCCAGTTACTTTCAAAAGCAGCTTTGATGATTATTAATTTAATATTACCAGGACATACTGAAACAACTGAATTCACTTGAAAAGTTAAGAGAATTGCTTGTTTAAGGTACGAGTGATAATAGGCTATTTCTAAACATTACCTAATTTAACGGAGGTTGGTTAGTTTGATGTGGTCTCATCCAGTTTGCATGGTTATAATTGCTGTGTTTAACCATAAAAAGAGGAGCAGCAAAACGGTGGTAAATTGCCTCACATTTATGTTGCTACATATTTCAGTCGAAAGAAAATGTTTGTAATCTCCTTTAGCTTGGTCCAAAAATTCAGCGCTGACTACATTTTGGCATCTGAGGACACTGCCTAGTTTGATTCTAGTTTACTTTGGAAGCAGCCATGCATAATGCAAATTTTATAATCCATGTGCTCTCACAGTGAACCATTTTATCACCTACCTCTTTTTGCCATTTTAGCAAGACAGTCCATTTTCTCTTTCCAATCTCCTCCATTCACTTCACTAGTCACACTGAGAGATATTCTTTGGAACTTTTCTCCTCCTCTTCCAATGTCACAGCAGATTTAAAGGCTTTTCTAGTGACATTAGCATAAAAGTACCTGTTCAGGACCGGCTGTGTTTATTTTTGTGGATAACTCAGGAGTAACTCGATGAAAAGTGAATCCTAGTGGAAACTTTTGAAGTGCAATCAATTTTGACTTCATATATATGGTACTGTCTCCACATTATTTGGTTATCCTTTGATATTTCTGTTCCTCCTGCCACATATTCCCAGTCATTAAAGCATTTATCATAGGCATCTGATACTTGGCCATGGCTGGTGTAAACTTAGGCTTTATTATTATGGCTTCATGGTACTAACAGTTGTTTTATATTTTGTAATGTGTGTGTGTGTTGCCTAATCGGATTGTTTAATCTTTGGAGGGTAGGAGTTGATTTTGTCATCTTTAGTAATTTAATAAAATAGAAAGAAACTTCCACATGGGAAAAATATATTAAAAACAAAGATTCCAAGACTTACCAGGTGGGAAAGCGCCGGCAGACAGGCACAATGAACAAACACACACACACACACACACACACACACACACACACACACACACACACACACACACACAGAATTACTAGCTTTCGCAACCGATGGTTGCTTCTTCAGGAAGGAGAGGGAAAGACGAAAGGATGTGGGTTTTAAGGGAGAGGGTAAGGAGTCATTCCAATCCCGGGAGCGGAAAGACATCCCTTAGGGGAAAAAAAAGGACAGGTGTACACTCGCACACGCGCACACACACACCCATCCGCACATACACAGACACAAGCAGACATATTTAAAGGCAAAGAGTAAGGGCAGAGATTTCTGCCCTTACTATTTGCCTTTAAATATGTCTGCTTTTGTGTGCGTGTGCGCGTGCGTGTGCGCACACCTGTCCTTTTTTTCCCCTAAGGGATGTCTTTCCGCTCCCGGGATTGGAATGACTCCTTACCCTCTCCCTTAAAACCCACATCCTTTAGTCTTTCCCTCTCCATCCTGAAGAAGCAACCATCGGTTGCGAAAGCTAGTAATTCTGTGTGTGTGTGTGTGTGTGTGTGTGTGTGTGTGTGTGTGTGTGTTTGATCATTGTGCCTGTCTGCCGGCGCTTTCCCGTTTGGTAAGTCTTGGAATCTTTGTTTTTAGTAATATAATACAGTGACATCTCTGTTCTACAATGTTGTTTCAATTTTTCAGAGAATGTTAGAGAGGGCAAGAGCACGAAAAGGAAATATGGGTCATTCATCTAATGAAGAGGGTACTAGAAGAAGCCCACTGCAAGAGACAAGCAATTTATCAGAACAGAAATTAAAAGTGACAGCAGAAGGTATTGCTCAATTTTAACTGTCTTTTTAATTATCCGAGAACTGAGAGAGATTGATTTACAAATAATAGTATCATACCAAAAAGCTGCATAGTATTCTCTTCTTATGTCATATTTTAAAGGCTTACATTTTCAATATACTGTGCCAAACTGGGTGAAATCTGAATAAAATCACTTTGTTGCATCATATGAAAATAATTGAAATAGTCACTCTAAAGCATTGGCAGTGTTAATACTCACCTCATATTTCATATTAGGGTTAACTGTCTTCATACAAAGCTCTGAAAATATTTGCAAAAGTGATTTATGTGATTAGTGAAACAGATATCACTGCAGTAGGGTCTTGAGCTTGTGAAGATTTTGCTTGCAGTGACTTTGTCAAAGACCACGCACACCCTCCTAGTCACTCCACCTGACCTTGTCTCTAGTAGTTTTTGTCACTTTTGTAAAACTAAATTCTAATTGATTGACAACATTTTAACTTCGGAATAATTCTGAGTGAAACTGTGACAACTGTTAAACATGCTACAGCTGACAGTCTTCTAACACGTACTTCAAACAGCTGGAAAATTTCAGGAACTGTTTAGTGCAAGCTAGTGGCAGTTGTTCTGAAGGTGACAGGGAAATTAGAATGGACACCAGGAATTTTCTAGTTTTTGCTATGTAATTTTAGAGTGCTTAATATATTTTGAAATACATTCCCATTTGAGATGAATTACTAAGTTATTTCATTTCAGTAGAATTTATGTTAAATGGCCCCTGCAATGTGGAAAACATTAAGGGTATCAGTGTTTCACCAACAAGGCCTCATATTGTTAGTGTGGAAAGTAAAGGCAAGGAAAACTGTAAAACACCAGAAAATGAAGGCCATGCAGTGGTAGCCATCAGAGACACTGCTAAAATGCGGTTAAGGCGACTCGGTGCATTGTATTCAGGTAAGAATTAATATTTTAAATCTTAATTTAATTACCAGTTGGCATCTTCTTTTCAATGAGAAGGCATATGTTATATCGTAGCAGAGGCTTTCTTCTGAAGAAAGTGGAATGATGAACAAACCAAGTAAAACTTGAGAATTCTTCTGCTACTAGATCGTTTTGTACTACATCCTGCAAGAAACTATTGAGCGTATAAACATTAAAAAGAACAACACTCACTACTTCATTAATCATTTCTAGTTTCTATTTCTCAATTGTCCAAATAGCCGGCCACAGTGGCTGAGCAGTTCTAGTCGCTTCAGTCTGGAACCGTGCAACTGCTACGGTCACAGATTCGAATCCTGCCTCGGGCTTGGATGTGTGTGATGTCCTTAGGTTAGTTAGGTTTAAGTAGTTCTAATTTATAGGGGACTTGTGACCTCAGATGTTAAGTCCTATAGGGTTCAGAGCCATTTGAAGTTGTCCAAATAAGTGCAACCTGTGGTTGACTGTAAAATTTTGTTGTCAAAGTAGTCATGTTTCACCTGTATATGAATGATGATAGTCATCATGAGGGTGAAACTTAATGTGCTACAACCATTCTAACCCCACATGAGATGAAACCAGTGCAATGTACCACAGTGGATTTATGGTAATAAAACCATAAAGTTCAATAGTTCATTAAATATAACCATGGAAAATCCAGGATTAAATATGACGGTATTATGAAAAGGATAGTTTGCTACTCACAATATAGTGGAGGTGCTTAGTGGCAGACATGCACAACATAAAGACGGCTAAACACGTAAGCTTTCAGCAAGAAGGCTTTCTTTTGAAGTAGACCACACACGTGTAGGCAAACCAGAAACAAAAACACTTGTACGAGACCACTGTCTCTGCCCGGTCTGGCCTCAGCGGACACACTCACACACACGGACACGGACAAACACACATGGACACACACACACGGACGGACGGACACTGTGTGTGTGTGTGTGTGTGTGTGTGTGTGTGTGTGTGTGTGTGTGTGTGTGTGTGTGTGTGTCTTTACTTCAGAAGAAGGCCTCAGGGCCTTTTAGCCAAAAGCTTACATCATTAAATGAAACTGATTTGTTATTATCTTGAGTACCAGAAGACACACACACGATAATAAACTCATTAAATGGCTGTATAATAGTCTAAGGATATAGCTGTGCACTGCCCCATTGTGCCCAAATGAATTTTTTTGAAAATAAAAAGCCCAGCCCATTTAACTGTTAATGAATATATTGCATAAAACAAAGGTAAACAATAAATAAAGTGATGTAGTAGAAGCAGTCTGTTTGGACAATGTTTCCGGACATGGGTTCTGAAATTTAGTCTCAATTTTATTTTCTCAAAGTCAACATATTATACAGAATGGTGGCCATACAGAGGCTAAAATTTTTACTCAGTGAAGCAAACACGTTTTTTGAAATAGCAGTGAGTTCAGAGCAAGCAGAGCATATACAGGCCTCGTTTAACATGTGCCCATGGAATTGTTTAATGCTGCAATGCATAATCCTGAACAAATTCCCTACATTAAATAGTGCACCCCAACATTCAGTCTCAAAAGTCTGTGTTAATTCAGAAATTGTAAACTGATGCACTGAGTGCAGCATCTAGCTGCATTCTACACTGACACTTTATCACACACATGGCTCATAGGCTACGCAATAAGTTGTCAGTTTATCTGACAGATAGTAACTGTAATACCATGATATCCATTTTGTATACTCCCTCCACAGCTATGTCGCGAGACTAACATGTTGTTGTTGTTGTTGTTGTTGTTGTTGTCTTCAGTCCTGAGACTGGTTTGATGCAGCTCTCCGTGCTACTCTATCCTGTGCAAGCCTCTTCATCTCCCAGTACCCACTGCAACCTACATCCTTCTGAATCTGTTTAGTGTATTCCTCTCTTGATCTCTCTCTACGAATTTTACCCTCCACGCTGCCCTCCAATACTAAATTGGTGATCCCTTGATGCCTCAGAACATGTCGTACCAACCGGTCCCTTCTTCTGGTCAAGTTGTGCCACAAACTTCTCTTCTCCCCAATCCTATTCAATACTTCCTCATTAGTTATGTAATCTACCCATCTAATCTTCAGCATTCTTCAGTAGCACCACATTTCAAAAGCTTCTATTCTCGTCTTGTCCAAACTATTTATCGTCCATGTTTCACTTCCGTACATGGCTACACTCCATACAAATACTTTCAGAAATGACTTTCTGACACTTAAATCTATACTCGATGTTAACAAATTTCTCTTCTTCAGTAACGCTTTCCTTGCCAGTCTACATTTTATATCCTCTCTACTTCGATCACCGTCAGTTATTTTCTCCCCAAATAGCAAAACTTCTTTACTACTTCAAGTGTCTCATTTCCTAATCTAATACCCTCAACATCACCCGACTTAATTTGACTACATTCCATTATCCTTGTTTTGCTTTTGTTGATGTTCATCTTATATCCTCCTTTCAAGACACTATCCATTCCGTTCAACTGCTCTTCCAAGTCCTTTGCTGTCTCTGACAGAATTACGATGTCATCAGCGAACCTCAACATTTTTATTTCTTCTCCATGGATTTTAATACCTGCTCCGAATTTTTCTTTAGTTTCCTTCACTGCTTGCTCAATATACAGATTTAATAACATCGGGGAGAGGCTACAACCCTGTCTCGCTCCCTTCCAAACCACTGCTGCCCTTTCATGCCCCTCGACTCTTATAACTGCAATCTGGTTTCTGTACAAATTGTAAATAGCCTTTCGCTCCCTGTATTTTACCACTGCCACCTTCAGAATCTGAAAGAGAGTATTCCAGTTAACATTGACAAAAGCTTTCTCTAAGTCTACAAATGCTAGAAACATAGGTTTGCCCTTCCTTAATCTAGCTTCTAAGATAAATCGTAGGTTCAGTATTGCCTCACGTGTTCCAACATTTTTTACGGAATGAAACTTACATATGTAGTCAAAAGAGCTACTATATGCCTGACCACCATTCAAAATCTAATACTATACTGGTTTTCATATATTCAGACCAATATACATTTTTGATTTGTAACATTTGAAAACTGAACTTCTTAAGTCTAGCAGTTGACTTTAGTACATCCACACTACCTGCTCCATTGACTGCCACCACCTACCATCATAGTGTGTATGGTCTGAGGATGATCACTATTGACCAAAGCCAGTTTCAATTTTTAATAAATATTCTCCTGCCATCAAGATATTTTAATTGTAAAATATAACATGCTACATTTGGTAAAAACTGGAACATCAGTTGCTAGTCAGTTGGCCTTTCTTTACCTATACCAGTTCCACATTCTGCAGTAAGTTGCTCAAAACACTTTCTGCAAATATTAATATGCAATTTTCTTGTGTAATGAAGCACAGACAATTAAAACAATATTATTAACTATCCATGCATAGGCTAACCATTTTGTGTAGGTACAGAGGACTTTTTTTGCATGCAATAATAGTAAATCTGTCATCCTGATACTCTTCATGATAACTTACTTTTACCTGCATTATTTTTGTACAGTTACTTTCTTGCTGCTGTGGGCCTTCTTTGCAGTGCCACTCATTGTAGCTTGTCCATCTACAGAAGTCCGAGGACGCTAAGGGAGCTCACATCTATGCCAGCTAGCCACGAAATTGTGTAACCACTCTTAATAAACTCGTCTGTATTTTGTTTCTCTCATTAAATGATTACAACATCGGCTTTATAGATCTGTATTAGACTGTTTTTACATCGCTAAGCTTATGACAGAAGCTAAAACATTACCACAGAAGTAAGTGACAGATTACAGAACATTATTGGGATGTAGCCAGTGTCGCCAACCACTGTTGTGTACTGCCCACAACAGCACCAAGCCATGATGCCAAATAAGTGACCCCTCAATCACAGGTCACGACTTTCAATTGCTGTTGCACCTGTTGATGCTATGTGTACATACTTCTCTCCTCACATCTGTACTTACATCAAACAAACGTGTTCACAGTGACAAGTTCTTTCTATAATACTTATCTAAATTATGTTTCCCCACGAACATCTTTCATCTGCTTAATAGGAAGATGAGAAAGGTGGTTCCATAACAACATGTTACACTACAACATATAGATTATAGTCTCAAATACAGCACGAACTTCACTAAGCTGATAGTGTCCATGACCATGTGTTTTCTTAGTTTTACTCCTCGTCAGAAATTCCAGGCAACATTAATGAACTGGCTGACCGTATACCTTCTCAGGTTCTTGCTCAGATTGCTCCATCAGCTCAGTCCTCATCTATCTGCCTGGCTCGGCCATCACTTCGCTACTTGTGGGAAATATACTGCTCATCAACTAAAACCCCTTGCTCCTTGGTCAATTTATATGTATTGCACAGTAATTGTAATGTCACAAGGATTGTTGATCTAAAGTCCCAACAGAAGATCACGCAAGCTGTTCTGTAAGTTGGTTTCTTTATGCCATTTTAAACAAATTACATACTCCAGACTACCAAAAAAATTTCCTCTTTTTACCATTTAGTGAGGAAGAATTATTGTCAGAGGGTGAAAAGTTCTTTTCATCAGTCTGTGCTTGTATTTGGTAGTAAACAGATTATTTTCACTGCAGAGTGTTGCTTCTTTCATATGCCTGTAATGTGAAATTGTGCAAGCTTATCATCATTCTTCTATTTTTCGTAATATCAGCTTATCTTATTCAATATGAGTTTTGGCACTGAAATGAAGACAAATATTTTCTTAAGTTTCTTACCCAAAGACAAATATTTGCAGTTGGTTACTGTCTGAGAGAGAGAGAGAGAGAGAGAGAGAGAGAGAGAGAGAGAGAGAGAGAGAGAGAGAGAGATCAAAGTAATATGCTGCAAATACAGAGGGCAGGCATTGTTCATAGTAGTGCCTAGAAGAATTACTTAGTAAGTTTTCAAAATTTCTGTCTTTCTATCCACAGCTCAGTGCCTCTTCTGTTGAGTGGTTAGTCATCTGTCGTCATACACATATTTTGGTTCTAAAAAATCTTTCAGTCTGATAAATTATTCCTTTCTCTCATTTTCAAATATTTTCAAGATTCGTGGGGTAGTCTGTAATGGCCACAAGAAAATGCAGGTTTTTCTCACGAGACATGCTTTACTTTATTGAAGTAAATAATTATCAGTGATCTGCTTTAGTTCAATAAAGCAAAACACATCTGGTGAGAAAAGTGAGCATTTCTTGCAGTAGTTAAGACAGAACAAAAATACCCCAGGAATTGTAAAGCAACTATGGATAATATGGCCACATGCATGAAGAATTTTTAAGATTGTTTTTGAGCTCTGAGAAAAACATTTTAAAAATGTAGGATCATACAATAATTATTAGTGTCTGTTCCTGTGACGCAACATGTTGGTAGGAATGGCTTATTATGGTGACAGACAACTGCTAACTTATTTCCTATACTGTGCCTGGGAATCACCGTAACTGTTGAAGGAGGTGGCACACAGGTAAGAGGCTGGACCTGTATTTGGGTGGGCAGTGGCTCAGATCACTAACTGGATGTCCAGATTTAGGTTTTCCATAGTTTCTCTAAATTGCATAAAGCATATTCTCTCATTTGGATCCTCTGAAAAGAGCATGATTGATTTCCTTCCCCATTCTGAACTTGCGCTCATATTAATTTAGTGCTCCTCCTCCTTGCCTTGTACATTAACAATTTGGTGG